>NC_063351.1:49947968-50014896 GCF_021869965.1 Rhincodon typus | reverse complement strand
CAGGGGTACGAGTTCAGGAAATACATACCACATTGAGTCAGAGTTCCCCTCAGCTCCACATCAGCATTCATTAACATCAAAGCTGATCTTCCATCTCAGCCCTACTTTCGTCTATAATTAGCATATTCCTCGGTTCCTTGGTGTTCAAAATTATTCTTAAACACACCGAATGACAGAGTGAACTCATGGGATCAAGAGTTCCTAAGCTAACTGACAATTGTGGTGAGTTTTGATTGCTCTCTCATCACCAGGTAACCATATGCTGGTGTTGAAGCTTACAATAACATTCACTCACCTCGGTCTTGTTTCCAAGCCACCAGAAATAGGTGAGTGGGCCAGTGGGACTGGGCCACACCACGGCTGTCAGATTCACTTGCTGGTTGGTGATTGCAACATAAGGTAAAGTCAAGTGCACATGCTCAATAGGACCTGGGGAATAGTAGGTAAGAAGACAAAATATCTTAATATTCTCTCATTTATTTTCCACCAAATTTTACAACAGCAATCAGAAGTCAATGTGATGTAGAGAACAAAAGATATCAGAGTACTTCCCTTTTTGTTGGTGTGTTTTATTTTGTGCTAATGAACCAAGAGAGGTTAATTTAAAACAATTGCAAATTCCAGGAATCCACAGAAGGTCAGCTAGCCCTGTGATGGGACTCATGTTGTGGTTGTACAGGACGTTGGTGAGACCACTTTTGGAGAACTGCATACAGTTCTGGTTGCCCTGGTATAGGAAGGATATTAAATTGGAGAAGAAAGAGGAAAGATTTGCAAGGGTCTTACCAGGACTGGAGGGTTTGAGCTGTAAGGAGAGGCTGGGTAAGGTGGGAATATTTTCACTGGAGTATAGGAGTTTGAGGGGTGACCATATAAAGGGCTTTAAATCACAAGGTGAGTAGATAAAGTGAATAGCAAAGGTCTTTTCCTCAGGATGAGGGAGTTCAAAACTAGAGGGCGTAATTTTAAGGTGAGAGGGGAAAGATTTAAAAGAGATCTGAGGGGCAAGTTTTTCACACAGAGGGTGGTTGGTTCCTGTGTGGAATGAACTGCCAGAGGAAGCGATGGATGCAGGTAGAGTTACAACATTTAAAAGACATTTGGACAGGTACAAGAACAGGAAAGGTTTAGAGGGATATGGGTCAAATGCAGGCAAATGGGATTAGTTTAGTTTGGGAATCTTGGTTAGCATGGATGAGTTGGACCAAAGGGCCTGTTTCCATGTTGTATGACTCTCTGACACTAAGTAATCAAAGTGGACTGCCTGAAAATTTAAACTTGTTCTCTTTACCAAGTTTGGCAATACTATCATGTGCTTTCAGCTTTCATTTCAGTTTTGGGCTGGTATCAAACACAGCAATGTTTAGATGGAAACTAAACACCCTCTATGCTGCAACACCTCTCTCCAAGTCTTCAGCCCCCATCTCTCCTCCAGAACAAGCAGCTTCAAGCTTAGCAGTGTGACAGATTTATTCCCCAAGCTGTCCATTCCTGTACTCTCATGTGAGAGAGATTGGGAAATTGAATGTGTTTGGAAACTGCAATTCTGATTAGTTCTCAGCAAGAGAGAAACTAGTCAGCATGGGACTGGTTAGAACAAATACCAGTACTGATGCTTTTCCAGCGCCAACCTGCACCTTCCTAGCTCCTATCCCCGCCCCATTCCCATTCCCATTCCCATCCAACTGTCTTATGGATTGAGTGGGTGGGAGGGCTAAGAGATTGAATTCTTTCTTCCCTGGCTCTGTCTATTTTCCCAATTGCCCACAGTGGGACTCCTTTACATCTTATTGGAAGCTTCATGACAACAAAGACATATTTATATAGTCTCTTTGATAAAACAGCCCACCTGAAGCTGCTTCATGGAGGTATTAAACAAAATTTGATTCCAAGCTTCATTGGGAGATATTAGATCAGAAGAAACAGGTTTTAACGAGTGTCTTAAAGGGGAAAGGAGAGGTAGAGAGCCAGGAAGTTATAGTGAGGACACTCTAGAGCTACAGACCTGGGCAGTCAAAGGCATAGCTACCAATGTCGCATAGCCACATCGAATGCCATACTGCCAGTTGTAAATATACAGAGTCTTAACTGAGCCATAGGCGTGAGAGCTCTGGCAGCTGGTTCTACCCACTTTTGAATTACATTTGTCTTATAATAGACAGGCAACGCTTAGGCTGGTGCTAGAGAAGAGATTGCACCAGCTTTTCACTGCTGGCCATTGGATTCCCATTCATGTCAGAGAAATATCACTCCCACCATTTTATTCAGCATGGCCAAATCATTGGGAGGGGTTTAATGGCACAGGCTCACATCAGACTAAAACTGCCCCAAATCACTTTGTGCAAACTGTTTACTTCTATTATAGAGAAGAGATTTTTATTTCTATTCATTTGGAGTGTATTCAAATCCAGATATCAGAAAGTTTAAGACCATACGCAAATTGTCATTTATTCCACTGAATTCAAATACAAAAACAATTTCATTTCAAAAAAGAACTGCTACCAAAGTCTGATTCAAGTTAAGAGATGGTCAGAGCAAAATCAAATAATATTTAATCAAATTCACAGATTCACGGGATCTGTCTAGCTCACAATGCACAACACAGGCTGACAAATTCCACACAGTCAAATGCAATTTAAATATTAATGTTGGCCAGTAATTCCATTTAACTGTAAGTACTGTGATGACACAGCAGAGGACCCTAACTATTATCTATTCTTCTACATCTTATTAATTGCTAGTCTCTGTAATTATCTGTTACTGTAATGAGACCCCTTATAACTAACTGGTACCTTGCCCATGGTGCTTTGGGGGCACTGCCTTATACCGTACAGATAGAAACTAGAAACTAATCCTAGGGTTAGCTTTGAGCTGATTGGGAAAGTCTGACACCTTCATCATCCCTGCTTTAGGAAAGGAAGCCCTCTGAGTATTAATGCTATTTCTGATCATGATGCTATGATACAGAGCTACACAAGATAGTAACAGGGTCAGACCAGTTAGACAAAGAAAAGGCTTTTCCCATTGGCAGCAGGTACCTGAAACTAAGGGACACAGATTTAAGGTTTTGAGATGCAGGAAGTTGAGTCCTGTGAGGAAGATTCTATTTACATAGCGAATTGTAATTCTTAAAATGGTGTGGTCATGTCCACTTGAACCATCTGCAATGCTTCCACAGCCAACAATCCTTATTATTGGCATTGGTCTCAGCTATTGATACTGTGTGAGGAAGGATGGCCACATAAAGTCATCGGGAGAAGCTAGGCTTATTCTTAATAAAGAGAATAGGTTTAGTAAAGGTTACTTTACAGCTACTTATGTTAGATCTGAAATACATGATAGTTTTCTGTGAGATATCAGATTCAATTTAAGACTCAGTGCACATCACTATTACTAAACTATTTTTATTCACACGACGCATCTAGGATAAATCCAGTTAGCTTCCCCAAGATTAACCTTTCATATCCTGATAGGTGGATCATACCTTTTGTTGGCTGTTAACCCTTTCAGGTACTAAATATATAATACAACAGTAATGACCAGGGGTTTGCAACCATGATGATAGTGGAACCATTGATTTCAGAAGACAAGTGGATGAATACTTGCAGGAAATCTGAAAATGTGAGGCAGCTGAGAATAGTTGATATCAGTGATATAAAAGTCCCCAGTATGAGTCAGGGGGGCTCTTGTGAAAGGAGGGAACAAAAGTGGAGAGAGGGGAGAAGGTTAAAATCAAACTCCATTAAACTGAAAATCCACAAATCTACTGTTTTCAACAGAACCTGACACAAAGATAGGTAGGAAAATGAGTTGTGAAGAGGACAAAGGAGCTTCCAAAGAGATATAGATAAGTTAAACGAATGGGAAAAGACCTGGCAAATGTGGGAAATTGTCCATTTTGTCAGAAAGAGTAAAAACAAAGAAACTTGTTAGCTAAATGGTGTGAGGTTTCAGAGCTCTGAGGTACAGAGGGATCTGGGTGTCCTGGTGCATGAATCATAGAGGGTTAGTCTGTACGTACACACATAATCGTGAAAGCTCATAAAACGTTATGTTTTATTGTGTGGGGAATTGAATGCAAAAATAGGGAGTTTACGCTTCAGTTTTACAGGGCAGTGGTGAGGCTGCATCTGGAGTATTGTGCATGTTGGTGCAAACCAGAAGGTGGCTGAGAGTCATCACAGTGGAATTCTTGGAGACATCGCCACAGTTATCACGACTATACAGCAGGTCAGAGAGAACCGAAAAGAAAACAGTTTGTGAGGAGGATGACTGGCAGGGTTAAGGTGTACAAGGGAGCAGCCATTAAGAGAGTTGGCCAGTGTTAGCGTGGAAGTGCTGAGGAGTTCACTTGAGAGATTTCAGCGTGAGGAGGCTGAGCAGGAGTACGGGTAAGGGCTCTTTAACTCTACTTTCTTCTACTAGTGTCTAGACTGAAGGCAGTAAGGATGGCAGCTAGGAATGTGTCATGCTCCTCTTGCAGGATGTGGGAGATCAGGGGGACTTCCAGTTTCCCTGGTGGCTACACCTGAGAGAAGTGCACCCGGCTGCATCTCCCGACAGACCGCGTTAGGGAATGGGAGCTGGAGCTGGATGCAGTCAGCATCATACAGGATGCAGAGAACATCATTGATAAGAGCTATTTTGAAGTGGTCACTCCTAAGGTGCAGGCTGCAGGTAGCTGGGTGACCACCAGAAGAGGTAAGGCGGGGAAGGCAGATAGTGCAGGGTTCCCTTGTGGCCATTCCCCTCAATAACAGGTATACCACTTGGGATACTGTTGGGGGGGAACGACCTTTCAGGGGCTAGCAGCAGCAGTCAGATCAGTGGCACTGTGACTGGCTCTGAGGCTCAGAGGGAAAGGGTGTAGTCAGACAGAGTGATACTGATAGGAGGCTCAGTTGTGAGGGGGACAGACAGGAGATTCTGTGGATGCTGAAGAGACAGCAGGGTGGTGTGTTGTCTCCCGGGTGCCAGGATCAAGGATGTCTCTGAGCAGTTTCAGAAATTCTGAAGGGGGAGGGTGAACAGCCAGAGCTCATTGTGCACATCGGTACAAATGACAGAGGGAGACAAAGGGATGGTGTCCTGCGAAACGAGTGTAAGGAGTTAGGTAAGAAGTTAAAAAGCAGGACCTCAAGGGTAGTGATCTCCAGATTACACGCCAGTGAGGATAGAAATAGAAAGATAGACCAGATGAATGCGCAGCTGAGGGGCTGGTGTAGTGGGCAGAGTTTTCAGTTCTTGGATCATTAGGATCTCTCCTGGGGTAGAGGTGACCTGTACAAGAGGGACGGGTTGCATTTGAACTGGAGGGGCGTCCAATATCCTCGTGGGGAGATTTGCTAGTCTTACCCTAGCATATTTACCCTTCTATAAATATATAAAACGAAAAAGAGTGGCTAAAGTAAACGTTGGCCCTTTAGAGGATGAGAAGGGGAATTTAGTTATGGGATATGATGAAACGGCCGAGGCATTGAACAGGTATTTTGTATCGGTCTTCACAGTGGAGGACACGAATAACATGCCAGTAATAGACAAAGAGACAAAGGTAGATGAGGACCTGGAAACAATCATTATTACGGAAGAGGTAGTGTTGGGCAAGCTAATGGAGATAAGGATTGATAAGTCTCCTGGCCCTGGTGGAATGCATCCCAGGGTACTAAAAGAGATGGCGGGAGAAATAGCAGGTGCACTGGCGGTAATTTTCCAAAATTCGCTGGACTCTGGGGCAGTCCCAGCAGATTGAAAAACAGCAAATGTGACGCCACTGTTTAAAAAGGGAAGTAGACAAAAGATGGGGAATTATAGACCGGTTAGCTTAACCTCTGTAGTGGGGAAGATGCTTGAGTCTATTATCAAGGAAGAAATAGCAAGGCATCTTGATAGAAATTGTCCCGTTGGGCAGATGCAGCATGGGTTCATGAAGGGCAGGTCATGCTTGACAAATCTTTTGGAATTCTATGAAGACATTACGAGCGAGGTGGACAATGGGGACCCAGTGGATGTGGTGTACCTAGATTTCCAAAAGGCCTTTGACAAGGTGCCGCACAGGAGGCTACTGCATAAGATAAGGATGCATGGCATTAAGGGTAAAGTATTAGCATGGATAGAGGATTGGTTGACTAACAGGAAGCAAAGAGTGGGGATAAATGAGTGCTATTCTAGCTGGCAGTCAGTGACTAGTGGTGTGCCTCCGGGATTGGTGTTGGGGCCTCAATTATTTACAATTTATATAGATGATTTGGAGTTGGGGACCACGTGTAGGGTGTCAAAGTTTGCAGATGACACTAAGATGAGTGGCAGAGCAAAGTGTGCAGAGAACTGTGAAACTTTGCAGAGGAACATAAATACATTGAGTGAGTGGGCAAAGGTCTGGCAGATGGAATACAATGTAAATAAATGTGAAGTCATACATTTTGGTAGGAGTAATGGTAAAAAGGATTATTACTTGAATGGTAAAAAGTTGCAGCATGCTGCTATGCAGAGGGACCTGGATGTCCTTGTGCATGAATCACAGAAGGTAGGTCTGCAGGTACAACAAGTAATTAGGAAGGCAAATGGAATTTTGTCCTTCATTGCTATAGGGATTGAGATTAAAAGCAGAGAGGTTATGTTGCAGCTGTACAAGGTGCTGGTGAGGCCACACCTACAGTACTGTGTGCAGTTTTGGTCTCCTTACTTGAGAAGGGATGTACTGGCACCGGAGGGGGTGCAAAGGAGATTCACTAGGTTGATTCCGGAGTTGAAGGGGTTGACTTATGAGGAGAAACTGAGTAGATTGGGATTATATTCATTGGAATTCAGAAGATTGAGGGGGGATCTTATAGAAACATATAAAATTATGAAGGGAATAGATAAGATAGTAGAGAGGATGTTTCCACTGGCAGGTGAAGCTGGGACAAGAGGGCATAGCCTCAAGATTAGAGGGAGCAGATTTAGGACTGAATTGAGAAGGAACTTCTTCACCCAGAGGGTTGTTAATCTATGGAATTCCTTGCCCGGTGAAGTAGTTGACACTACTTCAGTAAACGTTTTTAAAGATAAGGTAGATTTTTTTTTGAACAATAAAGGAATTAAGGGATACGGTGAGAATGCGGGTAAGTGGATCTGAGTCCACGAAAAGATCAGCCATGTTCTTATTGAATGGCGGAGCAGGCTCGAAGGGCCGGATGGCCTACTCCTGCTCCTAGTTCTTATGTTCTTATGTACCCGGGAGGGTTTAAACTAGTTTAGCAGGGGAATGGGACTCTGAATAAGAGAGGGGCTATTGAGAAGTCAGGGGAAAATACATTAGCCATTGAGAGCAAGTTTACTATTCAGGGTAGCCGGGGCACAATAAAGGGAGGGAGAAGACTCTTGGTGTAAAGTGCATTTATTTCAATACACGAGGCCTGACTGGTGAGGCAGATGAGTTCAGAGCATGGACTGGCTCTGGGGACTGGGTTATTATAGCCATAACAGAAACCAGTCTGAGAGAAGGGCAGGACTGGCAGCTCAGTGTTCCTGGATACAGAAGCTACAGGCGTGACAGAAGTACAAGGAAATGAGGAGGGGGAGTTGCCCTTGTGATAAGGGAGGACATAACAACAGTGCTCAGTTTCAGTTGAGGTTTCCTAAATCAATATGTAGAGGGCCCTACTCAGGAGGGTGTTACGCTGGACCTCCTCTTAGGAAATGAGGTCAGGCAAGTGTCAGTTGGAGAGCACTTCGGGTCCAGTGACCATAACTCTCTTAGTTTTAATATAGTTATGGAAAAAGATAGGACAGGCCCACAGGTTAAACTGCTAAACTGGAGCAGGGCCAATTTTGGGGTCATTAGGCAGGATCTAGCAGAGGTCGATTGGGTGAGTCTGTTTGAAGGAAAAGGAACGACTGGCAAATGGGAGGCTTTTAAAAGTGTGAGAACAAGAGTCCAGGGGCAGTATGTCCCTGTTAGGGTGAAGGAAGAAGCTGGCTGGAGTAGGGATCCCTGGCTGACAAAGGATATTGAGGCTCTGGTCAGGGAAAAGAAGAAGGCACACATTGGGTTTAAGCTATCGGTCTCAAGTGAATTCCTAGATGACTATAAAAAGTGCAGGAGCACGCTTAAGAGGGAAATGAGAAGAGCAAAAAGAGGATATGAGATAGATCTGGCAGAGAAGGTTAAAGATAATCCCAGTGTTTCTGTAGCTATATTAAGAGTAAGAGGATGGCTAGAGAGAGAATAGATGCTCTTAAAGATCAGCATGGCCATCTACTTATGGAGCCACATGAGATGGGGAAGATTTTTAATGAATATTTCTCCTCAGTAAACACCGAGGAGCGAATCATGGATGCTAAGGAAATAAGGGAAACTAGTGGGGATGTTTTGGACCGCATACATATTACCAGAGAGGAGGTGTTTGCAGCCTTAAAGTGCATGAAGGTGGATAAACCCCCTGGGCCTGATCAAGTCCATCCTCGGACATTGTGGGAGGCTAGGGAAGAAATTGCAGAGGCCCTTGCAGAGATTTTTACTTCACCTTTAGCCACTGGTGAGGTTCCAGAAGACTGGAGTGTGGTTAATGTTGTTCCATTGTTTAAGAAAGGTAGCAAAGACAAGGCAGGGAAATACAGGCAAGTGAGCCTTACATTAATAGTAAACAAGTCGTTGGAGAAGGTACCGAGGGACAGGATCAATCAATATTTGGATAGTCAAGGTCTGGTTATGAATAGTCAGCATGGATTTGTGCGCGGGAAGTCATGTCTGACAAATCTTTCCGAGTTTTTCGAAGAGGTAACCAAGAGGATGGGTGAGGCTCGGGCAGTGGATGTTGTCTATATGGACTTTAGTAAGGCCTTTGACAAGGTCCTGCATGGCAGGTTAGTCACGAAGGTTAGGCTGCATGGAATCCAGGGAGAGCTAGCTAATTGGATTCAAAATTGGCTTGATGGTAGGAAGCACAGGGTGTTGGTTGAAGGTGCTCTCTTGGACTGGAGGCTTGTGACTAGTGGTGTGCCTCAAGGGTTGGTGCTGAGACCTTTGTTATATGCGAATGTACAAGGCATGATTAGTAAGTTTGCGGATGATACAAAATTAGAGGTATAATTGATAGTGAGGAAAGTTATCAAAAATTACAAAGTGATCTTGATCAGATGGGGAAGTGGGCTAAGGATTGGCAAATGCAATTCAGTACAGATACGTGTGAGGTGTTGCACTTTGGAAAGTCAAACCATGGTTGAGTCTTTGGAACTCCCTCCCTGAAAAGGCAGTGGACGCAGAATTTTTATTTGTACTGAAGGCAGAGGGAGATAGATTCTTGATTACCATGGGGATGAAAGATTCCCAGCAAATATACAGGAATACTGAGCTGAGGTTGAAATCAGATCAACCATGATCTTGTTGAAAGGCAGAATATGTTCAAGGGGCTGAATGGCCTATTCTTGTTCCTTGTATGTTAGCTGCCTGGTTTTGTAGGAATCAGATCAGACTGAAAGGAAACACAGAATTTCTTCTAGTTTGCAGGGGAGAAATCTGCTCAAATTCGTATTTGTTGATTATTACAAAAAAATGAACGTGTTTTTCCTCTTTGAGTGTTTCAGGTAGCAAACACTAACTGCTATAAAGACAGGGCTTCAATAAATTAAACGGTAAAGTAAATAGAAAGTAAATTAAATAGATGGTAAACTAGATCAAAACAGAAGAACTATTTCTTCTGTTATGAAGCACAAGATCATTTCTTTGATAATTATAAACATTAAGTAACAAAGCGTGCCCAGCTTAGTTTGTTCACCATAACTTTAGAAAGCTTTGAAATGTGATGTCACTCACTTCAGCAAATAAATAAAAATGGACGAAGTTTAGATATTGCACTTATGAAAATAAACTGAGGAAATGGAGAAATTTAACAAGCCAATTGGTCTCTGTATCTTAAAAGATAAATAAATTCAAAATTTCAATCAAGTTAAACATAATACAGCGGAGATAACCAGAATGACTGTTTTATCTATCTCCCCCTTTTGTTACTTGCAGAAAATATTGGCTTTTTTTTAAATAAAAGAGAATTGATAGCAATTCATGCATTTTTGTTTCTATATATGTTTCTATGCCTTAAAGCTGAAAGGCTGGGCTGGATTTCCTGTTTGGGTTGTGGTGGGGTCAGGGAGAAGTGACAATTGTCTGTCTCCCACCCAATGTCCAAATGGTTCCCGATCAGTATCCCTCCTGAAACTGTATGCCCCACAAGGATAATCCTGCTGGAGCAAACTGCATTGATTCAGAATGGGACTTCCACCCCCAGCTCTGTATTCCCACTTATAGCAAAATCGAGTGGAGTCTACTGCTGGCTGTCTGAGCACGTCCTTGAGGAAGAGGAGACATGGAGCCCAGACGCAGAGATAGGTCTGAATTGGGCCTGGCTCTCAGCTCCCAGAGTGTGTGTGAAGAGTAGGAGGTGGGGACACAATAACTTTAAGGTAGACGGTTTACCTGAGGCCTTGCTGCCTGTCTGTAATATGGGGTCAAGTTTGAACAGAATAGAAAGCAGTGGGCAGGCCATGTGCTTTGTTTCATGCACCATGACCTACACATGTACCGAGGTGGTTGGGGGATTGTGGCATCTGTATAATCCAGCCCACTGTTCCACTTCCCAAAAAGCCAACTTTCTGCTCGATAATCTCTCATTAGTCAAATTAGCATCATGGAATATATTCTACATACACATCGATATCCACCAGTTCTGAAAAAGAGTCAGAGCAGATTCCAGATGTTCACTCTGTTTCTCTCTCCACAGAGGCTGCTGAGTTTCTCCTTCTTTCTCTGTGTTGTGTTTGTGAGAGAGTCTATGCCGCTCACAATGAATTGACTTAGAACACGCAGGAAAGAGAGGAACACTTTCAAATTTGTGTCAATATGAAAATCAGGAGGACAGAAACTGGCCAGACAGCAGGTACTTAGGGTAGAGAGCGAGCACTAGAATTTTACAAACTGGGACCGGTCCTTAACTTGTTGGTCGGGATACTGTTGCGATACTGCATAATATATCCATTGTCACATGGAGATGTAGGCTATCCCAGGTGAAGCTGTGGTGAATATTCAGATTGGTTCCTTTATCTCAGTGTTCCCAGACTGTTTCCCACTTTAATTCAGTATTAAAGCTGGGAAATTGCTCTGTCCTCAATGCGGGATATGGGAGGAGTACATAGAACATAGAATGTAGAACAGTACAGCACAGTACAGGCCCTTCGGCCCACAATGTTGTGCCGAACTTTTACCCTAAACCTAAGGTCTATCTAACCTCCACCCCTACCTTATACTATCATCTATATGCCTATCCAATAGCCGCTTAAATGCCCCTAATGAGGCCGACTCCACTACCCTCTCCGGCAATGCATTCCACGCCCCGACCACTCTCTGAGTGAAGAACCTACCTCTGACATCTCCCCTATCTACCTCCACTCACTTTAAAACTATGCCCCCTCATAATAGCTACCTCCAATCCAGGAAAAAGTCTCTGGCTGTCCACTCTATCTATACTTCTGATCATTTTGTACACTTCTATCAAGTCACCTCTTATCCTTCGTCGTTCTAAAGAGAAAAGCCCTAGCTCTCTCAACCTTTCCTCGTAAGACCTTCCCTCCATTCCAGGCAACATCTGGTAAATCTCCTCTGCACCTTTTCCAATGCTTCCACATCTTTCCTGTAATGAGGTGACCAGAACTGGACACAATACTCCAGATGTGGCCGAACCAGGGTTTTGTATAGCTGGAGCATAACTTCATGGCTCTTAAACTCAATCCCTCTATTAATGAAAGCTAAATGTTTGAGAGCAGCAGGAGGAGGGTCAGTCGTTGTTGCCTTGGACCTTGGACCCCACAATTTCACCACTTGGGGTCCTCAGATCCACTTTGGGAAATACTCTACCTCCAGGTACTCAGAAAAGATTACCTCCAGTAACAACCTGAACTTGCTGTTCCCTCTGGTATTTGAATTGTTGTTCAACAATTGCTGCCCAGATGTCTTCACCCCCTCTTGCTGCAGACACTGCAGTCTAATTCCACAAAACAAACCTTTTATGAATAACCTCAATTACAAACAGAAAAGTTTGCATTCAGGAGACAAAAAGCCAGCTTCATAAATTAGGATGTCAACAAACAAGAGACGAATCTTGAGCTACTTTGTTAAAGGAGCAGATTATAAGTCTGAAAAAATTAAAGTATCTTTTCTCTATAATGTCACAGAGGTTATCTTAGTGACCCATTTGAGAAATAATTGGAAAAGGAAAATGGGATAGCTCAAATGGAATCCAGAACAGCAGGAAAAGTAGACAGATGAGAATAAGACTGCTATTTTACATGCATGCGACCTTCAGAAATAGACCACTTGTCCCATGATTAGTCTATGCCAGTCTGTACAATATGTTGGCTTTACTGCATTTTTACAGCATTTTAATTTTCTGTTGAACATTTTGATCTTTAGAATATTAACCTACAAGTTACATGTAGGAAGAGGTGGGCTTGGGTGGATCCTAGGCTGTTCCATGCTTGAGCAATGACACGAAAGATTCCACAGTGTTTGTAGATGTGTTTGATTCCTGCTTCAGCTGAGCTGAGATTAGAGTAGGTCACTGCGGTCCCATCGCCAAATTCCATCTGTAAACTGGTCCTTGGCACATCTCCCTGTGCAAATGTAATAGGTAAGTCCACAAGCTGGTTAGCAGGAGTTGAAATATGTGGATAGAGCCAATATTGTATTCTCATAGCAGTTGTTTATTTTTAGGTTAAGATTTACAAGATTGCACATCCCATCTCCAGTATCCAGATCATAAACTAAAATTACAAAGAATTTTCAACACAGAAGCAGGCCATTCTGCCCAACAGGACAATGAGCTCTTTCTGAATCTCTGCCATCTTACATCATCTCAAATTATTACCCCATCCTTTATACCTCAAACACACACTCTCAAATGCATCCCTTCAGTTCTATTTTGAAAGATTGCAAATGTAAAAATCTTGTTTTTCTCAATATAACGTAAATTCTGAAATGAATATCTCAGCTTTCATGATAGACCAATCATTTTAGGTTCATGTAAGTTAAAAGTATTATTAAAGTTTCTGAGGAAATCACAGAAATCTAGTCTGCAGGTACAGCAAGTGGAATTAATTGCTAAAGGATTGGAGTATAAGTGGAGGGAAGTGTTGCTGCAGTTGTGCAAGGCATTAATGAGACCACAACTGGAGTATTGTGTACAGTTTTCCTCTCCTTGAGGAGGTATGCTGTTACATTACAGGCAGTTCAGAGGGGGTTCATTAGATTGATTTCAGAGATGAGGGGTGGGTCTTATGAAGAGAGATTGAGCAGTTTAGGCCTGCACTCTCTGGAGTTTAGAAGAATGATAGGAGATCTAATTGAGGGATATAAACTATTAAAACGGATTGACAAAGTCGACAGAGAGGATTGTTGAAACAAAAACAGAAATTGCTGGAGAAACTCAGCAGATCTGTAGCAAAGAGAAACAGAGTTACTGTTTCAAGTCCAATATGAATCTTCTTCAGAACCTAAGGTAGGTTTTGAAGGTGGACTTGAAGGCAATGGTGGAAATAAATAAAGTACTTACATACTTTCACCTCAGAAAGCTCTTCTCATCCAACAATATATTTTGAATTTATTAGTGAAATTAGACTGGAAGTGTATCAAAGGTTTATTGGGTGAATTTACTGTCTGTTGCTGCTCCAACAAATGAAGATTGGATCCCTATCCTGAGATGTTGTGAATATCAGTAAAGACATAACATGTAGTCTTCGAATCCCAGGCACAGGAAGGGGAAAGCTTGCAAAGATTTCCACATGCAATTGTATTCCATTGTTATAGCGTATGGGCATTTTGTTTCATTCATTCACAGGATGAGGATGTCACAGGCTAGGCCAGCATTCTTTGCCCATCCCTAATTGCCCAGAGAGCAGTTCAGAGTCAACCACATTGCTGTGGGTCTGGAGTCACATGTAGGCCAGACCAGGTAATGGTGGCAGTTTCCTTCCCTAAGGGACATTAGAGAACCAGAAGGGATTTTTCCCCCGACAATCATCATCAGACTGTTAATTCCAGATTTCTTTTATTGAACTCAAATTCCACTATCTGTCATGGTGAGATTCGAATCCAGGTCTCCAGAACATTATCTGGGTCTCTGGATTAACAGTCCAGTGATAATACCACTAGGTCATTGACTCCCCTTGTGTTTGGAGAATTTTGAACTTGGCTGTCAGAAAGACCACCCACATGACTGAATATATTAGAATCGTAGAATCCCTCCAGTGTCGAAACAGGCCCTTCGGCCCAACAAGTCCACACCAACCCTCAGACCCACCCAGACTCATCCCCCTATAAGCCACCTAATCTACACATCCCTCAGCACTATGGGCAATTTAGCATGGCCAATCCACCCTAACCTGCAAATCTTCGGACTGTGGGAGGAGACCAGAGCACCCGGAGGAAACCCAAGCAGACACGGGGAGAATGCGCAAACTCCACACAGACAGTCACCCGAGGGTGGAATCGAACCGGAGTCCCTGGCACTGTGAGGCAGCAGTGCTAACCACTGAGCCACCCCTGGAACTTGTGTGAAAGCCTAAATATGAAGATGAGCAACATCTTAAGGAAAGTATCAGAGATACATCTGGAATCTTCCTCAGCATATTTTATGAGAGTAGGAGGGGAAAGAGAAGACAAACAATGTAAAAGTTACAGTCTGAACACTTTCTTTCCACACGTTTCACTCAAACATTTCCATATTTGAATGTTAATTCAATAAATAATGTCTTTATGCCATCCATGCACGCATCAAACACAACCTAATTATCATGTTATCTCCAACAGTGACACTTGGATAATTCAGCATCAGAACATGGGATAGATTGAAATCTCATTCATTAAGAAAATGTTGACAGTTGCAGAGAAATAATGTACTGTAAACTGTGAATTATGAATCAGGTGAGCAGTTATTATGCTACACCAGTGGCTTGAATCCAAGGAGCAACCAATAGCTAAGGCATTAGTCAACAGGTTTGGAAGTATCTGTGGATAGAAAGTGGAGTTAATATTTTGAGTCCAGTGACCCTTCTTCAGATCCTCTCTGGATTAAAAATGTTAACTCTGCTTTCTCTCCACAGACGCTGGCTGACCTGTTGAGTTTCTCCAGCTGTTTCTGTTTTTGTTTCTGACTTCCAACATCTGCAGTTCTTTGTTTTATATTAGCTGAAGGATTACTGTTTGGTTTAGTAACTGAAAGGGAAAGGTAGAGGAATGGCAGGGAATGGAGTGAGAATGAAGAGGAAGAGTAGAAAAAAGGTTTGAGAAACATTGGGGTTGGAGAAACTAAGAATTGGTTGAGAAGAAAGTGGGACAAAAAGTTTTTTTAGAATTCATTCACAGAATGAGGGCATCACTGGCTAGGCAGCATTTATTGCCCATCCTTAATTGCCCAAAGGGCAGTTAAGAGTCAACCACATTGCTGTGGGTCTGGAGTTACATGTAGGCCAGACCAGGTAAGGATGGTAGTTTCCTTCCCTAAAGGACACAAGAGAACCAGATGGGTTTTTTCCCTGACAACTGACATCAGTTTCATGGTCATTATTATTAGACTCTTAATTCCAGATCTTTATTGAATTCAAATTGTGTCCTCTGCCATGGCAGGATTCACTCTCAGGTCTCCAGAACATTAGCTGGGTCTTTGATTAACAACCCAGTGATAATACAACAAGGCCATCACCTCCCCTTTAGCTAAGTTGCTGGTCAAAGAGGTAAAAAGGGTGAGGTGACAAGGAAAAAGTAGATATTGAGTAGAAGAAGGAAATTAGGAGGAGATAAGAATATAGGAAACATAAGGAGAAACATGCACAGCCAGGCCTACTGATGAGATATTGCCCTGATCTCAATATTGCTCACAAATATCATCCAGAAACTCAAACATTTATTCACAATCTACAGACATGCTTCAATAGCTATTTTGTTTGTCATTGCACTGTCATTTTTGTCATTAAATAATGTAATGTAACTGGCCATTAGAATGGTGCAAATATGCAACTGGTATGAATGAGAACATGATTCCAGAAATCAGCTTTCAATGCAATAACTGGCCTTTAAGATATAATTTCAATTTACAGCCTACTTACTTTAAAATTTTCAATTTGAAGTTTAGGAATTACAGTGACAAATTATCACATTTTAATTATTCGAATATGCATTTTCTATGACCCTGAATTTGCTTCAATTATATTATGAGTACTTGAAAGAATTATCTTTATGATTTTAATATTTTCTATTCGAGGGGCAGCAAACCAATGTTGAGAAGTGGAAGAACCCTCTGTTCCATGGAGTTCCTTCTGGTGGGATCAAGAGTGATATCAACAAATTCCAGTTCAACGTGACACAGTCTCCACCCTAGTGAAAAACTAACACATGAATAAAGTTCTAATCAGGAAAACTAAGCAATGGTTTGATGTATTTATGAGGGGCCTTACAGATTTGGATAAAAAAGAATGGCTAAGTGGTTCAGCAGTGCAATCGGTAAGTGCTATGTGTGTGATCAATCATTCATGATCAGAAAATTTGACAACAGCTAACATCTGTCATCATCCTTTGCATACTTTACAAATGACTTATTTATGGAACTTTTGATGCTGATCAGAATTCTGTAGCACAGAAGGCCATTCTGGCCATCATAAGCTATCCTGTTCTGAGGAAGGGTCACGGGACCCAAAATGTTAACTCTAATTTCTCTCCGCAAATGCTGCCAGACCTGCTGAGCTTTCCCAGCAATTTTTGTTTTTGTTTCAGATCTCCAGCATCCGCAGTTCTATCAGTTTCTATAAACTACCATGGTTCTTTGAAAGAGACGTTAATTAGTCTCACTCATCCGCTCCTTTCCCAAAACCCAATTTCTTTTTCAAGCACATATCCGAACCCTCCTTTTCCTGATCGTCCGTATCAACTGGAGGTGTCCAGTATGTGAGAGGGACAGACAACTTTCTTATAAATCATTACGGAACATATGTGGGCTGATGCAACTGTTAAAATGTTGCAATTGTCACAGAGAATGCATTCAAAAACCAAGTCAAACCAGGGCTGTATTGGTTAAGAACTAAAATATTTTAAAGCCTTCTCAGCAGGCAGTTTATAGGGAGGTGGAATTATTAACAAAAAAGGTAATCTGAAAGCTCTGAAATGGCAAGGTTATTAGGAAGTATCTTCAGAAACTACTGGGAACGCCTGCTACTAAAGGCCAGCAAAGGATGAGTTCAGAAGAAGTCATACTTGGCTTGAAACTTTAACTTTGTCTCTTCGCCAACAGTTGCTGCCAGACCTGCTGAGTACAGCAAAGCAACACTTTCTGTTTTACTTTCAACAAAAGCTGTAATGGACTGCAAATTGGAAAACAACCTTAATTTGCCAATTATCACATGGAGCATACAGCTCAGTAACAGACAATTCAACTCAACCCATCCATGCTGGTGTTAATGACCTGCACTAATCTCCCAACCCTCTTCCATCCAGTCTTTAAAGCATAACCTTCTAATTGTACCTCCATCGTGTTTATGTAACTTTGCTGAAAAGAAATCTGAGACACTGCCTCAACCACTCCTTGTTTCAGTGAGTTCCACATTCTAAACACTGTCATGGTAAAGATTGTTCTCCTGATTTCCTTATTGAATTTACTGGTTATGATCTCCACCCAAAATAAAATTGCACTTAAGTTGCATCTTCCATGACCTTAGGATATCCCCATGCACTTTATCATCAATTGATGGAATTTTCAGACGAAATCTCCTTTGCGGTGTAGGAGAACACTGCAACCAATTTGTATTCAGCTGGATCCCAAAGATAACAGGGTTTTTTTTTCAAAGCATGGGACGTGGGCATTGCTGGCTCAGTCAGTACTTATTGTGTGTTCCTGGTAGCCCTTGCAAAGGTGGCAATGAGTTAACTTCTTGAACCATTGCAGTCCAATAAGAAAACAGAAATAGTTTTAATAACATCCAGACAAGTTGTTCTTTATTTATTCCCTGGATGTGCGTGTCGCTGGTCGGACCAGCATGTATTATCCATCCCTAATTACCCCAGAGGACAGTTTAGAATCAACCATATTACTGTGGGTCTGGAGTCACATTTAGGCCAGACCAGGTAAGGGTGGCAGTTTCCTTCCCTAAAGGACATTGCATTTTTCTCCAACAATTGTCAATGGGTTATGGTCATCATTAAATGGCAGGATTTGAATCTGGGTCCCCAGAACATTATCTGGATCTCTGGATTTGCAGTCCACTGATAATACCACTAGGCTATCGTCTCCCTTTGACAGTCGCTTTTGTGATATGGGGAAATGATAAATGCATTTGCTGGAAACTATGGGGAACATTTCCTTGCTTCTTTAATATGGTTCAGTGGGATCTCTTAAATCCTTCTGACGCAATAGATAGGTTTAGTATTTCATCCAATTGGCACATCCAACAGTGCAGGATTCCCTCAGAATCTATTATAACACTGCTTGCTGATGTTATCTAAGCAGTTTATCTTTTCTAAACATTGCTGAAACTGCTGCCACACGAGTAATGAACATCTAGTCCACCTAAAAACAAAACAGAGATGTCATAATTTTCTGAAGAAGGGTCCAGACCCAAAACGTCAGCTTTCCTGCTCCTCTGATGCTACCTGTCCTGCTGTGTTCATCCTGCTCTACACCTTGTTATCGAAGTCATAATCCAAACATTGCTTTTGGTTCCATATCTCACTGCTTATGCCTGCAGTCCGGTTGCCACCATGTTGCATTTGCACCTGAGAAAGACAGCCAGAGCAGCTAACTGTTTTAGGTTAAAGGCTATATGTAATAGCATGAAATGCATAGAGCCTGCCTACAAGTCAAGGTACAAATGAGACTCTGTATATATGGTACGTTAGAAGCATTTAAACTTTTTAAAGTGGGGACACCATATGGCCCAGCTCCTTTGTGGCCTGTGCAGGAAGTTACCCAAACATCCAAATCCTAAAGGGACTATACAAATTCTCACAAGACTCGAGAGAGAAAAAGAAAACGCTGAAAATCAGTGCTGTGATAAACAAATGCAAAGCTTTTCTAAAGTTTGGTTCAAGTGATTGCACGTAATTAAGCCAATAAATTAGACGAAGGGTAGAGAATAATAATTGGTGCAAATCTGTTCAAAACAAATACCAGAAAAATGTACTTGCTGAAAAATGGTTAGAATAATCTGTCAGGGGAGAAGAAAAAATGTAAAATATGGCTGGAAATTCTGATGGATTACGGACATCTTTTTTGACCCATGAATTTTCTACTTCCATGTACCGGCAGATAATTTAAATGCTCTATGTGCTTTGAGTAAGCAATTCTCTTTGCAGTGTAGCCATTATCATAACTCCTTCAAGTTTGAGAATGTTTCCTACACGTTTCAGTGACTTTAACTTCATTCAAAAGCTAGCTGCATACACGATGATAAATCGTTTGCTTATCTCAGGTGCAGGACTTGAGCGCGTAGATTAAATGAAATTGAGATCTGCTAAAATCAGACTCTTCAGAACAGATTAAGATCTGAAGATGCACCTTCACAGTTTCGGTTTATCCTCAACTCCATTCATTTTACATGAAGTATAAACAATAACTCAGGACAGAATCAGCAGGGATGTTAGCAGGAGGAGAAAACCATCAGGCAGGTTGGTTTTGGGGAAATATCTACTGTCTTTTGGCCATCTCAGGATTTACCTCCTGGGCAGGAAGATGGAATTTTTCACCATATACCCACCACCAAATCAGGTCCTTTAACTGGCCAGTTGTAGATCACCTATTGGCCTCCTCGCACGACTGTTACGATTTACTCTGTCCCGAGCAGACAAGAACACTGGCAGCCTTTGTTACTGAGACAAATGGTACCTGCTGGAGTGGTGGTGGGGGGGTGAGGGTGGGGGTAGGGTGTGTATGTGTCCATCTGTGTTAGTGTGTGCATGCGATAAGTTTGCAAGTGTGCGTGTGCTTTGGTGTCTCTGTGTATGTGTATGTCTATCCATGTGTGTATATTTTTGTGTGTCTGTGTTTTATTCATTAATGGGATGAGGGCATCGCTGGCTAGACAGCATTTATTGCCCATGCCTAATTGCCCAGAGGGCAGTTCAGAGTCAACCACATTGCTGTGGGTCACATGTAGGCCAGACCAGGTAAGGATGGCAGTTTCCTTCACTAACATACATTAGTGAACCAGATGGGGTAGGAAGGTGAGTCGCTGTGGAATGGTGACTGAAATCCAGCCCACACCACCTCTGCTGTGAAAATTGCCCAATCCCAACCACCTCCAACTCCCTCTGCTGTCTGATTGGCCAGCAGCTTCAGGTACCTCCCATTTTGGGAGATGATTGACTGAAAAACTCAGCAAGAGGCCACTGAGATGACTGACAGGCCCATGGTTCCATGGGGTCTCCTGTTGTCCACTGATGGGTATATATTGTGTGTTATGACGCTATTACCAGAAGTAGAAAAATAATCGGAAAATTCCATCCTCAGATTCAAGAATTGCCTTCAAAGGATTTCACAGCAAAGTCAGGAAATAACCATGCTGAGGAGATACTCAGCCCAGTTAGTTAAAGAGGTACATACATGTTTAAGGAGGGAAAAGAGATGGGAGGTTTAATCAGGGGCTTCTAGAACTTAGCGGCAAGCTGTGTGACATTAATTCTGCTAGTGTTGGGTGAAATAACTCCACAGAGGCTGGTATCCTGTCACCAGGTCACTCTTTATTTACACATGGAGAGTCCTTGACACTGATCCAGCTCCCTCAGAGCCAGCTCTCAGAGTGAACAGAGTCTCTGACCCTCTTATTCTTATCTTTCAGCCAGGGCTCCCTGATTGGACTAGGTTAACAGCCCAAATCAGGGAGCTCATATTCCATGACATCCACCTCGTTAACCTCATTACAATCACCGCATCCCGCCCACTTTGAGTCTGAGGGTATAAGCCAGTTGTGTTTTTTGTAGCTTCTCTTGGGGTGTTTTAGCAACGGATCAGGTTTCTCCAACTCTGCCTCTGATACAGGCAGTGTGTAATACATAGTGGCTTACTTCTTGTGCCTGGAGGGTCTCGGAAGAAATTTATTCTCCTCTTCAGGCGGCAAAGGCGTTGAAGCAGCGACATCCGCCCTCCCGCCGTGTCCATCTCAGATCCCAAGGTATCTTAAATGCTTGATGGAGAGGGAGAACTCATGGGTTCCGGAACAGTCAGAAAGGCTGCCGAAGAGCTAGGCATGTTTTTCTCCCACAACATTTGCAAGTTTGCAGCTTTCATATGGTCCATGTGTTTGTTAAGGACCATCACATTTACCCAAACTTTATATGTCACTTGACCTGATGTCATGTTGACCATGACTCTTACCCATGCAGGGCCATTCCCGTGGTTCCTACAACAAACGGCATCCCCTGAGGTAAACTGTCTCTCTCGCTTAATGGAATCTTGTGTCTGGCACTGGCGTTCCTGAAGCTGTTTCACCCTCCCCCTTCAATGTCTGGGAAGATCAGATTTAACCTGGTGCAGAGTCTTCTTCCCATTAGCAACTCTGCTGGAGTTGTCCCTGAAGTTGTGTAATCAAACAGGAACCAGGACATTTTGGTATCTAGTGAAGCTATCGGCTGTTCATTTAGGTTTGCCTTCAGTTTGGACTGCTCTTTCTGCCAGACCATTGGATGATGGATGGTATAGGGCTGTCCTTATATGTTAAATACCGTTCAACCTTAGGAAATACACAAATTCCCTGCTGGTAAACAATGGCTCGTTACCTGTGACCAACACTTCTGGGAGTTTGTGTACAGCAAAAAGGCACACAGGTTTTCTTTCATTGTTCCTGTGTTTGTTGAATATATTCTGTGCATGTCCAGCCACTTTGAGTGGGCCTCCATAATGGCTCAGAACATTAAGCCTGTGAAAGGACTGGCACACAGTCCAGGGTTTACCCGGTCATTCCCACAAATGTGTGGACGCTGCTGGCAGTAATTTTTGTTGTTGGCACTGCCCCATCAATGTAGTTATGTCTGCATCCAATCCTGGACACCAGACATAACTTACCACTGATGTCTTCATTTTGGAAACTCCTGGATGATCCTGGTGGGGTTCAGCCAGTACCTGGCAGTGACCTTTGCTCGGGACAATCACTCATGCTCTCTATAATAATATGCCATCCTCTACTATGATCTGGTCTCTCCGGGTCCAAAAAGGTTTCAGTTCAGGTTGTGACGGCCCTTTGGTTTCCTCCATCACCATCAGCTGTTTCAGTTTTGCCAGGATGGGATCTTTCTGTGTCCAAAGTCTGATATTGTCAGCTGTGATTGGAAAAGGGTCCAGAAAATGTAAAAGCATTACAGATTCTTCCAGTGGCAGCACCACTGGTGGTGTATCTTCCAGTGGGAAGTAGCTCAATGTATCCGCATTTGCTGCTTGGTCTCCCAGACAGTGTTCCAACTTGTAATTACAGGCACTTAGCATTAGAGACCAACGCTAAATTTGGCCTGAAGCTATGGGCTGCACTGCCTTGTCCTCTTGAAGGAGATCTAGAAGGAGTTTGTGTTCCATTATTATTACAAATTTATGTCCATAAAGGTATTGGTGGAACTTCCTAACTCCAACACACCTTCCTTCTCTATCTCTGCATTATTGTTCTGTATTTATGTATTAAATCTCTGTATTTATGCTCTGCATTAGCCAAAGTCCTGGATGCATTTATTATTGGCCGTTCCTCTCCATTGAGCCACCAGTGAGCCAACAGGGAGGCATTGCATGTAAATACAGGCCTCGCTTGGGTTCATAGTGTGCCGATACCATAGAGGATGATAGCTGTTTCTTCACTTCCCTGAAAGTCACAGCTTGGCTAAGTGACCATTTTGAAGGCTGACACTTTTTTAAGGGCTGATGCAAAGGTGGCAGGATAGAGGCCAAGTTATGAACTTTCCATGATAATTCACCAGCCCAAAGAAAGACCAAAACTTTGGTTCAGAAACGGGAAGCTGGGGCACTTTTGATCGCCCTCACTTTATCTTCCAAGGGTGTAACCCATCTTGTTGACATTGTAGCCCAAATAGATCACTTGGGGTACCTGGAACACACATATTTCCCTTTTAAGGCATACACCCAATTGGGAGAAACATCTAAGGAATACGTTCAAGTGCTCCAAGTGCTCCTATTGATCTTCTTGGTTATTAGCATGTCATCTAGATAAATGATGACCTGGGGTAGACCTTGTAAAGTGCTTTCCATCATCCACTGGAAAATAGCATAGGATGAAATACCTCAAATGGCAGTCTCTTATATTGGTCCAAACCAATATGGGTATTAATTGTAGCACACTTCTGGGAATCCTCATCAAACATGGGGAGGTGATGGCCTAGTGGTATTATCACTGGGCTGTTAATCCAGAGACCCAGATAATGTCCTGGGGACCCAGGTTCAAATCCCGTCATGGCAGATGGTGGAATTTGAATTCAATAAATATCTGGAATTAAGATCTAATGACAACTATGAATCCATTGTCAATTGTTGGAAAAACCCATCTGGTTCACTAATGTCCTTTAAGGAAGGAAACGGCCATCCTTACCCTGGCCTGGCCTACATGTGACTCCAGACCCACAGCAATTGACTCTTAACTGCCCTCTGGGCAATTAGGGATGGGCAATAAATGCTGCCTAGCCAGTGACACCCCCATCCCATGGAAGAATAAAGGGGAAAAAAAAACTGCAATTGCAGGTACACATAGCTCATATCCAACTTTGTGAGGGACAGCCCCACTGCCAGCTTTGCATATAAACCCTCTATGCAAGGGATTGGATATATATCCAGCTATAAGAAATGGTTTACCATTTGTTTAAAATCCCCACAAGGGTGAATCGACCTGTCAGGCTTCAAAACTGGTAAAAGTGGTGCTACCTATTCAGCAAATTGGACTGGTTTGATGATTCCTTCGCTCTCCAGCCTCCTGATTTTTGCCTCTACTTTTGCCCATAAGGCAAATTGCAGTGGGTGGGCCTTGCAAAATCATGGAATTGCTTCCTGGTCAATATGCAAGATGGCCTTGCCTCCTCTGATAGTTCTTAGGCCTCCATTAATCCCATATACTTCTGGGTATTTCATTTGGACTTCGTTCAGGCAGCCATTTTCTAATCGAAAAATGTTGAGCCAATCTAGGTGAATGTTTCTCCCAATTTCACCCCATCAAACTTGGGTTTGAGCCTTTTGCTACAATCGGTGGTAACTGAACCAGCTACTTCTCATAAGAGACCGGAAACAAAGTTGTATCCTTAATCTGTAATGGTTTCCCGGTGTAGGTTCTCAGTCTGGTTGAGGTCTTGTGTAAACTTATGAATTGGAGTCTAGAGTGAATTTTGTTAAAGACTGATTCTGCAATCATTGAAACAGCCGCGAACTGGGTGAATACTTAACCAGACATTTATTTCGATTGGTTCTCATTTGGATGTTGCTGAGCAATCTAACTGTTCCAAAGCAGATGTAGGTGAATTTTCCAAGGTGTGCATGCTCCTGGATACTGGCCTATGCATTCTCTTACTCCATTTAGGTCTAGTGGGACTCTTGTTGTCTTGAGCCCACATACCAGCAGCAACTCCAATGGTTTGCCGGCCTGGATCCTGAAGAAAATATTAACCATTTATCTGAGACTTGGCTGTGTTTTGGGGTTTTGCTGTGGGCTAACCTAGAGTCCCCCTGCTCAGGATATATCCTGAGTGAGGCTATGCAATTTCCTTCACTCAAGTGGTGTTCCCCAAGCTCAGTCTGAGTGGTGAGGGTGTCCACTTCCGGTCGGAATACCCTGCAACTCATATACTCCACGTATAGTCATAGAGTCATACAGCACAAAAGAGACCCTTCCATCCAATCAGTCCATGCTAATCATAATCCCAAACTAAACTAGTCCCACCTGCCTGCTCCTGGCCTGTATCTCTTGAAACCTTTCCTATTCATGTCCTTGTACAAAGGACTTTTAACTGTTGTAAACTTGCTGCATTTTCTAATGATAAAGCCAGCTGTTGTCCAATCGGGCTTCAGCTTGGAGGCGCTTTTGCATGATTACATCAATAATCCCACATCCCACACGGTCTCTCAGCATCTCAATAATTAAACCAAAGTCACATGCCTCTACCACTCATTGAGTCATAGAGTCAGGCAGCATGGAAAAGACCCTTCGGCCCGACTAGTCCATCATGGCCATGTTCCCAGATTAAACCAGTTCCACTTTCCTGCATCTGGCCCATATCATTCCAAACCATTCTTATTCATGAACTTATCCAAATGATTTTTTAAATGTGGTAACTGTACAATCGATTTTGCTATAATGCATGCTCTGGCAACGTGAATAGGGGAATGCTATTTCTTAAACACGAACTTGTGTTGGCTAAAATACAATTCCATTGGTGCGCGGAGGATTCCTCATTGACATCACATGATCATGTCACGGGCTTTGTCCTGAGCATGCGCAATGTTAGCACCAAAAGAGTCTCCATGCCAGCATCACATGATCATTTCGCAGAGTTTGTTCTGAAGCACTTTATGTGAGAGGTACAGTACTCTGCACTAACAACAGAACAACCCCAAAACCTCCTCAAGTCATCTTGATATCTTTTCAAGGTAAGGTGGTAAATTTAATTTTATTTCATTATTAGATATGAATTAAACATTTATTCAAACTGCCCTACCTTTGTATTAGGCTTTTGAGTGATTTTTGAGCAATTTTGAGTGGTATTTTCTGATGGTCTGCCCCTAAACCCACTTTTCCCATTGGCCCCGTTCTTTCTATAGCGTGATTTTCTATAACACAATATTGAGCAGGAACACACTTATCGCGTTATAGCAGAACCGACTGTACCTGCATCCATTACTTCCTCTGGCAGTTCATTCCGCACACTAACCACACTCAAAGTTGCCCCTCAGGTCCTTTTTAAAACTTCTCCTCTCACCTTAAAATTATACTTCTCTAGTTTTGAATTCCCTTACCCTGGGGACAAGGCCCTTGCTATTCACCTTATCTATGATCCTCATGATTTCACCCCACAATCTCTGACAGTATAGTGAAAAGAGTCCCAGCCTATCCTTATAACTCAAACCCTCCAGTCCTGGTAAATCTTTTCTGAACCCTGTCCAGTTTAATAATATCCTTCCTATAGCATGAAGACAACAACTGCACACAGTATTCCAGAAGAGGCCTCACCAATGTCCTGTACAACCTCAATATGATATCCCAACTGCTTTAGTCAATGCTCTGATCAATGAAGTTAAGCATACTAAACACTTTCATAGCCCCTGTCTACCTGTGATGCAAATTTCAAAGAATTATTTACCTGAACCCCTAGATTTCTCTGTTCTATAACACCACCCATGGCCATACCATCAATTGTATAAGTCCTGCCCTTGTTTGTTTTACCAAAATACAATACCCCACATTTATCAAAATTAAACTTCATTTGCCACTCCTTAGCCCATTGACCCAATTGATCAAGACCTCTTTGTAAACTTAGAAAACCTTCTTCCTTGTCTACTATACCATCAATTTTGGTGTCATCTGCAAATATACTAACCATAACTTCTATATTCTTATCCAAATTGTCCATATAAATGACAAATAAAAGTGGACCCAGTACCAATCCCTACAGAACACCGCTGGTCACAGGCCTCCAGTCTGAGAATTAATCCTCCACCACCACCCTCTGTCTTGGCTTAACCTAGTCAAAACTCCCAATATGGATTCCCCGGTTCTCAAATTGCTGAGTAAAAATGACAGCATCTCAGAATTAAAGGAGGCTTGTGTTTCGTAATACTCTTTAACTAGATCTGTCAACTCTTGTAAGGTTTTAGTATGTGGTGCATCAGGGAAAGTCAGGCTCCTAAAAACTGAAAAAGCTACGCATCCACAAGCTGTCAGGAGAATTACTCATTGCTTTTCATCTGCCCCAATGTCAATTGCCCAGAAGAAATAACACATTCTTTCCACATATTTGGCCCAATCTTCAATGGCAGGATCGAATGAGCCAAGCTTCCCAAATAATGGCATGATGCCAGAAATGCTCATCCCAACTCAAAGAAGACTGTTGTGAGCAAATTTCTTCAGGGGTGTGTTTATCTCTCATCGCCACTAAAATAACTCCACAGAGGCCAGTAGCCAATCGCAAGTCACCTTTTATTAACACGTGAAGAATCCTTGACACTGATCCAGCTCCCTCAGAACCAGCTCTCAGAGTGAACAGAACCTCAGTTACTCCTGCTTATATTTATCAGCCAGGGCTCCCTGATTGGACCAGATTAACAGCCTCAATCAGGGAGCTCATATTCTATCAGGTCCACCTGGCCGACTTTGTTGCAATCTCTACAGCGGGTCACTAACATTAAGGATGTGCAAAATGCCAGAATTGAAGAATGATGGAGATGTTGTCAGTTTGTGGAATGGAGAAGATGATAGAAATAAGGAGGGACCATACCATGGAGGGATTCAAGTAAAAGGGAGAGAATTCTGAACTCAGGCTGTTATTTAGCTGCGATCCAATATAGGTCAATAAGCAGAGCAACGATGAGTAAATGGGACTTAGCTTGAGTGAAGACAATGGTAGCTGCATTTGGGAATATGGGAGCCAGAATTGAGTTGACACAATGGTATCCAGAAATAGTAAAGGCTCAGCAGAGGCTAAATAAAGGTCGGGGTAGAGTTGCATGATATAAGAGAGATAGAAACATGCTATCTCAGTGATGGCCTTAATATGTGGTTTGCAGGAGAAGATAAAACACTGAGATTGAGAACAATGTAGTTCTGAAGAAGGGTCATGGACCTGAAACATTGACTCTGATTTCTCTCCATAGATGCTGCTAGACCTGCTGAGTTTTCCCAGCAATTTCTGTTTTTGTTTCTGATTTCCAGCATCTACAATTCTATTTATTTGTTCAGGCAAATAATTGATCCTTGGGAAATTCAAAAAGTAACTGTTTCGGAGTGGGACAGGAACTACTGCAGGTGATTTTCTAACTATTTTTCCATCTTCATTTCTGCATGTTCAGTTAGATTGGTCCATTGGTTCTGCGAAAGTGCTGTCGTAATTTTCTATTGCCTTCTCCCACACAGCTGGCCAGGAAATTCTGTCATTGTTAAATTCTGCCATTAGCTGTATTGGAAGGATTTACAGATTGCTAATCCACCTGCTTGGCCATGTTACAAACTCACCTTCCTCAACCAATACACTCTGGTGTAGGGCTTGAATGTGGAGCTTCTGGCCTAAGATAGGAATACTGCCACTGCATTATAGACCACATCCAATTCTCTGCTAATGATGAGCTCTGTAAGAATTGAACCAGGCAAGTGCTGCAAGACAATCGAGGTGGAGGAGGATGGGGTGGTCAACTATGTCAAAAGCTATAGACAGATTGAGAAAGGACAAGGTGGTATGGTTTACCATGGTCACAGTCACATGGGGCATTGGAGTTGTTTCAGGGATAGAAACCTACATGAAGCCAGTCAAACTTGGTGTTGCAGGAAAGTTACAATGGATTTGGAAGATGAAAATAATACTCAAGGACTTTAGGAGGAAAAAGACGTAATTTGTCAAGGTGGTGAGAGAAAGACAGATGTGAGGGAGAGTGGGACGGAAGCTGAGGACAAAGGTAAAGTTGGCAGACCATGTGCTGCTCTTTCATTAATGAGGGACAGTTGGTAGTGGTTTAACCTGAGGGTCACCATGTCTCAGGTGAGGTTGAGGACAAAAAGCTCTGCTGGATATGCTCAGCCAGTGTGGTGTTACTCTGTCATAAACCAACCAACTGAGCTAAATGACCCCCAAAGGCAGAGAATAGTTAACAATATCAGCTACTTTGGGAGATGGGAAGGGAATCTAAATAGTCAATAGTGACAGCGAGGTTGAAGGAGCAGGAGATTGGCCATGTAGAGAGAATAAGTTTGGAAAGGGTATGAAGGAAGATTGGAGAGAAACCGAAAGGTGAGTGATCTGCTCTGTGTCAGCAAGGAGTCTTTAAGAAACCAGAAAACTGAAAGAACTGTGGATGCTGGAAGTCTGAATCAAAAACAGAAATTGCTGGAAAATCTCAGCAGGGGCCTGGCAGCATCTGTGGAGAGAAATCAGAGTTAACATTTTGGGCCCACTGACCCTTCATTAGAGCTGAAGTTTTTAAGGAGGTTTACCCTGGTGAACAAGGGGAAAGAAGAGAAGCAGCAGAATTAGCTGGATGGACTATTTCATTCTTCGTGACAATGAAGCCCATGAGTTCTTTGCAATTATTGCTCAGGGTGAGGGTCAAGAAGACAAAGGAGAGGGGTTTAGTTTAAAGAAAAACTGCTTTATCACATAACACCAGCTCAGGAGAACAATAATATGAAATGACATCCTCGTTGGACAAGGTAGTAGAGAAGGCAAAATAAATCTAAAACAGTGGCCTAGCTGTACCAGGATTATTTCTTAAAGATTTTTGACTGTGTTCAAGGGGGAGGTTAGGACTTTATCTAGTGTTTTGATGATTCTTTCTTCTTGGTTGTTGGGCTCTTTGAGAGTTTCTCTCATCGCTCTCTGTGCATTAAGAGTGAACCACTTGATAGGGATCAGTTACATGTATTCACATGGTAATGGCAGGTTGTCTTGCTTTGGGATAACATTGAAAAGATTGTGTTTTTATAGCCATGCTTCAGTTTTCATTACCCTGCGACTAGATGACCACGTTTATTGATTTCAATGTCACAACTTGGCATTGTTGAAACTGTATGCATGTTTTCTACATTGTAGCAACATTGTAGAGACAGACCATCCACAGTTAGTGTTGAATACTATGATTATCTTAATTTCTCCACAGATTTGGAGAATGAGTGGATTCAGTGAGCTTTGGAGATGTGGGACAAAGTCTTGCTGAAAGAGAAATTAGACAGATTGCCTTCTCCAAAATAATTTATTTTAAAACAGATATTAAAAGTAAAAAGAAAGATTTGCATCTGTTTAGCACTTTGCATAACTTCAGGACGATCCAAAAGCTTTCAATTACATACTTCTGAAGTGGACTCTTGCTGTTATAATGTACGAAATGTAGCAGCCAATTTTGCACACAGCATGCTCCCACAAAGAGCAATGAGATTAATGAACAGATAATCATCTTTTTAATGATGTTGATTGAGGGATTAATGCTGGGCGGAATGCCAGGGAGAACTTTTCTGTTTTTCCCTGAAATATCACTATGTCAATCTGAGAATTTAGATGGGGCGTCAGTATAATTATCACATCCAGAAGACAGCACCACCATCATTCATCGCTCTATCTCTGAAGTGTCAGTATCGATAGTTAGCTCAGGTCCCCAGAGTGGGATTTCAAACCACAATCTTCTGACTTGGAGGCAAGTATGTAACCCACTGAGAGCCACAGTTCACACAAGACCCGCAAAAAATATGAAATGAAGTAAAACAAATACCAGTCCCACTGCAATCAGAACAAACTCATGCTGGAACAATCAATTGTAGATTCCAGCTGTCGCTACATGCCCCCATGAAATCCACAATTTAATATTCAAATATAGCTTGTGATTTGTTTTGAGGGTACAACAGAACTCAGTATTGAGCTGAAATAGTGAAACCACTTGATGACCCCTTCTGTGTCACCCCAAACATTGAGTTTTCTCCACAGAACCAGACTTCTCATAATTATTTACACCACATGCACTGCAGTGGTTCAAGTAGACCCCTCCCCACCACTTTGTCCAGGGCGAAGAAGAATGGGCAATAAATGCTCATCCTTCTGACATCTACATCCCATAAATGAATTTAAAAAAAGAGTATTTAATCTCAAAGTACTGCTGTTACATGTACCAAGGTGTTGGGATGTACCACAATAGTTGTCATCGTCAAGAATGAAACACATTGACAGCATTAAATAGATGGGCTCAATGGGTAAAACCATTGATTCCAGCTTTGTTTGAGATCTTGGAGCTGAATTCACCTCGGACAGAGTGTCTGTTGGCTGAGGAAGTGAACAAATGTTCCTGCTTCTCTGATTATCCAGATGCCTAACCTGTAAAATGCCCGTGTGGGTGTGAGGGGAGGACTATACCAAGCTCAGCAGTGACCTCAATACTCCCAGTTTCCCTCACAGAAGTAAAACCATCTGATGCATCACCAGTTGACATGTGCCAGCTGGGGGACTTTCGCCTCTGAGTCAGGAAGCTGTGGGTTGAAGCCCCACTCCAGTACTTGAGCACAAAAATCAAGGCCGACCCTCCAGTGAGGTTGTGATCGTACTGTGAGACGTATTGTTCTTGGGATGAGATATTAAACCAAGGCTTCACCTGCTCCCTCAGCTGCATTTGAAAGATTCCTTAGAACTATTTCAAAGAAGAACAGGAAAGTTATCGCTGATATCCTGGTTGGTCAATATTTATCCTGAAGCACCAAACCAGGTTATCTGATCATGATCACGTTGTTGTTTGTGGGAACTTGCTGTGTGCAGACTGCCTGTACGTCCTATGTCACAACGGTGACTACATGTTAAAAAATACTTCATTGGTTGTAAAGCACTTTGGGACATTCTGCGGTTGTGAAAGGTGCTATTTTAATGTAAGTCTTCCTTTTAGCCTTACCCATTCATATCAATGCCCACTGTTCAGTTGGAACAATGTACTCTCCAATGCCACTTTCCTTGTATACATTTCTATTCTTTCACATTAAATTCTTCTGGGGCATCTTTGAAACATCAGCATAAAATGTCTTTCACAAGTGACTGTCAACACTCACTCAGCACAGATGAGGGATGATGATGTTGACAAACTAATGGAGAACTGAATGAGTTATGACCTTTAAGGAAAGGAGAGATTAATGGCAGAAGGGTCAGGAGGAACATTTGACTTCATGAAACTACTTTTTAATGAGTTGCAATGTATTCATTTTCAAAATCAGCTCATGCTCCCTGTACTAGTATGGGTTGTCACATCAGTACAAAAAAAAAGTACTGATTACTTTCTCCTTTTTATATTCAAGCATCTCCTGTAGTGAGCAGTAACTCCCCAGGGAGGAGCTAGAGTGGATCTGACCTGCATGTTATAAGTGAGAGCAATTACAGCTTATGTTTTTACAGAATAAAACCATTCGGAGTTTGGCTGGATATCACTGCTCATTTTATAATTCTGGCTCCCATTCCAGTGTTTACTGGCTCAAAGAAAGGATCATTGCATTGTAAGATATTCAGCTTGGAAATGGAGCCACTCAGCAAGCTGATGGGCATATACCTGCTGTCTCTTTCTATCGAAGCATCAATCAAATTTTCTGCTCCATATACTAGAATGAAAGGGCAGTCTAAGCAGCGGGGAACTAAATTATTATACTGCTCACTTCTTTCTAGTTAATTATTGTGAAAGGAATCTCTGTATTTTCTGCTTCCATCAGCTCATTGTCTTTAATTCTGAGTGCTGGGGGTGATGGTTTGTAGCCCAGGTGACAGTGAAACCTCTTTCCTTTGAACTGTTACCTTCTGCCAATGGTGCTCACACTAAAGTCTTAAGGAGCACATTCGAGGATACAGAGTTATAGTGAAGGAATGACAATGAATTCCTGAGTCAGTGCAGCATGTCACTTGGAAATGAGATTGCGGATATGTGAGTTAGGAGCAGGAGTAGGTGCATTGATTGGAGTGAGGTCACCCAAGTGGATCTCATAGAATATGATTTCCCTGATTGGGGCTGTTAATCTGGTCCAATCAGGGAGCCCTGGCTGACAGATATAAACAGGAGCGTAGACATCCTGTCCACTCTGAGAGTCAAGGACTCTCCACGCGTAAATAAAGGATGACTTGATGATAGGATACCAGCTCCTGAGGAGTTATTTCAGTGTACCACTCATCACACCCCTCCACTCCACCCTACACGGAGCATCTCCGTTATTTAATAAGTTCATAGCTGATCTGATTGTAACCTCAAAAACATTTCCTTGTCTCCCCTGAATATTCTTTTCACCCCTTGGTTTAGCAGGAATCTACCTACCGCAGCCTAAAAAATATTCAGGGGCTTGCTCACATCTCTTTTTCGAAAAGAGAATTTCAAAGATTCATGAGACTGAGAGAAAATAATTCTTCTCACCAGACCAGATGTGGTAGGCCGAAGGGCCTGTTCCTAATCTTTGCTCATTCCCATTTTAAATGTGCAACTCATTTTTAAGTGGTGACCTCTAAGTCGAAATTCTTTCAAAAGAGGGAATAATCTCTCCACATCTATCCAATCAAAACTCCTTAGGTTCTTTTCTCTTTCAATCAATTCACTGCTTACTGTTCCAGTAGAAACCAGCTGCTCAGAACTGTTCCTCAGAACCTATCCAGCCTCTCCTTGTAGCAAAACTGCTCCATCCCAAACAACATCCTGGTGAACCTCATCTGTACCCCCTCTGATGCAATTATATCCTTCCTATTAAATGATGTAACTTTTTATTACAAGTTCTTCACCTCAAATAGTCTTCTTTCTCTAGATAGTATTTAAATACACCTGATCTTCAAACCAGCCTAGCCTCTCCAAATGTAATTCAGAGGACAACCTGATTATTGCAGGAAATAGTCTGAACTTCTCTTAAAGCTCAATCATCCCTCCTCAATGGCAGGAGTCACATGGCACCAGGTTATAGTCCAGCAGATTTGTTTGAAGTCATAAGCTTTCGGAGCGCAGACCCTTCATCATTTCACCTGATGAAGGGGCAGTGCTACGAAAGCTTGTGATTTCAAACAAACCTGTTGGACTATAACTTGGTGTTGTGTGACTCCTGACTTTGCCCCTCCCCAGTCCAATACTGGCACCTCCACGTCATGCCATTCTCATTGACAAAGATTGCAACCAAGTAGGAAGCTATCAAAATAACCTTTGGTCTTCCATTTCCATGTGAGCGATGGTTTCATCAACACAACTGAAGATCAGGTATATTTAAATTTTATCTAGAAAAAGAAAACTATTTGAGGTGAAGAACTTATAATGAAAGGTATCATTTAATGGGAAGGATATAATTGAACTAGAGGGGGTACAGATGAGGTTCACCAGGATGTTGCTTGGGATGGGACAGTTTTACTACAAGTAGAGGCTGGATAGGTTCTGAAGAACAGTTCTAAACAGTTCTGAAGAAGGGTCACTGGACTGGAAATGTTAACTCTATTTGTCTCTCCACAGACACTGCCAGACCTGCTGAGTTTCTCCAGCAAATTCTGTTTTTGTTTCTGTACAGGCTCGGGTTGTTTTCTGTGGATCAGAGAAGGTTGAGGGAAAACCTGACAGAGGGGTATAAGGTTATGGAGGGGCTTGGACAGAGTGAACTGGAAGCAGCTGTTCCCCTTAGTTGAACAGTCAATAAAACAAGTGGCCGAATTTTAAAGTGAATTGTAGAAAGTTTAGAGAGGATAGGATAGGAGGAAAACTGTTCTTTCACACACAGGATAGTGGCCATTTGGAATGCACTACCTGAAAGGGGAGTAGAGGCAGAAAAACTCATAACATTTAAAAAGCACTTATATGAGCACTTGAAGTGTTAGGACATCCAAGATTATGAGCCAAGTGCTGGAAAGTGGGACTAGTGCATTTTTTTTGTCAGTGCAGACTTGATGGAATGAAGGGCCTCTTCTGTACTGTATGGTTCCATGATTATATGAGTTATCTTAAATTTGGATTTTAAATTAATAGTATATTGGTATTGGACCTTTTTTTTTAGAGATTTAACATCCTTGGCAAACCAATATGTGTCGTGAGAGCAGATGATAGAAAGCCTTCTGGACAGTTAATGGAAGGTTCTTTGTATTGTGGGGGTCTTAGGACAGGAAAGAGAAAATGCTGAAATATATTCAATTGTTTTTGGGTTTAGAATAATCAAGAATTGAGTTTATCTTAGAAAACTCAGAGATGGGTAATATTTTGGTTCCATTCGAAGGAAACCTGATTAAAGTCAAATGTAAGGACCATATTTCCCAGAAAAAAAACAGCTTGCTCGAGCAGTTAGGGAATAAATTACATTAGGGTAAGGATCTCAGTTGTGTGGGAGACAAAGCTCAAGGTTTCATATCTCACAAGACTGGAATTGAAAAGAAGCAGTGAAGTCCATCCACAGTTTTGATAGGGAAGGAACACATTTAATTTTGATTAACTGCGAAATTCAGGTGTTGTGAAATAAGTATAATTTTGTTTTGCTGGTCATTGAAATCTTCTAATCTGTGCAATATGTAGATAGGTTGGTCTGGTTTAGAACATAAGAACATAGGAACAAGGAGCAGGAGTAGGCCGTCTGGCCCTTCGAGCCTACTCCGCCATTCAATAAGATCATGGCTGATCTTTTCGTGGACTCAGATCCACTTACTCGTGTTCTCACCGTATCCCTTAATTCCTTTATTGTTCAAAAAAAATCTACCTTTTTTTTAAAAACATTTACTGAAGTAGCGTCAACTACTTCACTGGGCAAGGAATTCCATAGATTAACAACCCTCTGGGTGAAGAAATTCCTTCTCAGTTCAGTCCTAAATCTGCTTCCTCTAATGTTGAGCTTATGCCCTCTTGTCCTAGCTTCACCTGCCAGTGGAAACATCCTCTCTACCTCTATCTTATCTATTCCCTTCATAATTTTATATGTTTCTATAAGATCCCCCCTCAATCTTCTGAATTCCAATGAATATAATCCCAATCTACTCAGTCTCTCCTCATAAGCCAACCCCCTCAACATAGAACATAGAACATAGAACATTACAGCGCAGTACAGGCCCTTCGGCCCTCGATGTTGCGCCGACCTGTGAAACCAATCTGAAGCCCATCTAACCGAAACTATTCCATTATCATCCATATGTTTATCCATATGTTTATCAACTCCGGAATCAACCTAGTGAACCTCCTTTGCATCCCCTCCAGTGCCAATACATCCTTTCTCAAGTAAGGAGACCAAAACTGCACACAGTACTCTAGGTGTGGCCTCACCAGCACCTTGTACAGCTGCAACATAACCTCTCTGCTTTTTATTTCAATCCCTTTAGCAATGAAGGACAAAATTCCATTTGCCTTCCTAATTACTTGTTGTACTTGCAGACCTACCTCCTGTGATTCATGCACAAGGACACCCAGGTCCCTCTGCATAGCAGCATGCTGCAACTTTTTACCATTCAAGTAATAATCCTTTTTACTATTACTCCTACCAAAATGTATGACTTCACATTTATTTACATTGTATTCCATCTGCCAGACATTTGCCCACTCACTCAATGTATCTATGTTCCTCTGCAAAGTTTCACAGGCCTCTACACACTTTGCTCTGCCACTCATCTTAGTGTCATCTGCAAACTTTGACATCCTACACGTGGTCCCCAACTCCAAATAATCTATATAAATTGTAAATAATTGCGGTCCCAACACCGATCCCTGAGGCACACCACTAGTCACTGACTGCCAGCTAGAATAGCACTCATTTATCCCCACTCTTTGCTTCCTGTTAGTCAACCAATCCTCTATCCATGCTAATACTTTACCCTTAATACCATGCATCCTTATCTTATGCAGTAGTCTCTTGTGCGGCACCTTGTCAAAGGCCTTTTGGAAATCTAGGTACACCACATCCACTGGGTCCCCATTGTCCACCTCGCTCGTAATGTCTTCATAGAATTCCAAAAGATTTGTCAAGCATGACCTGCCCTTCATGAACCCATGCTGCATCTGCCCAACGGGACAATTTCTATCAAGATGCCTTGCTATTTCTTCCTTGATAATAGACTCAAGCATCTTCCCCACTACAGAGGTTAAGCTAACCGGTCTATAATTCCCCATCTTTTGTCTACTTCCCTTTTTAAACAGTGGCGTCACATTTGCTGTTTTTCAATCTGCTGGGACTGCCCCAGAGTCCAGCGAACTTTGGAAAATTACCGCCAATGCACCTGCTATTTCTCCCGCCATCTCTTTTAGTACCCTGGGATGCATTCCATCAGGGCCAGGAGACTTATCAATCCTTATCTCCATTAGCTTGCCCAACACTACCTCTTCCATAATAATGATTGTTTCCAGGTCCTCACCTACCTTCGTCTCTTTGTCAATTACTGGCATGTTATTAGTGTCCTCCACTGTGAAGACCGATACAAAATACCTGTTCAATGCCTCGACCATTTCATCATATCCCATAACTAAATTCCCCTTCTCATGCTCTAAAGGGCCAACGTTTACTTTAGCCACTCTTTTTCGTTTTATATATTTATAGAAACTTTTCCTATCTGTCTTTATATTCTGCGCTAGTTTTTTCTCATGTTCTATCTTACTTTTCTTTATAGCTCTTTTTGTGGCTTTCTGTTGACCTTTAAAGTTTTCCCAATCTTCTGGTTTCATGCTGTTTTTGGCCACTTTGTATGCCTTCTCTTTCAATTTGATAGCCTCCCTTATTTCTTTAGACACCCATGGCAGATTACCCCTTTTCTTACAGTCCTTCCTTTATTTCATTTTCCTTTCTGTTGTGTGATATACTTCTGTTTGATTGCTAAAAGCAAATCTGCACACTTCTGTGTTTATAGTTTACTGAAGGACTGTCACATGAAATTATAAAAAAAGGATGATCCACCAAGCCAGATATTATTCTGGAATCTGTCTGGGAGTATCATCAGCTGGAATCATTACAAACTTATAGGAACTGAAATGGCTAGTTGTTTTAAAAGAAAACAATGTTTTCTATTTGCCATTTTAAAACTTCTTTTTATTCACTCATAGGATGTGAGTAACTCTGGCTAGGCCAACATTTATTGCCTGTCGCTAACTGCCCCTTGAGAAGGTAGTGGTGAGCTGCCTTCTTGAACTGCTGCAGTCTATGCGCTGTAGGTAAACCCACAATGCCCTTAGGGAGGGAATTCCAGGATTTTGACCCAGCGACATTGAAAGAATGATGATTTATTTCCAAGTCAGCATGGTGAGTGCCTTGGCGGGGATCTTGAAGGTTCCAGCTATGAATAAAATTTCCACATGCAGGAAGAAAAGGTGGGTGATAAGTGATGTGATGAAAAATTAGAAAAGGTGATGGAATCCTATGAACAAATGTTCCTTGAAATGTTGTGCTCTTTCAGTAAGCTATGAAGCTATCAGTAGCTAATCAATACTGTGTGGATTAATATAGTGGGCTGTTGCTAATAACTGGGCATCATCATTTTATACATACAAACTGGTTTGTTCTTGCTGTTCTTATCTTTAAATGACAAATGATAATGACATAGAGTAGCACAAAATGAGAAGGTAACAAGCTCCTCAAACTTGTTCCGCCATTCAATTAGATAATGGATAATTTGTACTTTAATTCAATCTGTCCATTTCAGTTCCATAACCCTTGATACCCCCTATTAACAAACGCTAACAAATCTCATTCATTTCCATTTGGCCCCCAGCCTCAGCAGCTATTTTGGAAGAGAGAGTTTCAAATTTTCACTACGCTGTTCTGATGAAATGCTTCCCGACATCACTTCTGAATGGCCTTAGTCTAAATTTATACCAAACTTAAACAAAGCACTGCAGATGCTGGAGCTCTGAAACAACCAAAAAGAGAAAGTGCTGGAAAAACTGAGCAGGTCCGCCAGCATCTGTGGAGAGAAAACAGAGCTAACGTTTCAGGTCAGGTGACCTTTCCTCAGAAATGTTAACTCTGTTTCTCTCTCCACAGACCTGGTGAGTTTCTCCAGTACTTTCTGCTTCAGCTTGTTAAGGTTATGCAATCTTCTTTTGTAATTCTGTCACTCGTGCAAATAACTGAAGCTTGCCAATGCGACATTCCCATAAGAAAGCTCACCTCCTCTAAATGCACAATGAAGGTGATGTTCTGTCCTGAGTCAGTGGCCAGTCTGCCGTTGCTGGTGATGAGGTGTAAACCCCATGGGGCCCGGCTAGAGCATTGATGCTGCTTGGCAGCGTACTGATCTCTGACCCCATCAGTGCAATTGTTAGAGCCAACTTTTCTGTAACTGTATAAATGGAAAAACATTGAGTTAAAGTCAAATTTTAGCATTTGCCGTCCTTCACTGTAGTCTTGCATATCTGGCACATGAATAACTACTTCATTGTGGTGACCAACTACCTGAATAATTAACTGGATAAAACATAATTCATCAGTGAGTTGGAGAGGAGGAGAGTTGGACTTTAATCAGAAGCGAGATAAATAAATGTAAAAACAAAGAATTGAAGGTTATCAGTTGCGTGGAAGGAAGTTGGATGGCATAGACCAGTTGAGTTGAATGACTGAGCGCAGAAGAGGGTTTACTGAACTCAAAACGTTAACTCCACTTTCGCTCTCTATAGATGCCGCCCGACCTGCTGAGCTTTTCCAGCAATTTCTGCTTTTATTTGAGCTGAATGACATGCTTCTGTACTGAGCACTGTTGTGTAATTTTGTAGACCTTTTCCATTTTGGAAACCAAAGAGTTGCTCCAAGTTAGGGATAATGGGGATTGACAGAGAGATCTGAATTTGTCTGCTGAGCTAGGATATTCAACCCGAGGTGTCTCTTTGGAGAGACCTTATGTGCTGACACTGACGCCATGCTGAGGACTTGATGTTGAATCCGTGGCGGAAATCTGGGTGATTGAAGTAATAAAACAAGGCTCATAATTTGGTTTGATTCCCAATCCTGCTGGAAGCCTGAGGTGAACATAATCTTGGCTGGTTACTCTTTGTGGATTTTTTTTGATTTTAAATCAGCTTTCTGATCAAATTCCTGATCTCAAAGAAAGCAGATGGAAAATCTCAACAAAGGGAAAAGAACTTTTCTTTCAACCAGGAGAGAGCCGTGTCAATAGCTTGATGCTGTTGCATGCTGATTGTGCAGTAACAGTACAATAATAAGAAGACAGAAGTGCTGGGAATTGAAAAGGGATAATGTAAATGTTCTCTTTACAAAGGCTTACTGGCTTTATTTTAAGCAAAACACCACTTCAAATCATGATAAAGATAAAAGCATAAATACAGAGCTAAAATCAATCTGCCTGTTCTCATCATAATATGTGTTTCTTAATTTCCTGTAAATACGTATGAACCTTCTAGGGTTGCCAGCAATTTGTCTTTATCTTGTTTTCTGCCGTCTGCTAGTAGGGAATAGAGTGCCCTGCATAATGTCGACTCCTGCGGTGTTGCTAATTTCAGTGCCCAGCCCCTTCAATCTTTCCCACAGAACTAATAAACAGGTTTCTGCCAGTGCCTCAAGCTTCGTAAAGGATTTGATTTAGTTTCACAGAGTCCCTGCTGTTCCGGAATTGTGCAGCCACCATTTTCTGACCATGTGATTTGCTACAAATGCAGAACACATCTACCCAGTGACAAACTTCATTGTTTCAGCCAAGAATTTAATGGAACAAAAGAGGTGAGGGCTGTGTGTGGAGAATTGTCACTTCGATAACGAAGTGTGACAGGTGAGAAGTCTGCAGCTGAATCCCACAACAGAACAGCAAAATCATTGGAAGGAACAACGAGGAAGCCCTACTTTCCCATAGCAATTTTGCCACTTTTTCTGTAATTGTTTCCAGTTTTTTTTTTATCCGTACTTCTGGATTGGCTAATCCATAATGGCTAAAAGAAGCACAGGAGGAGTGGCACATGTTTTTTTTTCTCTCACTCCTGACCCCAATAGAGATGTAGCACTTCATCTGCAAAAGAAATCTGTCCAAGGACTGAGCTGGGAATTTGTGAAAGGTCATCCATGAGACTCTAAATTCAAATACCATTTAAAGATAGCCCCAAGAGCAAGAATTCAAATCAATACACTGACCTAATCAAACGTCAAGCAATGTTTTGAACTACATTGCACGGTGAAAGAAAGAAGCTTTTCAGCTTGCTGTTTCTAGGGAAAGGCCAGAATGAACTGACCTTGATCTCTGTAAGGGGCAGTTGGATGTGTCTAACAATTCACAGGTAATCAGGCAAGTGCAAACATAGCAGTACCACAGCAGCGTACTCACCCTGTGCTGTTGAGGTAGCTCTGCCCCGTGCTACACTCCATTGCCATGAAAGATGGATTGTACCAGAAAGCTGGTAGGCACCTTCCATCAGAGTGTCGCTCATATCCATAGTCACTGTCCCGTTGTAAATGAAAGAGCAAGAGAGAGAGACATTGGAATACTAAAATTAGCATGAAGTAAATATATTTTTTTCAAAGTCCAGCAACATTATTCACCAAAGCAAAGACAACATGACCAACTTTCCTCAAGGGGTTCCAGCGAACCATAACCTGCATTTACATAGCACCTTTAATGTACTAAACGCCCCAGGTATTTCACAGCAGTACTACCAAAATAAAATTAAACACCAAGCCACACAGGGAGGTATTAAGGGTGATGGCAAAAGGGCTACATTTTTTAAGGCTATCTTAAGAGGCAGGTAGAGATGTGGAGTGGTTAGCAGGAGCTCAAGGAGTAGTTATCTGAAGATACAGCAACTAAGGAAGGAGCAAAGGGAAATGTGAATGTGTCTGGTTGGGTTGGGGGCGTGGGGGGTGGGTTTCCAGTGATAGGGAGGAGAACTGAAGCCATGGAGGGATTTGAAAATAAGGATCAGCAGTCTAATTCTGTGGAGAGTCCTAAGTACACTGTCTCTATGGCGAGATTAGAACATCCCAAATTCCACATTCCAAGGTGTGAAAGGTATGTGTACCATCCTGGCATAATGCAGTCTCTTCTAGTATCTACACTGTGAACGAGAGTTTCAGAGATTTGGGGAATCATAGGACATTGGAGGACCACTGCAGCAGGTTATGAAGACTTAGGAAGGTACATAAATAATATTGGACATGGTTTCATTCTAATGCATCAGCTGTGCTCAGCTTAAGCAAGACATTTTTTTAAAAATTCATTTATAGGATGTGGACATCACTGGCCAAGCCAGCATTATTGCCCATCCCTAATTGCCCAGCGGGCAGTTAAGAGTTAGCCACATTGCTGTGGGCCTGGAGTCACATGTAGGTGAGACCAGGTAAGGATGGTAGTTTCCTTCCCTAAAGGACATTTGTAAACCAGATGGGTTTTTCCCAATGATCGACAATGGATTCACGGTCATCATTAGACTCTTAATTCCAGATTTTTATCGATTTCAAATAGCACTTTTAATGTACCTTTAATCCCTGGAGGAATTTGAACCCAAATCCCCAGAACAATACCTGGGTATCTGGATTAACAGTGCAGCATTAATACCACTGGTCCATTGCCTCCCCTTTTTCTCAGCCAAAAACAGAAATTGCTGGAGAAACCCAGTAGGTCTAGCATGATCTGTGGACAGAGAAACAGAGTTAACGTTCCAGGTTCGGTGACCCTTCATTGGAAATGGACTCAAAATGTTGACTTTGATTTCACTCCACAGATACTGCCAGACCTGCTGAGTTTCTCCAATAATTTCTGTTCTTGTTTCAGGTTTCCAGCATCCACCGTTCTTTATTCATTTTAACATTTGATTAAAAAAACAGAAATTGCTGGAGAAACTCGGCAGGTCTGGCAGCATCTGTGGAGGGAAAACAAAGTCAACGTTTTGAGTCCAGTTCTGATGAAGGGTCACTTGCCTCAAAACATTAACTCTATTTCTTTCTTCACAGATGCTGCCAGACCTGCTGAGTTTCTCCAGCAATTTCAATTTTTGTTTCAGATTTCCAGCATCTGCAGTTCTTTGTTTCATATTAGTGTAGTTTTTATGTTTGTTTTCTTTTTGGCTATTCATATTGATAATGTCAGACTGCTTGGGCAATGCTAAGACATTCACAACAATTCTACATAAAAACTGAAAGAACTGCGGATGCTGTAAATCAGGAACAAAAACAGAAGTTGCTGGAAAAGCTCGGCAGGTCTGGTAGCATCTGTGAAGGAAAAAACAGAGTTAACGTTTCGGGTCCGGTGACCCTTCCTCAGAACTAAATTCCAGACCCAAAACGTTCACTCTGATTTTTTCTTCACAGATGCTGCCAGACCTGCTGAGCTTTTCCAGCAACTTTATTTTTGTTCACATCAATTCTACGTTCCTTTTAAATAACAAATGCTTTTGGCCGTGCTATTTTATGGAATTGTGTTGAGATTGTATCAGTCATTCACGTCAAAAATATATAATGCCATCTGCTCAATTTTCTCAAGAGCAAGCACAACTTCTATTTCCCACAACATATTGATTCATCAACATCACATTCAATGACCAACAAAGGGCATTCTTCCATGCAGTGAATAGATTTCTTAAATTCGCAGAGATTGGAACTACAGAAGGGAGCTGGCTTAAGAGCTTGACATTTGACTGGAAAATATAAGATTTCACTCAAGGGAGAAGAGAAATGTGTGAAAGTGGATGAGGGCACAGACCTCGGATTAATTACGAACCTCAGATAGCTGCTGTTTGACCTTCCGACCACTGCTTCCTGCAATGTCTCTTGATATCTTTGAATCTGTAAGCAACTGCTCAGTAGAACCATCATGAAGAAGTGCATATATCAAACGGTGATTTTGAATCCATTGATTGGGAACTTGAACTTTTAAGAACAAACTTTTAAAACAACCAGCTGAAGAAGGTGACTGGAAATTGTTGAAGGTGCAACTAAATGGTGACTCACTGGCTATCACTGCTGCTTCACAATGCCATTGACCCAGGTTTGATTCCACCCTCGGGTGCCTGTCTGTGTGGAGTTTGCACGTTCTTCCTGTGACTGCGTGGGTTTCCTCCGGGTGTTTCAGTTTCCCCCCACAGACCAAAGACATACAAGTTAGGTGGATTGGCCATGGTAAAAATGTTGGTTTACTGGGATAGAGTAGGAGGCTGGGTCTGGATGGTATGCCCTCCAGAGGATCGGTTCAGACTTGATGGGCCAAATGACCTCTGCCTGCACTGTAGGGCTTCTGTTATTTAAACCTAGTTTCCAGCTCCCCATGAGACTGTTTTAATGCCACAACCTGCTTTAACTGTAGGAATGTACAGGGCGTGTTTGCTCAGTTGTGGTCGAGTGAAATTGAATCAGCAGTTTAACTCTTGTATTGAACAAGAAGAACTGCAGATGCTGTAAATTAGGAACAAAAACAAAGTTGCTGGAAAAGCTCAGCAGGTCTGGCAGCATCTGTGGAGGAGAAAACAAAGTTAACGTTTCGGGTCCGGTGACACTTCCTCAGAAGTAGTTTGTTCCATGGTATCAACTAGTTACAGGTTATATTCGCATGACAGATGTGTGTCTTAAAGGTATATGGACATATTGACTGTGAGATGCAACAGTTACAGTTTACAGGAGATATAATAGACATTGTTATGGAGACTATGAGCTGGATCTTCTCCAAGATCCTGATCTGTTCTCCCACAAGTCCAGATGGCATCATTATAGTGGATGCTGCATATGGTGCTTTTCATTTCAAACCCTCACACAGTGATACAGCTGAAACAATAGCATTAAGCCAGCTACCTCCATTTACATTACTGTGCAGTCTACATTCCACATCAGCCTGTGGGTTTGCAGAGACCCCACCAGAGAAATCAAACCCCGAGGAATATGAAAGATTCCCCTTCCGTGTCATTAACATGATTTCAAGATGAACACCCAAGATTCAACTGTTGGTAAATAGGACATTAAGTCAACATGAGTGATGAGATAATGGCAAATCAGACATGAATTAATCAAGCTGTCTTTTGGAATATACAAACAAGAGCGTCGTTTGGATTCTCTGCAGTGATCATCCTCATGATAATGATACGATACAAAATATAGCCCCAAGAATGTACAGATCTAATGTAGTTCCTTTAGTACAGAAGAATTCAATGAACATTAATTATAGCATCTGCTATCTGCATAAACACAGTTGCACCACAGGCACTTGCATGTCTGGGCTCAAGCTGAACAATTTGATTAACAATAGTACAGTTCCCTCAGCATGTCATGCTGCAAGAGGACTCAGTAAAATGGAGAGTGAGACTTCTATAAAAAGTCTTGGAGTCCTTTAGATATACAGTGCAGAAACAAACCCTTCAGTCCAACTTGTCCATGCCGACCAAATATCCTAAATTAATCTCGTCCCATTTGCCAGCATCTGGCTCACATCCCTCTAAACTCTTCCTATTCATTTACCCATCCAGATGTCTTTTAAACAGTGTAATTGTACCAGCCTCTACCACTTCCTTATTCCATACATGCACCATCCTCTGCTTGAAAAAGTAGCCCCTTAGGTTCTTTTTAAATCTTTCCCCTCTCACCTTAAGCCTATGCCCTCTAGTTTTGGACTCCCACTCCCTGGGGAAAAGACCTTGGCTATTTATCCTACCCATGTCCTTCATGGTTTTATAAACCTCTATAAGGTCACCCCCTCAGCCTCCGACACTGCAGGGAAAATAGTCCCAGCCTATTCAACCTCTCCATATAGCTCAAATCCCCCAATCCTGGCAACATCTTTGTAAACCTTTTCTGAACCCTTTCAAGTCTCACAACATCTTTCCGATAGGAGGGAGACCAGAATTAAATGCAGTATTCCAATAATCACCTAACCAATGTCCTGTATAGCTGCAACGTGACCTCCCAACTCCTATACTCAATGCACTGACCAATAAAGGCAAGCATACCAAATGTTTTCTTCACTATCCCATTTACCTGTGCCTCCACTTTCAAGGAACTATGAACCTGCACCCAAAGGTCTGCAGGGAGCAGTTGGAGGGCAGAACAGCAGCACAGAGTAAGTATAAAACTAACTGAGCTCAGGGATCGTGACCTAGTCTGCAGGGAGCAGTTGGAGGGAGGAGCAGCGGCACAGAGTGAGTATAAAACTAACTAAGCTCAGGGCATATTGTAGCTGCAAAAAATTAACTGGAGTGATGACATAGGAAAGCTATGACCTGATTGGCTGGTAGGAAATCTGCACTAATTTTGAAAAAGAACACAGCAAAAAAAATTAATAAACTCATTAATAAATTTATATAAATGAATAAAATGATTAACCAAGTCGAGATGGCTGGACAGATAATGTGTTGTAGCTGTATGATGTGGAAGCTGGCTGATCCCATTGCAAAATGCAGTGATCACATCTGCAGCAAATGCTGGTTGCTCGAGGATCTTTGGCTCAGAGTTGATGAGCTGGAATTGGAGCCTCAGACACTGCGGCACATCCGGGAGGGGGAGAAGTACCTGGACACTGTATTTCAGGAGACAGTCACACCTGGTAGATTACGTACTTCAAATTCAGTTAGTGATCAGGGACAGCAGGGTGTGACTGTAAGTGAGGCAGGTAGAGGGATTCTGCAGTCAGGAACAGGGGAGCCTTGGCTGTTGACCTTGTCCAACACGTACGAGGTACTTGCTCCCTGTGTCGATGAGGAAAAGGTCTGCAGGGAGGATAAGCCAACTGACCACTGCACCATGGCATGGGAAGCCATTCAAGGAGGGGGAGCAAAATGTCAAGTAGTGGTTGTAGGGGTCTCAGTAATTAGGAGGATTGAGAGTATCCTTTGTAAGCAGATCGAGAGTCCCGCATGGTGTGTTGCCTGACTGGTGCCAGGGTGAGGGACATCTCTGACCGGCTTGACAGTAAATTGGAGATGGAGGGTGAGGATCCAGTTGTTGTTATCCATACTGGGACAAACAACATAGACAAGACTAGGAAGGCAGACCTGTTTGGAGATTATCAAGTACTAGGAACGAAATTAAGGAACAAGTCATCAAAGGTTATAATCTCCAGATTACTACCTGAGCCACGTGTAAATTGGCTTAGGGATAAGAATATTAGGGAAGTAAACACATGGCTAAAGCAGTGGTGTGGGAAAGAGAGGTTGCATTTCATGGGGCATTGGCATAAGTATTATTACAGGAGGGATCTGTATCATTGGGAGAGTCTCTGCCTGAATTGAGCAGGAACCAGTGTTCTAGCGAAAAGGATAAATAGGCTGGTCTCTAGAACTTTCAACTAGTGAATTGGCGGGGTTGAAGGGAAGGAATAAACGACAGGAAGTATAATGGTAAATAGAAAAAAAAAGCAGCAGGTTAGCATGTGCGCAGGGTCAAACCAGGTCAGTCAAGGCAATGTTGAGGGGGAGTTCGTTGAATGCATCCGCGGTAGTTTTCCTAACCAGTATGTGATGGAACTGATGAGGGAGAAAGCTATCCTAAATCGGGTCCTGTGTAATGAAACAAGAATAATTAATGATCTCATAGTTAGGGATCCTCTTGGAAAGAGTGATCACAGTATGGTTGAATTTCGAATACATATGGAAAGTGAGAAGATAAAATCCAATATCAGGGTCCTGTGCTTAAACAAAGAAAACTACAATAGGATGAGGGAGAGCTGGCTAAAGTAGACTGGAAGCAAAGACTTTATGCTGAGACAGTTGAGGAACACTGCAGGACTTTCAAAGCAATTTTTCAAAGTGCTCAGCAAAAATATATACCGGTAAAAAGGAAGGACTTTAGGGAAAGGGGTAATCAGCTACATATGTCGAAGGAAATAAGGGAGACTACAAAATTGAAAGATAATGCATACAAAGTGGCAAATACAATTGGAAAACTAGAAGATTTGGAAAACTTTAAAGGTCAACAGAAAGCCACAAAAAAAGCTATGAAGAAAAGTAAAATAGATTATGAGAGTAACCTAGCTCAGAATATAAAGACACATAGGAAAAGTTTCTACAAATATATAAAACTAAAAAGCATGCCTAAAGTAAACATTGGTTCTATAGAGGGTGAGAAAGGGGATTTAATAATGGGAAATGAGGAAATAGCTGAGGCATTGAACAGGTATTCTGTGTCAGTCTTTGCAGTGGAGGACACAAATAACATGCCAGTAATTGATGACAAGGAGACTAAGGTAGGTGAGGACCTAGAAACGATCATTATCATGAAAGAGATAGTATTGGGCAAGCTAATGGAGCTAAAGGTAGACAAGTCTCCTGGCCCCGATGGAATGTATCCCAGGTTACTAAAAGAGATGGCGGGAGAAATAGTAAATGCGCTCGCGGTAATTTTCCAAAATTCGCTGGACTCTGGGGCAGTTCCAGCAGATTGTTAAACAGCAAATGTGACACCACCATTCAAAACAGGAGGTCAATAAAAGATGGAGAATTATACGTTGGTTAGCTTAACTTCTGTAGTGGGCAAAATGCTTGAATCTATCATCAAGGAAGAAATAGCAAGATACCTAGAAAGGAATGGTCCCATTGGGCAGAGACAGCATGGGTTCATGAAGGGCAGGTCATGTTTAACTAATTTACTGGAATTCTATGAAGACATTATGAGCGCGGTGGATAATGGGAACCCAATAGATGTGGTTTATCTGGATCTCCAAAAGACATTCAACAAGGTTCCGCACAAAAGGCTGCTGCATAAGATAAAGGTGCACGGTGTTACAGACAATATATTAGCATGGATAGAGGATTGGTTAATGAACAGGAAGCAAAGAGTGGGGATAAATGAGTGCTTTTCTGGTTGGTGATCAGTGGCTAGTGGTGTGCCTCAGGAATCAGTGTTGGGACTGCAATTGTTTATAATTTACATAGATGATTGGAGTTGGGGACCACATGTAGTGTGTCAAAGTTTGCGGATGACACTAAGATGAGTGGTAGAGAAAAGTGTGCAGAGGACTCTGAAAGTTTGCAGAGGGCTATCGATAGTTCAAGTGAGTGGGCAAAGGTCTGGCAGATAGAGTACAATATTGATAAATGTGAATTCATCCATTTGATAGGAATAACAGTAAAAAGGACTATTACTTGAATGGTAAAATATAGCAGCACGCTGCTGTGGAGAGGGACCTGGGTGTCCTTGTGCATGAACCGCTAAAAGTAGGATTGCAGGTGCAGCAGGTGATTAAAAAGGCAAATGGAATTTTGTCTGCCATTGCTCAAGGGATGGAGTTTAAAAACAGGGAGGCTATGCTGCAGCTGTATAGAGTCCTGGTGAGGCCACACCTGGAGTACTGTGTGCAGTTTTGGTCTCCTTACTTGAGAACGGATATACTAGCACTGGAGGGGGTGCAGAGGAGATTAACTAGGCTGACTGCAGAGTTGGCTTATGAGGAGAGAATTTAGAAGAATGAGGGGGGATCTTCTAGAAACATATAAAGTTATGAAGGGAATAGACAAGATAGAAGCAGGGAGGTTGTTTCCACTGGTGGTGAAACTAGAACAAGAGGGCACAGCCTCAAAATTAGGGGGAGCAGATTTAGGACTGAATTGAGGAGGAACTTCTTCACCCAAAGGGTTGTGAGTCTGTGGAATCCCCTGCCCAGTGAAGTAGCTGAGGTTTCCTTATTGAATGTTTTGAAAGCTAAGATAGATAAATGCTTGAATTGTGAAGGAATTAAGAATTATGGTGAAATGGTGGATCAATAGAGCTGAGGCCATGAACCCGTCAACCATGATCTTATTGAATTGTGAGCGGGCTTGAAATGCTAGATAGCCCACTCCTGCTCCTGGTTCTTGTTGTTCTTATGTTTCTTTGTTCAGCAACACTCCCCAGGACCTTACCATTAAGTGTAGAAGTCATGCCCTGTTATGCCTTTCCAAAATGCAGCACCTCACATTTCTCTAGCTTAAACTCCATCAAATATAATTAAATCACATGCCATGATATGATATCACAATAAATCTCTTAAAGATATATCTCATATCTGCTGTGAGACTCCTCCCTTCCCCAACAGTAGAGAGAGAAGTCATATGACCAGACAATGAAAACAGAAAGTTCTGGAGAAACTCAGCAGGTCTGATGGTATCCGTGAAAAGAGAAACAGAGTTAAAATTTCAACTCCAGTAAGAGTCATATTGATTCGAAACGTTAACTCGGTTTTTCTCTCCACAGGTTCCAGACCTGTTAAGATGCCCCATCACCTTCCGTTTTTATTTCAGATTTCCAGCATCCACAGTATTTTGCTTTCATGTGACCAGACAAGCTTTGTGTGTTCTGAAGCATGTCCTTGCTGAAGAAATGAAATAACTAGACTCAGAGTGGAGAAAGCAGCTCCTAACTCTAACCTGAACCCTAACCCAGCTCTCACTGTTCCTTTCCAAAAAGTGATGCTCTGTCGTCTAATTTTGACTGTGTCTCTATTGCCATAGGAGACAGAACATTTAAACAAAGATGTCATTTTCACAACAGTGTTTTCAGACAGGAAGAGAACATCAGCTCCAGTTTTGAACTGGCCTCAGCTGAAAGCAAAATCTTTGGATCTACAGTCAGAGCAGACAGCAAGCCGCAACCAGTGAACCTCCCTTTAACCTTTTTTTTTACTGAAGTTTAATGCAGCCAAATAAATCCTGCTATATACTATAATCCACATTAGCTTCTATGTTCTTTGTGTACACATGTGGGTTGCAAAAGTCCAGACATATATGAACCTATGGCCCCTCATATTTGACACTTCCATCCTGGGAAAGAGACTGTGACTATCCACTCTATCCATGACCCTCAATTTTATATAATTCTGTCAGATGTCCCCTCAGCCTCCAGTCGAAGTATGCCCAACCACTCCTTATAGCTAATGCTCTCTGATCCTGGCAACATCCTTCCTAGAGTGTGGCAACCAATCGTTCATATGTGCTATTTATTTCTGAGACTAGATTTTTGTGTTCCAGATTTATTAACTGAATTTTATATTTCACCTGTTGCACTGGTGGGATTTGAACCCAAGTCCCAAGAGCATGAGCCTAGGGCTGGAATGTTCCCACCACTGAGCAATGTGGGAACTGCGAAGAAAATTAGGATGGTAACGTGAGATCAGCTGTAAGGAGGTCCTTGACACTGAGAGCGAAAATTTGCATATTCCAATCAGTGTTGAACAATAAGATGAGATCCTTGTCAATGAGTGTCAAGAGTCCTATTTGCCTACATTTACATTCTCGTTATTGCATTAACTGACTTCATTGATGTTTAGTTTCCCATTCTCCCACCTACTGGATAGAAACTAGTCAGCAATGTCTCCTGACATTAAAGTCGGAGCAGTGACCTGGAAACTTCAGATAACCCTCTCACTTCTCCAGTCCTCTGTCTTAGACACTGATCAATCATCAATAACATCATATATACTAGAGCTGATCTATCTCTGTATTTTCCGTGCAGCTGTAACACTATATTCTGCATTCAGTTCTATTACTCTCTTGTCTTGTGCAAGGTATGATTTGCCTGGACAGCACAGAATACAATACTTTTCACTCTATCTTGGTACATCTGACAATAATAAATCAAATCAAATCATCTCATGGCACAGTCCATAGGCAGTAACCATATTCACCCCTCCCATCCACCAAGACCTCCAGATTCCCATTGGCAAAGCAGGGTGCCAATCTCCCTCTGTCGAACACGTCTGGGACAATTGACCGGAACTGTGCAGCTATGCACTGCCAGCATTTGATTAGACATGCAGCTGGCCTTTAAAGGTGGCATCGGCACCGGGAATCCTGGGAGGTCCTCCATGTCACTGATACCTCCACCTGCGGCAAGTGAGAGAATACAGAGGGAGGGTGAGTGCATACCATAGGGGCATGGCCATTGGTAATCAGATGAGTTTAGGAAGATAGGCATGAAAACTTCCTTAGCTTTGCAGAGAGAAATCCTCCATGAAACTTGTCAGAATTGATAAATTAGCCCATTTCTGGTAAAAAAATGTTTATTTGTTTGGAGTAATGTTTGTTTGTTTGGAGTAATATTTGTTTGTTTAGAGTTAAAGAGTAATCCAGAGGCCTGACACTGTTTTAAACAAAAAGTTTTGTTTAAAACAGTGTCAGGCCTCTGGATTACTCTCTCAATAACACTCCCACATTACTGAACAGAACAGAACTCGGATATTGCTGAAAAAGACTCATGTTGCTGAGGCGAGGACAAATGCAAGAATACCAAATTGTAAATGATCTGAAAATGTTAACCTAAACTAGGAAAGGACCGCCTGACAAGTTGACTCTGATTGGTTGAGGTAGTGTCACAGAGAAAGTAATGAAAAACTATAAGCTCCCCAGTCTCCTGGGTAATGGAAGGAGGCACAAAGCTTGAATATTTACCTTCCATTTCCAGGGTTGTGTGAACGAATCTGTGATAATTCTAACAAATGTAAATGAGCATCCTTATGGAATTAAAAAGTGTTTGCATATACAGGTACTGTGGTGACATGGATATGGACTAAGAGTTGGAATGTGTGGTTTGGTTTGATATGTCCTTGTTGCCTGGCGTGGGCCCGATCTATGTTTTAAATTCTATGTTTTCTCTGATATTCATGAGTTAGTGGAATGAATGTAACATTTTTCAATGTGTTGCCCTGGCAATCCTGAATGGTAGGTGTTGATTATTAATATTTGCTCTGACTTTTTGATCAATGAGAATTGTGCCACATCAATCAGTTAACAATATAAAGGAGATCATGTTAGTCAAATTGAAAGATCTGGTACAGGTTGCATTGTCACTAGAACTTTATGGAATAGCTGAGGTGGTTTGCTAAATCACATCAGTGACATGTTTTTACACCCCAGCTGCGCAGAACTTACTAGTTTGGTGATATTTAAATTTTAAACAATGGCCATCTTCTGCACTCAAAAAGTTGGATAGTGCTAGACAATGGTAAACTCCACAAATGCAATTGTATTCAGGAGTGTGGAGTTCATTCATGGTAGTAACAAGGCTGGAGGAGAATTTGAATCCAAGAGAAATGTAGTTCGTGAATCTGCAAGTAAGGCATGAGGGAGGAAGATATATGGATTGACCCATTTAACATCTGTCCACAGAGCAGCTCTAGTTACTTGCTGTAATAAAAATCCTCCTCTTTGAGCTGTTTGGATTCAGGGAGAACATCAAACCATAATTTTTCTCTGTAATGTAAGAACTGTTGATGAATTGGCTTCATTGCATATGGTCTGCTTATCCTTCCCAAAGCTTTGTAGTGAATATTGTCATCACTTCTGCAATGAAAACTATGAACTGATCTGTGCTAATATTAATGCCCCACACAAGCCTCTACCACCCTTGTCCATTCATCTCATCCCATCAGCATTTCGTTCTATTACCTTCATGAATTTATCAAACTTGTGCTAAACATACTGTTGTAACTCATTGCAATTACTTCCTATGGTGGCAAGTTCCACCTTCTAATCAATTTCTAGGTAAAGAAGTCTATTTTAAATTGGCTGTTAGATTTATTAGTGATAATATGGAGGTGCTGGTGTGGGACTGGGGTGGACAAGGTCAGAAGTCACACGACACCAGGTTACAGTCCAACAGGTTTATTTGAAATCACAAGCTTTCGGAGAGCTGCTCCTTCGCAGTCTGAAAGCTTGTGATTTCAACTAAACCTGTTGGACTATAACCTGGTGTCATTTGATTTCTGACCTGATTTATTAGTGAACATTTCTGAAAGGAGGCAAGCAGATGATGTCTTTCACTTTGTACTCATCAGAACTGCATTGCAAGAAACAGAGCAGAACAAAGGGACACCATTTGGTCGAACAAGGGGACAAGCTGTTAACTAGCTGTGCCATCACTGTCAGGGAGATGCAGTAAGACCTCTCACTTGAGGGGGTCCAGCATGGACTGGAGAATTTGAACTAAAAGAAAAGGTTGTACAAGCTTGGATTGTTTCCTTTAGATCAGAGGAGGTTGAGGGAAGGCTAACTGAAATGTATAAAATTATGAGGGGCCTGGAGAGAATAGATAGGAAGGAACAAAGTCAATAACAAGGGTGCATTGATTTAAAGTTGTAGAGTCATATAGTGGTACAGCATGGAATTAGACGTTTTGGTCCAACCAGTCCATGCCAACCATAATTCCAAACTAAACTAATCCCACCCGCCTGTGCTTGGTCCACATCCCTCCAAATATTTCTTATTCAAGTACTTATCTAAATGTCTTTTAAACATTGTAACTACACCCACATTCACCACTTCCTCAGGCAGTTCATTCCACAAAGGAACCACTCTCTATGTAAAAATATTGCCTTTTTAAGACCTTCTCCTCTCACCTTAAAAATATGCCCCCTAGTCTTGAAATCTCCCATCTTAAGGAAGACACCTATCTCTACCCCTCAAGATTTTATAAACTTCTATAAGGTCACCCCTTAACCTCCTACAGACCATTGAAAAAAAAGTCTCAGCCTGTCCTTAAAACTCAAATCTTCCATACGCGGCAACATCCAGCCAAATCTCTTCTGAACCCCCTCCCGCCTAATAATATCCTTCCTATAACAGAGTGATCAGAACTGGATACAGTACTCTACAAGAGGCCTCACCAATATCCTTTACATCCTCAACATGACGTCCCAACTCCTATACTCAAAGGTCTGAGCAATGAATGTAAATATGCTAAATGCCTTCTAATTCACGCTGTCTACATCTGATGCAAACTTTAAAGAATTACATTTCTGAACTCCTAGGTCTCTCTATTCTGCAACACTTCCCAAGGCTCTACTTTTAATTGTATAAGTCCTGCCTTGTTTGTTTTAGTGAAATGCAATACCACGCATTTATCCAAATTAAACTCCATCTGCCACTCCTCAGACTATTTCCCCAATTGATCAAGATTTCTTTGTAATCTCATATAACCTTCCTCACTGTGCTCTATACCTCCAATTTTGGTGTCATCTGCAACTTAGAAACCATGCCTTCTGTATTCTCATCTAGGTCATTTATATGAATGACACACAAAAGTAGACCCAGCACCAAGTCCTGTGGTAACAAGTCTCCACTCCAAAAAAAAAATGCTCCACCATCACTCTCTGTCTCCTACTGTGCAGCCAATTTTGTATCCAACTAGCAAGCTCACCATGAATCCTTTGTGATCTTACTTTACTAATTAGTGTACCACGTGGAATCCTGTCAAAAGCTCATCAATCTTCTTGGATACTTCCTCAAATAACTCAATCAAGTTTGTAAGACATGAGTTCCCTTGCACAAAACCATGCTGACCATCCCTAATCATTCCTTGCCTCTCCAAATGTGTATAAATCTGAGAAAGAACAAAGGACAAAGAAAATTACAGCACAGGAACAGGCCCTTCGGCCCTCCAAGCCTGCGCTGATCCAGATCCTCTATCTAAACCTATTGCCTATTTTCCAAGGATCTGTATCCCTCTGCTCCCTGTCCATTCATGTATCTGTCTAGATACATCTTAAATGACGGTATCGTGCCCGTCTCTACCACCTCCGCTGGCAACGTGTTCCAGGCACCCACCACCCTCTACGTAAAGAACTTTCCACGCATATCTCCCTTAAACTTTTCCCCTCTCACCTTGAAATTGTGACCCCTAGTAATTGAGTCCCCCTCTCTGGGAAAAAGCTTCTTGCTATCCACCCTGTCCATACCTCTCATGATTTTGTAGACCTCAATCAGGTCCCCCCTCAACCTTTGTCTTTCTAATGTAAATAATCCTAATCTACTCAACCTCTCTTCATTGCTAGCGCCCTCCATAACAGGCAACATCCTGTTGAACCTCCTCTGCACCCTCTCCAAAGCATCCACATCCTTTTGGTAATGTGGCGACCAGAACTGTACGCAGTATTCCAAATGTGGTCGAACCAAAGTCCTATACAACTGTAACATGACCTGCCAACTCTTGTACTCAATACCCCGTCCAATGAATGAAAGCATGCCGTATGCCTTCTTGACCACTCTATTGACCTGCGTTGCCACCTTCAGGGTACAATGGACCTGAACACCCAGATCTCTCTGTGCATCAATTTTCCCCAGGGCTTTTCCATTTACCGTATAGTTCACTCTTGAATTGGATCTTCCAAAATGCATCACCTCACATTTGCCTGGATTGAACTCCATCTGCCATTTCTCCGCCCAACTCTCCAATCTATCTATATTCTGCTGCATTCTCCGATAGTCCCCTTCACTATCTGCTACTCCACCAATCTTAGCGTCATCTGCAAACTTGCTAATCAGACTATCTATACCTTCCTCCAGATCATGTATGTATATCACAAACAACAGTGGTCCCAACACGATCCCTGTGGAACACCACTGGTCACAGTTCTCCATTTTGAGAAACTCCCTTCCACTACAACTCTGTCTCCTGTTGCCCAGCCAGTTCTCTATCCATCTAGCTAGTACACCCTGAACCCCATGCGACTTCACTTTCTCCATCAGCCTACCATGGGGAACCTTATCAAACGCCTTACTGAAGTCCATGTATATGATATTTACAGCCCTTCCTTCATCTATCAACTTTGTCACTTCCTCAAAGAATTCTATCAAGTTGGTAAGACATGACCTTCACTGCACAAAACCATGCTGCCTATCACTAATAAGCCCATTTTCTTCCAAATGTAAATATATCCTATCCCTCAGTATCTTCTCCAGCAGCTTCCCCACCACTGACGTCAGGCTCACCGGTCTATAATTACCTGGATTATCCTTGCTACCCTTCTTAAACAAGGGGACAACATTAGCAATTCTCCAGTCCTCTGGGACCTTACCCATGCTGCAAAGATATCTGTTAAGGCCCCAGCTATTTCCTCTCTCGTCTCCCTCAGTAATCCGGGATAGATCCCATCCAGACCTGGGGACTTGTCCACCTTAATGCCTTTTAGAATACCCAACACTTCCCCCCTCCTTATGCCGACTTGACCTAGAGTAATCAAACATCTATCCCTAACCTCAACATCTGTCATGTCCCTCTCCTTGGTGAATACCAATGCAAAGTACTCATTAAGAATCTCACTCATTTTCTCTGACTCCTCATATAACTTCCCTCTTTTGTCCTTGAGTGGGCCAACCCTTTCTCTAGTTACCCTCTTGCTCCTTATGTACGAATAAAAGGCTTTGGAATTTTCCTTAACCCTGTTTGCTAAAGATATTTCATGACCCCTTTTAGCACTCCTAATTGCTGATTTCAGATTGGTCCACTTTCCCGATATTCTTCCAAAGCTTCGTCTGTTTTCAGTCGCCTAGACCTTATGTATGCTTCCTTTTTCCTCTTTGCTAGTCTCACAATTTCACCTGTCATCCATGGTTCCCTAATCTTGCCCTTTCTATCCTTCATTTTCACAGGGACATGTCTGTCCTGCACTCTAATCAACCTCTTTTTAAAAGCCTCCCACATATCAAATGTGGATTTACCCTCAAACAGCTGCTCCCAATCCACATTCCCCAGCTCCTGCTGAATTTTGCTATAGTTGGCCTTCCCCCAGTTTAGCACTCTTCCTTTAGGACCACTCTTGTCTTTGTCCATGACTATTCTAAAACTTACGGAATTGTGATCACTATTCCCAAAGTAATCCCCTACTGAAACTTCAACCACCTGGCCGGGCTCATTCCCCAACACCAGGTCCATTTTGGCCCCTTCCCAAATTTGACTATTTACATAGTGTCTATAAAACCCTCCTGGATGCTCCTTACAAATTCTGCTCCATCTAAACCCCTAACAGTAAGTGAATCCCAGTCAATGTTGGGAAAATTAAAATCTCCCATCACCACCACGCTGTTGCTCCTACATCTTTCCATAATCTGTCTACATATTTGTACCTCTATCTCACGCTCACTGTTGGGAGGCCTGTAGTACAGCCCCAACATTGTTACCACACCCTTCCTATTTCTGAGCTCTGCCCATATTGCCTCACTGCTCGAGTCCTCCATAGTGCCCTCCTTCAACACAGCTGTGATATCCTCTTTGACCAGTAATGCAACTCCTCCAAAAACTTACCCACCACCAAACAGGTCCATAGTTCTGAGACTTCTCCTCACATTCCTTCTTAACCAAAGGTACAACATTAGCCACTCTCCAGTCGTGTGGCTCCTCACCTGTATTTATAAATGATACTAATATTTCTGTAATGGGCCCTGTATTTTCCTCCCTACCCTCCCACAATATTCTGGGATACACTGTATCAGGTTCCAGCGATTCATCCATTTTTATATTTCCTAAGACCTCTAGCGCTTCCTCTGCTGTATTGTGAACTGTTTTCAAAACATCTATATTTATTTCCCCAAGTTCTCTAGTCTCCATTTCTTTCTCCACAGTAAAAACTGGTATGAAATATTCATTTAGTATCTCTCTCATCTCCTTTAACACAAAGGCGACATCTTTGATCTTTAATGGGTCCTACTGTCTCTCTCTCTCTCTCTATGTTCATTTAGTCTTAATGTACTTGTAGAATCTCTTTGGATTGTATTTAACCTTGTTTGCCAAGGTATCTCATATCCTCTCTTTGCCTTCCTGATCTCCCTCTTAAGAAAGCCCCCATACTCTTAACGCTGTTCAAGAGATTCATTTGAAACCGGTTGTTTACATCCAATATAAAATTTGTTTTAATTCTTGACTAGAATCTCAATATCTTTAATAAAAATCAAAAGAACTGCTGATGCTGTAAATCAGAAACAAAACCAGAAGTTGCTGGAAAAGCTCAGCAGGTCTGGCAGCATCTGTGAAGAGAAATCGGGGTTCACATAGAAGGTGACCTTTTCTCAGAATGGATCTGTTTTTGTACCTCAATATCTTTATTCATCCATTGTTCTCTAATCCTAACAGCCTTGCCTTTCACTCTAACAGGAACATAATGCCTCTGAATGCTTGTTACCACAATTTGGAAAGCCTCCCACTTATCAGACGTCCTTTACCTGCGAACAATCTGTTCCAATTAACTTTTGAAAGTTCTTGTCTCTTACCATTCAAAATTGCTTTACTTCGATTAAAGACTTTAACTTTGATGGAAGGCTTGTCCTTTTCCAGAACTATTTTAATACAAATAGAATTATGATCACTGGACCTAAAGTATTCCCCTATTATCACTTCAGTCACTTGCCCTGCCTAATTACCTAAGAGAATGTCCTTATCTAGTAGAAACATTTCCATATTGAGAAAGAAAATTTTCTTGAACAAATTTAACCAATTCTTCATCATCCAAACCCTTAACACCATGGTAGTCCCAGTCAATGTTTGGAAAATTAAAATCATATTATTATTCTTACATATATCTGAGTATATCTATATATCTGTATATCTATATATCTATATCTATATATATCTATGTATTTTTTTCTGAATTTCCCTCTAACTGTTTGGGGTGGGGTCGGAGCATTATCTACAGTACAATCCCAATAAGGTGATTATCCTTTCTTATTTCTAATTTCAACTCATATATTTTCACCGGACAATTTTTCAGAAATAACTTCTCTAGTTACATCAGTAATGTTTTCCTTAATCAAAAACACACGCCCCCTCCTCTTTTGTCTATCTTTCTATCCTTCCCAAAGCATCTGAAATCCAGAACATTGAGCTGCCAGTCCTGCCCATCTCTCAGCCAAGTTTCTGTCGTAGTTATGATGTCCCAATCACATGTTCCCAAACATGCCCCGAGTTCATCTGCCTACTTGTAAGGCCCCTTGCATTGAAATAAATGCAGTTTAATTCTTCAGAATTACTTTGTTCTCTGACTTGGTCTTGTCTCTCTTTTCTAATTAACCTGCTCTTTTTCAGATTCAAAAACATCTATCTTTCCATTTACTCTGCTACTTAGGATCCCTCCACCTCCTCTCTCCAATAGTTTACAATCTCTCTCAATAGAATTAGCAAATCTTCCCACAAGGATATTGGACCCTTTCCAGTACAAGTGAAAGCTGCCCTTTTAGAAGAAGACTTTTCTGCCCCAGAACAGGTCCCAATGATCCAAGAACCTGAATCCCTGAACATGACACCACCTCTTCAGCCATTGATTTATCTCCTTTATTCTTGTATTCTTGCCCTAATTTGAGTTTGGCACTGGGAGTAAACCAGAGATTACCACTTTTGAGGTTCTCTTTTTTAAGTTTCTACCTAACCTCTTATATTCGCTCTGTAAAGCCTTAATCTCTTCCCTAACTATATCATTCCTACCAATGTGTACAATTACTTCTGTCTTCTCATTCTCCCCTTTTAACAATATGCTTCAAATGCTTTGAGACATCCATAATCCTGGCACCAGGAAAATAACATACTATCCTAGATTAATGCTCACTTGCCGCAGAATCTCCTGTCTGTGCATTGAAGTTCTTGGTTGAAGGATTAGAGAGGAGTTGAAGAGATACATTTTCACCCAGAAATCACTGTCAAGAAGGGTGGTAGAGGCAGAGACCCTGTATGCATTTTAAAAGGCACTTGGAAATATATTTGAAATGCTGCAACATAGAGGGCTACAGATCAAGAGTTGGGCAAAAGGCTATGGGCCAAAAATGCAACAGGCTTGCCATTATTTTTCAGCCAGCACAAATGCAATGATCCAGCTGGTCTCTTCCTCCGCTGCAAATTTCCACTATTTTTTGATTTTTAAATTCTCCAGGAACCAAAACATTTTCTTGACACCTGATTTTTTTTTAGTGAAATGTTTTAGCACTTACTGATCTAGTTATGCATTTTGTAGTGTACAGTTTATGACTGATCTTGTCAAAAGGTCTGATTTGATGTTCCAGGTGAGAGACTAACTTGATGATTTATTGCAGCCCTCCTTCCTGACAAGTGCCTTCACTTTAAAATAAACAGAACTTCAGACATTGACGCGGTATCTGATGTGTGTGAGACGTTTGTTTGCTTCTCATCTGGAGTCTGATGTTAACTAATTTGACAGCAGTTAAGGGTTGCATGTGAAATATGTTCACTTGTGCCTAACATGGTTCCCAGCCTAGAGGGAAAAAGCACTAAATGCTGCCTAAAACAAGACAGTTCCTTAAACTGCTGGGATCCCATAAGTGTCCTGTCAAGGTAAGCCATAATTGATCAAAGGTAGATTGTTAGGCAGCACAGGTATTCTGGAGTTTTGCTGAACTGTTTTGCAGGAAGATCTTGATTCAATCTTCAGCAGTTTAATTATATTCAGTTTTTAGCACATGTAAGAGAGAAGAGTGTGCCTGGTCAGGGAAAGGAGAAAGACCTGATAGGACAAATGGGCACAGTTTGTTTAATGGGGCTCGTGTGGTAGTGTCCCTACCTCTCAGCCAGGAGAACTAAGTTAAGTCCCACCTTCTCTAGAGTTTTGAAATAATTTCCCTGAAGCGGGCAATTAGAAAAATATCAAAAGGGGAGTTGTGTTTAGCAAACTTGTGGATTTTATTTGAGGATGTTATTTGTAGTTAAGAAATTGAGATCAGTTCATGTGGACAGTGAAGAAAGTTACCTTGGTGTACAACAAGACGTTGATCAGATGGGCCAATGGGCTGAAGAGTGGCAGATGGAGTTTAATTTAGATAAATGTGAGGTGCTGCATTTTGGAAAGGCAAATCAGGGCAGGACTTATACACTTAATGTTAAGGTCCTGGGGAGTGTTGCTGAACAAAGAGACCTTGGAGTACAGTTTCATCGTTCCTTGAAAGTAGAGTTGCAGGTAGACAGGATAGTGAAGAAGGCGTTTGGTATGCTTGCCTTTATTAGTCAGTGAATTGAGTATAGGAATTGGGAGGTCATGTTGCAGCTGTACAGGACGTTGGTTAGGCCACTTTTGGAATACTGTGTACAATTCTTGTCTCCCTGCCATAGGAAGGATGTAGTGAAACTTGAAAGGATTCAGAAAAGATTTACAAGGATGTTGCCACAGTTGAATGGGTTGAGCCATAGGGAGACGCTGAATAGTCTGGGGCTATTTTTCCCGAAGCATCAGAGGCTGATGGGTGACCTTATAGAAGTTTATAAAATCAGGAGGGGCATTGATAGGGTGAATAGACAAGGACATTTCCCTGGGGTGGGGGAGTCAAAAACTAGAGGGCATAGGTTTAAGGTGAGAGGGAAAAGATTTACAATGGACCTAAGGGGCAACTTTTTCTCACAGAGGGTGGAGTGTAAATGGAACGAGCTGCCAGAGGAAGTGATGGACACTGGTAAAATTACAGCATTTAAAAGGCATCTGAATAGGTATATGAATAGGAAGAGTTTAGAGGAATATGGGCCAAATGCTGGCAAATGGAGTTGGATTTATTTAGGATATCTGGTCGAGTTGGACTGAAGGGTCTGTTTCTGTGCTGTACAGCTCTGTGACTCTATGTGTGCTTAGATTTTCAGAAAGCTTTTCATAAGTCTCATAAGAATCTTAGTTAAATTACTTTCTTGGGGAAATATATTAGTCTGGATTGAGAATGTTTACTACACAGAAAACAAAGAGTAGAAATAAACAGATAATTCTCAGGATGGCAATCTACTACCACTGGGGTACCCCAAAGTGTCAGTGTTAGGTCCACAAATGTTCAATATGTGTAAATGTTTGGATTTGGGTCTACTTAATATATTTACAAATCTGCTGGTAATGCTATAGTGGGTGAGAACCTGATTTATGAGGAGAATGTAAGGAGGCAATCAAAGTGGATGTGTTAGAACTTGGTAGATTGAATATAATGTGAACATCTGTGATGTTAGTCACTTTGGGAAAAGAGAAAGAATTTTTCTGAAGTTGTGAAAGGTTGTGAATTTCCATTGTCCAAAGGGACCTGGATGTTCTTACCCATGAGGCACTGGAAGCTAGCACCAAGCAATTAGAAAGAGGAATGGCACATAGGAATTAATTTCAAGGGGATTTGAGTACAGGAGTAAAATATGGCTTCTTGCAGTTGTACAGAGCCTTAGTGGGACATGACGTGGAGGTCTGTGAACAGTTTAATCTCTTTATCTAAGAATGTACTTGTTATGGAGAGTGTGTAAAAGAGGTTCATCAGATTAATCCCTGAGATGGCAGGATTGTCTTATGAGAAGAAATTGAGGAAACTGGGTGTGTCTTCTATAGATTCAAAGAATGAGAATTAATTTGATTGCTACTTACAAATTTCATAGAGGATGTGACTACAGAACCAAGGGACACAATCCCAAGGTATGGACCATGTCAAGCTGCATTGCATTGGAATTTCTTCACTCAGAGGGTGGTGAATCTTTTGGAATTCTCTACCCCCAGGAGCTGTGGAAGTTCAATCATTGAAGATCGTCAAGAATGAAATCGATGGGTTTCTGGAGAGTTAATGACATTAAGGGATACCTCGATAGTGCAGAAAAGTTTTTGGCAGTAATGAGGTGATTGGCCATGATCTAAAAAGTCAGGTCAGGATTGATGGCGAAATGGCCTATTCTGTTCCAGTGTTCCATAATCTGAGTTGGAACTTTTTTTTAGCACTTAAAATGTTAAAATTTAAAATACTGAATCTGGCAGTTCCTGTCTGGACCTGTCTATATTTCTACCTGTCTCTCCTTCTCAAAGTCTATCTTTATCATTAAATTTTTTTGTCACTTGACCTAATGTCTGTCTCAGTTTCAAAACTTAGCTTGATGATGCCCCTGTGGAACCAACTGGGACCTATACCCATTTTAAAGGCGGTTTATATAAATGCAAATTGTTATTGTTGAAATTAACCCACAAGGTATTAATAAGTCTATTAACTTTTTAAAAAATCCTGTTCCCATGATTTCAATGAGTGTGTTTGCAACAAATATCACTTATTCTTGATAATTCAGAAAACAATTTTCACAAAATAAAACTTCCATTGAATAGTTTGAACATTTGAATTAAGAATTCCTTTCTGACAAGTGGCTTCACTGTAAAATACGTTAAGACCTCAGATAATGACTTGGTATTTGATGTGCATGAGAAGTTTATAGCTGCATTCTTTAATGGCAACTAATAATTAAAGGGTTCTTTGATTAATTCATTCATGTGATACAGCCATTAATGGACAGGCCAGCATTCATTGTTCATCCCTAATTGCTCAGGAGGCAATTAAGGTTCAGCTACATTTCTGTGGGTCTGGAATCACAAGTAACTCTGGCCTGGTAAAGACATTTCTTAAGCCATAAGAAATAGGAACAGGAGTAGACGATTCGGCCCCTTGAGCCTACTTTGCCATTCAGTAGAACTATGGATGATCGTCATGTCCAGGGATGTGGGCCAAATGCTGGCAAATGGGATTAGATTAATTTAGGATAACTGGTCAGCATGGACAAGTTGGACTGAAGCATCTGCTTCCATGCTGTACAGCTCTATGACTTCCCTGCCCTTTCCCCATAATCCTTGATTCCCTTACTCATCAAGCATTTAGCAGCCTTAAACATAAACAAGGACAAAGGACTTTCGTGAATCAGGTAGGTTTTTCCAACAATCACTTCATGGTCATCGTTAGACCCTTAATTCCAGGTTCTTATTGAATTCAAATTCCACCATCTGCCATGGCTGATTCGAATGCTAGTCCCCAGAATATTACCTGGGTCGCTGGATTACTGGATCCAGTAATAATGTCATCCCGCCCACTGCACAATTTGCTTTACAAATATTCATTCGGTACCCACTCTGCCAGTCCCTACTCTGTCGTCAAGCATAAACCTGAGCTCTGTCAGAGAGCCACCATGATCCCACTGAATGGCAGAACATGCTCAATATTAAAGGTCACCTCCTGTTCCTTCTGGCCTCCATTGCCTCAACAAGGTCCAAGAGCAAGGCTGAAGACTGTGATCCCTCCCCTGTCCATGTCCTTCTGTGGTCTGAATCCTTCCACTTACTGACCTTAGATTAATCCGTTCCAGAGGAAACTGTGCAGGATGTTGGGAGAGACCCATGGGGAGTGCAGAGATGTGCGAGGTGGAATTAGGGACAAGTGGAGGATGATATTCTGAGAGGGGGAAACACTCATCAGAACAAAGTCGCAGTGAAGTGGAAGGGCAGTGGCCTCTTCATGACTCTCTATGCTTTATGTTTGAAGCGGTGGATCTCTTAGACTTTATCAGTGCCTTCAAGTCGAATTTCAAACCTGCTTTTGCTTCCAGCCTGAACACTGGCATTTTTTTAATGTAAATTATTGCCATATGGGTAGTCCTTGAGTTTCAAACAAGATCTGATCTTGAGTCCATTCACAAGTTGATTTGTACACAAGTTGGAACACAATGCAGGACAATATAAAGGAGCTGTTGTTTAAAACGACACCCCTGTATGGAATGCGTATGTAAATACAAGTGCTCGTGAATTGGATGTTTATAAATCACGGGCCCCCAGTATTTTATTTATCCCTGAGTAATACAGAGGTACTGCTAGTTCATACATTTGCAACAGGGTTATGTACAAGATTTTCAAAATATCTCTGCAAAACTGTCTGCAGCTGTGCTTAACCTATCTCTGCTTCTGGAACCTTCTGTGGTGTCTGTTTACTTTAGTTCCAAGTTTACACCTAGGCTTAAACAATCAATCACAGATACCAGACTCTCAGAAATACAGAACAATTAAATCACTAAATATTACAATCATCTCTCTCGTGTTCTAACTTTCCCTTAAATCTCCCGCGATTAGACATATCTTTCTTTTTCTCTTCAATGTTTCAAATTTCTTTATTGTTTCTGTTGATTGATCGTGATAATTTGATCCATCACTCAATAATCAAATCACTGACACTTTACGCTCTGTCTTTCTTTAGCTTATGCTTTTAAATATTTTTCTTCTCTGTCTTAACCTTTTTCTCTCTTATTGATATCCTTTTTGAGGAAGGCAATGAATTATTTAAGATAACTGGCAAAAGAACAAGGTGGGAAATGAGAAGTTGTTTGGTACAGTCGAGTTGATGTGATTGGAAATTCACTGCATGAAAAACAAATTGAATTGTAACTTTCAGAGGGGAATAGATATAAACATAAAAGGAAGGAAAATACTGAGCAACAGGGAAAAAGCAGAGTATTGGGACTAATTGGATAGTTCTTACAAAGAGCCAGCATTGGCATTAGGAGTAAATAGCTTTTTCTACTCAAAACATTGACCATTGTTATGGACCAGACCAAACTCCCTCAAAATATATTCAGAAGATAACCTAGACCCTAACTTTTTCTTATTTTAAAGATAAGTGCTAGGCATTGCATTCCAGGTGCAATTTGATTAGTCAAATTACCAGATTTGAAGCAAAACACACTTTATTCATACATGATTGTTAAAATACAACAATAGAAAGAAGAATTAAAATAACTCTGTGGAAAACTCAGCAGGCGAATAGATTATCTAACAACTAAACAGGAACTGTTCCAATACAGTAACATCCATAAACACCCTTGGCAAAAGGCAAGTTTAGTAAAATAGCTTATCTTACAGGCAATTCTCCAGTACAGGAGGAAAAAAAAATTGGGAGAAAATTCTGAGAGACAGAATAGCAGGGACAGACACACTGTAGCTTCCATCCAGCTTCAAGACCCAGCAACTGCTACTACTATCAAAAAATTAAAACTAAAAATCCTGGTTCTGTGGGAGCTTGACCCCACACATTCAGCCTGCTTCTATTCTTCCAATTTAAAAAAAAACAAGGTCTCACAAGGTACTTACTTTATTGGGTTTGAATAGGCAACTCTGCATCCTCTGCCTTAAAACCTCTCCTCAAAAATAACAGGACAAAACACCTCTTACTGCCATTGCATTGTCATACTGTTCTCTTGCAACATCTAGGAAACATCTGGATGAGCACTTAAAATGCCAGGCCATGGTAGGCTGTGGACCAAGTGCAGGTAAATGGGATTCCTGCAGTTTGGAGTTTATTGGTCAGCACAGACATGTTGGGCTGAAGAGCCTGTTTCTGTACATATTTGGATCTCTATGTATGTTCTCTCTCTAGATGCTGATTGCTTTCAGGTTTATTGGCTCTGCTTTGGGCTTCCAGATTTCTTCATCGCTCTATTAGTTGGGAGTTAGTGTATTATCTAATCTAAAAGATGTTGATAATGACTGACTCAGGAAATGGAACTGTCTGAACTGCAGTGAGTAAATGTGTGTTTACAATGCTGTGGTCAGGAGGAACTGTTGTTACAATTCCCTACTTCACTGGAAATTGACAATGTGTGGATGGGAATGAGGGTTCATCGTTGATCATTATTGTGGTCGGAATGAAGCTTCAGATACTTGCTGCATCAGCAGTACCACAAAGTTTATATGGATCTCGGAGTATCTCAAAATCAATGTTAGTTAGGAGTTTACAACACAGAAATAGGGCCTTCAGCCCATTGTGTCCACATTGGTCGAAAATAATCACCTGACTATTCTAAGATAACAAGGTGTAGAGCTGGATGAACACAGCAGGCCAAGCAGCATCAGAGGAGC
>NC_063351.1:49881474-49947568 GCF_021869965.1 Rhincodon typus | reverse complement strand
TTAATTTCTGAAGAAGGGTCTAGGCCCAAAACGTCAGCTTTCCTGCTCCTCTGATGCTGCTTGGCCTGCTGTGTTCATCCAGCTCTACACCGTGTTATCTCAGATTCTCCAGCATCTGCAGTTCCTACTACACCGGACTATTCTAATCCCACTTTCCAGCCTTGTATGCCTTATGTACATCTAAATGGGAGCTCTGAGGGTTTCTGCCTCTACCACTCTTACAGACAGTGAGTTCCAGATTCCCATTAGATTTTGGGTGAAACAGATTTTCCTTGCATCTCCTCTAAACCACTTGCCCCTTACCTTACATCGATGCCCCCTGGTCATTGATTCCTCCACCAAGGAGTAAGTTTCTTCCTGTCTACCCTATCTATGCCCCTCATAACTTTCTCCATTTGAATCATGTGTCCCTCAATCTCTTCTGCTCCAAGGAAAACAACCCCAATCTGTCCAATCTCTCTTCATCGCTGAAATTCCCCAGCCCAGGCAACTTCTTGTTAATTTCCCTCTGCAGTGATATCATAATCATCGCTGGCTAGGCAGCATTTATTATCCATCCCTAATTGCCCAGAGGGCATTTGGGAGTCCAACCACATTGTCTTGAGTCACATGTAGGCCAGACCACGTAAGGATGGCAGTTTCTTTCCCTAAAGGACATTAGTGAACCAGATGGTTTTTTCCTGACAATCAACAATGGATTCATGGTCATCATTAGATTCTTCATTCCAGATTTTTTTTTTATTGAATTCAAATTCCACCATCTGCCATGGTGGGATTCGAACCGAGGTCCCCAGAACATTATCTAGGTCTCTGGATTAACAGGCTAGCGATAATACCACTAGGCCATCGCCTCCCCATGGGTACAACTTAGGTACAACAGAAGGTGGATGATGTCGCCATGTTCAGGTGCCAGCTTGGATTACAGAATACATTACTGAAAGGCCTGGATAGATTGGATGTTGAGAAAATGTTTCCATTGGAAGGACAGACTAGAGCTTCAGGGCACAGCCTTAGAATAAAAATAAGACCCTTTAGAACGGAGATGAAGAGAAACCTCTCTAACTAGACAGTAGTGAATCTATGAAATTCATTGCCACAGAAGGCTGTGAAGGCCAGGTCATTGAGTATACTTAAGACAGAGATAGATGGCTTCTTGATTGTTAAGGAGATCAAAGGTTATGGGGAGAAGGCTGGAGAATGGGGTTGGGAAACATAGCCATGACTGAATGGCGCAGAAGATTCGATGGGCCGAATAGCCTAATTTCTACTCATATGTCTTATGGTCTTACGGCCTAAATTGCACAAATGGTACAATACTGAGTAAATTAATATTAAATTGATATTACTAAAACTGAAATAGCTTCAACAGTTCATCTTTCCCTCTCCATAGATTTCATGCTGTCTGCTCCTCCAGTTGCTGCCAGGTGTATGACATTGGCCCCAGGGTCCTGGCAATGTGCTCCTTTCTCGCCGCCACAAGCGCTGTCTCTTCTGCATCTGCCATCTCTGAGCTGGAGACGGTCACGCTGCGCGGGTCTCACACCTCCTCTGACGCTGGACATCGACTGACAGGGTCCTGGCTCTGAATTGACCGAACAGGGTCCTGGATCTGAGTTGACGAATGGGTCCTGGCTCAAGATGGAGCGGGGCCCCAGCCTAAGACAGGACGGCATCAGGAGGAGGCCCCAGGGCAACCAAAGCCAACAAAAAAAATTACCGAGCTACTGAGCTGGAAAGACAACGATGAAGCCGTGTGAATGAGGCAGAACCTATCACGTGAACCATGAGCAACCGAGACCCATGTTGAACATTGCTGACTCCATTGCCAACACACACCACCTATTCAGACTCTATTAGATTTGAGTGTTTCTGTGCTAGAACTAAGTGAACTTTTAGGGGTGTTCTGATTATGTTCTTGCATCTAGGTTGTTTCATCTGACTTTTTGAACGTCAATGGGTCTGCATGTTTGTTCAGATACCTTGCTATATTTCAGATTTCTGGTATGTACAGTTGTGTCTCTCCTGGCTTTTATTGTGGAGTGAGTTGTCAGTTTGGTGAGAATGCATTTTGTTTGCAAAATAATTGGTGCACTGATCTTCAGCTGCTTACCTCTGATTCTATAAAGAAATTAATGTTGTTGTGACACCTGCCCTCCAACTGGGCCAGGCTACCTCGAAGTAAACCTTGAAAGACTCTCAAGGGAAGAAAGGTTGATAGGAGCTCACTACAGCAGAGGCATTCCAGCTTTAACCTTCTGAGGTTACACTAAACTCCAAAAAGGGTTTAAAAGGGCATACAGAGAGCTCAATGACATTGATTGACTTGAATGAGATCTAACCACAGCTTAGATAAGTTCCAGTCAAAAAATGTGGAGCTGGAAAAGCACAGCATTCAGACAGCATCCGAGGAGAAGGAAAGTAATCATTTCGGGCCGGAACCCTTCTTCAGGACAAGTTCCAACTTGCAGTGGGAGCTAATAACGTGGATGTGACAGCAAGTTTCAATTTCAAACATTGCTACTGGAAAATTGAAGGAACAATTAACTGAAAGAACAATAAATGGTTAGCATCCTCAAGCATCGATAAAGTTGCAGATTACTTTTATGCAGGTATTTGGAGAAGGCAAAATGTGAAATCCATGAAAATTTATAGTACTCTAACACAGTTACAGAAGAATACAAGACATATAAGCATGCAAACACACACAGAGGGAGAAATATGGAAACTATTGACAGGGAAGGAAGAACAACATTCCTCCGTGGATAAATTAGAAACAAATACTGAAACTATCTGGTATCGTCTTGAGAAAATAATAATACAAAGAGAGCAGGGGTTATTTTCACATACATAGGCTGTATTTTCTGTTATTTTAATAAGATCCTGGAGATTCTTAGCAACACTAAGTGGATAATGACTTTTCAAAGTTTTCATGTTACTTTGGAACAGAACAGGGCAATTTTCCCTGGTGTCCTGGTATCCTCAACATCTTGGAAACAGACAACGAAGGTTAACTAGGATAATCCCTGGTATGAAAAGGTTGTTTCATGAGCAAAGGTTAAACAGTTTGAGATTCTACTCACTGGAGTTTAGAAGAATGAGAGGTGATCTCATTGAAGCATATCAGATTCTTAAGGGGCTTGACAGGGTAAATGCTGAGAGGATGTTTCCTCTCATGGGAGAGTCATAGCCTTAGGTTAAAGCGATATCAATTCAAGGTCGAGATGAGGAGGAATTTCTTCTCACAGAGGGTTGTGAGTCTTTGGAACTCCTTGCCCCAGAGAGCTGTGGGGGCAGAGTCCTTGTGTATATTTAAGGCTGAGATAGATTCCTGATCAGTTGGGGAATCAAGCATTATCGGGGAAGGGGCAGGAAAGTGGGAGTGAGGAATGTCAGATAACAAGGTGTAGAGCTGGATGAACACAGCAGGCCAAGCAGCATCATAGGAGCAGGAAGCAGATCAGCCTGATTGCATTTAATGCCAGAGCAGAATTAAGGGGTGGAACAACATATTCCTGGTCCTATTTCTTATGATCTAGTGATCTTCACTGTCTGTAAAGTGCTCAGGGACATTCATGAAGTTAGTGAAAAGCACTATATGAATGCAAGGCTTTTTTCTGAGATAAAGTGTGTTTGTGCAACACTTTCTAAAAAAAAATTGTGACAATTGCTTGTCAAAGTGCTCTGGACACCATTTCTCCATCAGCAGAAAATAGTCAGCAATTCTTTAGCCTAACCAAGTAAACATTAAAGATCCTGGAATGAATGCTAAGCCAGCATTGTCCAGCATTAGCTAACACCATTGGCTGTGAACACCAGGAGATAAAAAAGGGATTGAAATGCACAAGATCAACTCAGTTGTCTGGACCAAAGACAGAAGTTGCTGGAAGTTAGGAAGCAAAAACTGAGACCTTCTGAGAAAGGGTCACCTGACCTGAAATATTAACTCTGATTTTTCTTCACAGATGCTGCCAGACCTGCTGAGCTTTTCCAGCAATATTGTTTTTGTTCCTTATGTTAGGAAGCACTTGTACACACAAAGAGTTTTGGAACTCTCTTCCACAAATGGCAGTGGATGCTGGACCAATTGTTAATTTTAGATTTGAGATAGATAAGTTTTTGTTAAACAAAGGTATTAAGTAAAAGCAGGAATATGGACTTCGGCTGGAGATCAGCCATGATCTCACCGAATGGTGGAACAGACTCAAGGGACTGAAAGGTCTACTCCTGTTCCTAAGTTCCTGTGACAAGTGGACAAGCTGTAGTCAGAGGCTTTACACATTATAGGAAGCCTATTCTTATATTGGAATGAGGTTTCTGTCTAGTTCAGAGAAAGGCTCTTCTTTGGTCAGTGTTTAGGCAAGATAGCAGGAGCAACTGACAGCATGTCCATCCTGTGGCTTTAGGGCTGTTTCTATTCAATTGCTCATGAAGGGGATGCTGATTTAAAAATGAACTCTCTTGTCCTTGGAAGAAAATACTGTTGTAGGGAAGCAAAGCAGACCTTTTGTTTCCAGATTATTTGAAAACCGTCTCAGCTGATTAAATTTACTGTGCCTGAACATAACAATTGCTCGACACATTCACTGGTATGGATGATTTACAATTAGCCTCAACTTAACAAGTGCCTTCTCAGTTCATCATCAAGTGGATTGAAGAGGTTTATGTTTGTCAGATATGAGTATCTTGGCAGGTTTTATCTCTCTATAGTGATGCAGCGGATGGTTAGATAATAGGAAATACACAGATACCGCAACAAACTGGGATTCCTGGGATGGTAGGTCTGACGTACGAGGAGGGGTTGAATTAGTTCGGACCATATTCAGTGGAGTTTAGAAGATCAAGGGGAGATTCTCATAGAAACTTATAAAATTCTAAAAAGTCTGTGCAGGGTAAATGCAGGAAGGATGGTTCCTGGTGACCAGGGATGTACAGAACCAGGGGTCACAGTCTAAGGATTTGGAGTAGGCCATTTAGGACTGAAATGACAAGAAATATCTTCACCCAAAGAGCAGTGAGCCTGTGGAATTCTCTGCCACAGAAAGCGTTAAGTGCTGGCCACAGCTCTTAGCCCGTAAAAATTACTTCATGAATTTTAGGGACTGTATGTTTCTGGATCAGGGTTCCCTGTTTGTGCCAGTTAGAAAATTAGCTTCCTAGAGATTTCTTACAAACTCTCTCCTTGCTGGTCCATTAAAATGAGGATGACACTTGCTCATGGGAAGAACCAGGCACAGGGAGTCTTTTAAAGTGGGGAGGTTGTTGCATTAAAACCACACCACAGTTTTGGGTGATAAAGAAATTCTCCATTCTCACTGTCTGTGTTTCAGAAGGATTTACAGATTGACAATCAATTGGCTTGGCTGTGTTATGACACCGTCCCACCTCCAATTGCCAGCACGTCCTGAGGTGAGACTTGAACCCAGAACCTCGGGCACAGATGTGGAATGTCACTATGGTGTCACATGAAAAACTCACTCTCCTTATAAATTAAAGCATAACTGACCAATCCCATGTTTGTGTTGTGGAACAGGGAATGGGGATTCTGTTGGGGCAGCAGGCTGGATAATACTAATTTCCATTGTTAAGCAACTGACATGGGAAAAGTGAATTATTATTGAATTGCACAGCACTGAAGGAGGCCATGTGGCCCATCATGAGAGTACTGGTTGTCTCTTTGAAAGAGCTACCCAATTAATCTCATCCCTTTGCTTTCTCCCTTTAGCCCTGTACATTTACTCTTTTAAAGAGTTTGCCTAATTCTGATGTTTAACGTTACCAGTAAAGCTACTTTTCAAGTAGTTCATTCTGGAACAAATGCAATGTCGAAAAATCTTTTTCTTCAGTTGTTGCACTGTCTTGTATTGGAAGCACTTTTTAATGACAGACTGTGGAATTAAAGTTTTCGAGAAGCAGAACTGGAGTAATATACAAAATACCATGCAAGGACTGTGAGAAACACTACATAGGCCAAACCAGAAGAAATCTGACAATCCGGATACATGAGCACCAGCTAGCCACCAAGAATCACGACCAATTCTCACTTGTCTCACTACACACGCACAACAAGGGACTGGGACAACACATCGATAAACGCACAAGCCAAACAGAGACATGCCAGGGAATTCCTGGAGGCCTGGTATTCCAGCCGGAACTCCATCAACAAACACATTGAATTAGACTCTGTGTACAAATCACTGAGAAATAGAACCAGAGTGAAAACAACCACCCCAACAAACTGAGCCATATAAATAACAAGCGGGACAGAACACCATCACTTCACCAGAGGTGCACTAACGACATTACTGAGCAGGGTGACAAAACATTTGCTACCAAACCCACCAGCTCAGCGAGCATGTTTATAACCTCAGACTGTGGAATTGTTTGCTGCTGGCATCATTGACTAAGAGACAACTCAGAGAAATTAAAATTCAATTGAAGCAAATAACTGAAACCACAAAGACATTATGAACAACAAATTAAAGAGTCCAAAGATAATTCTAAATCTTTAACATGAAAGATTCCACTTGTATTTGGCCTGGTTTTCAGTGCACCGCTGCACCATTTTACACAAATGAGACAACGTTGAGAAAGTCATTCAACATTTCTAAAATACTCAACGCTGACATGTCCTGGCGTAAGCAGCCTGTTTTGTTATATTACATCTGACAACAGTCACATAACAAACACCTCATTTGGCTGAACTCCAAACAGTAGCCTCCAGGAACAAAGTCAGGAGGCCCTGTGAGATTACATTAAAAAAAACTTTGGCAACACGCAGCACGTAAACTGAAAATATGGTGACAGCTGTCACATCAACACTTTAAGTGAACTGCTTAGCAAATATTGCACTTATTTCTTTGAACCTGCCGATTGCTACCAGAGTCTAACATTTTGAATTCCTCAGAGATTTATGTAAGAATTCTGAAACTGTTATTATCCTTCAAAAGAAAGAAGATTGCAGTATGGCTTAAGTGATAAAAAAAATCAGCTCGATGAATACCGCAGCAGGACTGTCTTATACAACAGATTGTGTTAGAAGGTTTATTGGTATTATCAGTGAGCACAACATGTCGTAAAGATAACGGGGGTGCCATCAAAGAAGGGGAATCTGCAACCAAAGGTAATGTGCAAAGGAATCGCAAAGTCCAATATTAAAGTGCTGCTTGATAGAAAGTTGCTTATGTTCTGTGGTAAAGTCATGTGAACAATGAGAACGGATAGCTAGGGAAATCAAGTTATGTGATTAAGATGGCAAACCAGATAAGCAATTGATTCCCTCATTTGAGTCGGGGTTGTAAAGGTATTGGCTAGTTCAGTCTGCAATGCTGAGTGACTCCAACAGTGTGGGTTCAGTTCCTGCACTGGCTCAGGTTACCATGAAGGACTCTCTTCTTAATCTCTCCCCTCGCCTGAGGTGTGGTGACGCTCAGATTAAATCCCCAACAGTCACCTCTCTCTAATGAGGCAGTGTGGTGAGTTTACCTGCTGTATTAGATTCACAGAGGCAGAAGCCTGTCTTACATATAACTACCCTGGTTACTGTTTACATGTTGTTCCACCCAATAATCAGTTACGTTGAAGTAAATATGATTGAATATTGTGCAAGGAATATAACCCACAGGCTCTTTAGCATTGTCTGCTTCATGCAATCAGCCATTACGACTCCAAATTAGCTTTGTGTTAGTTGACGATCTGGGATCACCAGCTTTACTTGGATGTGTAGTGATTGTAATGAGGTCAGCTGGGTGGACCTCCTAGAATAAGAGTTTTGTGTTTGGGGCTGTTAACCTGGTCCAGTCAGGGAGTCCTGGCTGACAGATAAGAACAGGAGTGTCAGAGGTTCCGTTCACTCTGACAGCTGGTTCTGAGGGAGCTGGATCAGTATCAAGGACTCTCCATGTTTAAATAAAGGGTGGCTTGGTGACAGGATACTGGCATCTGTGGAGTTATTTCCAGATGCATCCTGGAAGCCTTATCACACAACTTCCAACTGCCTTACCCAGTTGACACTTTGGTCTTTCTATCTCTGATAGTCTTAAAACTAATAAAGAAAATTCTTCAATATCTCGTGAATGTTGGAATAATCATGTGATCTTGCTCCTGGGTTGCTGATAGCATAAGAACATACAAATTAGAACCAGGACTAAGCCCCTCGAACTGCCTCGAGCCTCCTCCATCATTCAATCTGATCCTGACTGACTGGAGTCATAGAATCATAGGATCATAGAATTCCTACAGTGTGAAAACAGGCCATTTGGCCCAACAAGTCTACACCTTCCTGCTGATAACCTTTCACCCCTTTGCTTATCTACCTCCACCTGAAGCAAATTCAAAGTTTGCTTTAATTCTTTAATTTTCATATTTTTGAATGTTAATTTCTTGTTAACTTCCTCCACAGCAAGCTCAGAATGTTGGCAATGCTGGAACTATCCTCTAATTTACCTGGTCACAGTGCAGTCTCACCATTCCTTATTGCACTTTCAGCTACATTTTCCATAGTCCAAAATGCCCAGACTTTGGCTTTCTATTCCATTTTGCAGCAACCAATCTGCTCAACTTTACAGTTGCTTTTGGTGCCCTGGTATTTACTAAATCAACTCATGTCTCTCAGATAAAGAGGTGTAGAGCTGGATGAACACAGCAGGCCAAGCAGCATCAGAGGAGCAGGAAAGCTGACGTTTCGGCCTAGACCCTTCTTCAGAATCTGGTTATTGTACTGGTTTGGTCCTCATCTCTACCTCTTGTGTCCAAGGTGTACAACTTGAACCTTTATTTTGGACAACTGGTTTAACAGTTCATTGGCAGATCTAACAGGACCACTTTAAAACATCATGAGGCTTTCTCTCCTCTACTAAAAACTGCTCACTATCCAGAATTACCCGAAATGCAAGAATGGCTTCCTGTCTCAATTGCAAGCTGCCTTATTAAACGCCTCTTCTCTTTCTCCTGAATCCTCACGTCCATCAATTGCAATCTGCTCATGCTATATCTCTGCTGTTTCCATCCCTTCTTCAAGCTCATTGGGCCAATTTTTCTCCAAGGTTACCCTTAGTCTTAGGTAACAAGGTGTAGAGCTGGATGAACCCAACATGCCAGGCAGCATCACAGGAGCAGGAAAGCTGACGTTTCGGGTCTGGACCCTTCTTTAGAATCTTTTCTGAAGAAGGATCCAGACCCGAAACATCAGCTTTCCTGTTCCTCTGATGCTGCTTGGCCTGCTGTGTTCATCCAGCTCTACACCATGTTATCTCAGATTCTCCAGCATCGGCAGTTCCTACTATCTCTACCCTTAGTTTTAGTTGTGAAATCAGATCTTATTCTACATTGCCTTGGAATGGTTTAATATATTAACATATAAAAGCATGATGAATTGCTTTGGAGTGGATGCCAAAGAAGCACACACTCAAGAAGTTACCAAGACCAATCATGTACCTCAAGCAGTGCCCCTTCTATTAAACTTACATTGTTGCATTGATTTAATGAACATGTGACTGCCATCTCCAATCAGAGCCAGAAAAATGGATCCACAATCAGGAAGGGAACAGTTGGAAGAGATCAGGAAATACCTTGCTAAATAAATGGGTTATTGAGAATGTTTTTGAAGGAGATGGAAGATGGAAATATTTGGGATGGAATTCCCTGAAGGCAAACTCAGCCAGCTGAAGGATCTGCTGGTTAATGGAATGATGAAGCAAGAGAAGGAGGAATGAAAATACCATCCAGGCCAAAGGAGACCCGGTGATTGTCACAATAGAGTCATACAGTGCAGAAACAGACCCTTCAGTCCAACTTGTCTACGTTGGCCAGCTGTCCTAAATTAACCTAGTCCCTTTTGCCAGCATTTATCCCATATCCCTCGAAATCTTTCCTATTCGTATACCCATCCTGATGCCTTTTAAATGTTGTAATTGTACCAGCCTCCGCCATTTCCTCTGGCAGCTCATTCTATAGACGTACCACTCTCTGCATGAAAATGTTGCTCCTCAGATCTCTTTTAAATCTTTCCCCCTCGCCTTAAACCTCTGCTGTCTAGATTTGGACTCCCCTACCCTGGGAAAAAGACCCTGGCCCTCCACCACTCAGTAGTAGCAGTGTGTACTATCTACAAGATGTACTGCAGAAATTCACCAAAAATCCTCAGACAGCACTTTCCAAACCCACAGCCACTTCCATCTAGAAGGACAAGGGCAGCAAACACTTGGGAACACCACCACCATCATCACCACCATTCACCATCCTGACTTGAAAATGGATTGTCGCTTCTTCAGTATCACTGAGTAATATTCCTGGGACTCCTCCCTCATGATAACATGGGTCTACTCAGATCAAATGGACTACTGCAATTCAAGAAGGCAGCTCACCAGCACCTTCTCCAGCGTAACTAGAGATGGACAATAAATGTTGCCAAGTCAGTGGGAAGCCCGCATCCATGGAATGACTAAAAGGGGACTGGAATTAAAAAAAAGGCAGATATTGAGGGGTATAGGGAGTTGCAATGAGAAGGTGGGCCAAGGGCATGGGGAATTTAAAGCTGGGCATGAAAGTTATAAATTTGGTGCAAAGGGAAATAGGAAATCAATCTATGTAACTGCCATCGTCCAAGCCTGATCAATAGAAAACAGTAAAAACCGAAAAAACTGCGGATGCTATAAATCAGGAACAAAATCAAAGTTGCTGGAAAAGCTCAGCAGGTCTGGCAGCATCTGTGAAGGCAAAAATAGAGTTAACGTTTCGGGTCCGGTGACCCTTCCGCAGAACTGCGGAAGGGGCTGTTTTGAGGAAGAGTCACTGGGCCTGAAATGTTAACTCTGTTTTTTTCCTTCACAGTGTGTGCAATAGAAAACAGTGTTTAGGATGTTCCCATCCCAAATTCATATTTAAGTTACTCCTCCGACACTGAATATTTCTGATCAAAGCGTTTCCTCCTACACTGATGTGCAAGATGAGTAGTAGCATTTTGGTGTAATGCAGCTTTGCTGTCATTTATGATCAGGCCTGCCTGATTTACACCTATAATCCTGGGAATCTGATTGAGTGCTGTAAAAGCTGAAAGGTAATATTAAAGTCTGCTGCATCAAATGAGTTGGATGATTTAATAAACTGATATCTTTCAGCACTGATGATTATTATGATGCATGACTGTCATGTTTATGTTAGTTAGCATTATATCTGGCTGTAGCTATAGTCACCAAAATACAGGATATGTTACAGGTAAAGCAGTGATTACAATACAACTCTAGATAAAAACGCATTTGTTCATTAAACTAACTTATTCCTCTTGGAGCAATATTCGGAGAAATGGATTGACTTAGAGGCCCAATTCACAAAGAAAAATGATAGGTTATTTATTTATTCTTCAACTTCTTAAGGATACTGACAGATTTATGATTGAGGTAATTAATCATCTCCAGGATCCACTACTTCATTGAGGCAAATTCAGAAGCCTTCCCAAGAATCCCAATGAAAGTCATCAAAGCCCTCATCTAGGGAGTGCTTGTTTGGAGCCTTATAAGGTTGTGTTTCGTCCACGTTGGAACTGTATTAGGTGAGTGCCCTTGATGTGGAGTAGTAGAAGGGACAGATGATCGACGCACTATGCTCCCTCTCCAGTTTAAGGCTGGGCTTAAATTGGAATGGAATTATATGTTATTCATTCATGGAGTGTATGTATCACTGGCCAGGTTCATTATTCCTTCTGAATGACTGTTGAGCAGGTGGAGGGGAATATCTTGCTAGATAATAACTGAGCGTTTTGTGAGAGGATAGTTAAGAGCCAATGACATTGTTGAAGATGGATTCACATGTTGGCCAGAGTCTGGGCAAAAGATAACAGACGTCTTGAAACATAGAAACACAGAAACTAGGTGCAGGAGTAGGCCATTCAACCCTTCGCACCTGCACCACCATTCAATACGATCATGGCTGATCATGTAATCTCAGTATCCCATTCCCACTTTCTCTCCGTACCCCTTGTTCCCTTCAGCCACAAGGGCTAAATCCAGCTCCCTCTTGTATGTATCCAACAAACTGGCCCCAACAGCTTCCTGTGGGAGAGAATTCCACAGGTTCACAACTCTCTGAGTAAAGAAATTCTTCCTCATCTCAGTCCTGAATGGCTTTCCCCTTATTCTTAGACAATGACCCCAACTTATGGACTTCTCCAACATTGGGAACATTCTTCCTGCATCTAGCCTGTCCAGTCCCATCAGGATTTTATATGTTTCTATGAAATTCCCCTCCCACCCCATTCTTCTAAATTCCAGTGAGTACAAGCCCAGTCAATCAGTCTTCCTTCGTATGTCTTTCTCTAAAGGACGTTCATGAAGCAAACAGGTTTTTGCAATAGTTTTGCACTTGCATGGTCACTACTGTTAACACAGGCCTTCTATTGCAGATTCTTGCAGAATGGAACTTATATTCCATGATGGCCATTTGAACTTGTGCCCATGGTCAATTGATCAGGCCTCTAGATTAGTAGCTCAGTGATAATAACCACTCTGCCCCAATAAGCCAGCAGGTTGGCACTGTGCCCCAAATTTCAGCCTGCAGTAGTGAGATTATCAGTTCTGCCCTGGCCCAGGATTACAAATTTAACCATATATATAACTTCAATCGTATAAAGGAATGTATGCTAATGGAATAAGTGAACAGCAATAAGCCAAAAGAACTCAGCTTGGAAAATGCTGAAAATACTCATTGGGTCAAGTATAATCTGTATAATGAGATAAGATTTAATGTTTAATATTCAAGGCGAGGTGCCAAGTGCTGGAAAGTGGGATTGGTGCAGATAGGTCAATGCAGACGTGTTGGGCTGAAGGGTTTGTTTTGTGCAGTATGACTTGATGACTGTCTATCAGTCACTGGAACTGGATGCTTGGGCTCTCACGTATTATTCAGGATTGGGATATTTTTCTTTTTAATTTGTGTGATGAGAGACAGGTGTTTGGGTATGTCACACATGTCTTCCCCAACACTTGTATCTTTTATCTTTATTCATTCACAATAAGGGAGTAACTGGCTAGGCAGAACTTATTACGCATCACTAATTGCCCAGAGGGCAGTTCAGAATCAACCATGTTGCTGTGGGTCTGGAGTTACATGTAGGCAAGACCAGGTAAGGATGGCAGTTTCCTTCCCAAAAGGACATTAGTGAACCAGGTGGGTTTTTCCAACAATCAACAATGGATTCATGGTCATCATTTGATTCTTAATTCCAGATATTTTATTGAATTCAAATTCCACCATCTACCATAAATTAATCATAGAATCCCTACAGTGTGGAAACAGGCCCTTCAGCCCAACAAGTCCACACTGACCCTCAGAGCACCCACCCAAACCCATCCCTCTAAATCCCACCTAACCTAGGCATCCTGAATATTACGGGCAATTTAGCATGGCCAATCCACCTAGCCTGCACATCTTTGGACTGTGGGAGGAAACCAGAGCACCCAGAGGAAACCCACACAGAGAGAATGCGCAAACTCCACACAGACAGTCACCTGAGGGTAGAACTGAACCCGGGTCCCTGACACTGTGAGGCAGCAGTGCTAACCACTGAGCCACTGTGCCACCCCATGGTGGGATTCAAACCCAGGTCCCCAGAACATTATCTGGGTTTCTGGATTAACAGTCTAGCGATAATACCATTAGGCCATTGTATCCCCTCAAATTTGTTTGCTGAATTTGTTGATGATGTAAAGATAGGTAGGAATGTAATTTTTGAAGAGGACATAAGGAGTCTGCAAAGGAATAGAGAGGTTAAATGATGTGGTAGAAACTTGATAGATAGAGCATTATATAGGAAGATGTGAACTTGTTCACTTTAGCATGAAGCATTGAGAAGCAGAATGTTATTTAAGTGTGGAGAAACTGCAAAACTCTGAGGTGCAGAGGAATCTGAGAGCTCTAGTGCTTGAATTGCAAAATGTTAGGATAGAGGTTCAGCTGTGATTCAGAAGGTAACCAGAATGTTGTCATTTATTGCAAGACAAATGGAATGTGAAAATAGGGGTGTTTTGCTACAATTGTGTAGAGTACAAGTGAGATCTTATCTTGGGCAGTGTGTACAGTTTTGATCTCCTTCTTTGAGAAAGGACACTATCACATTGGATCAAGAATCTTTTCAACTCAGCCTTAAATATACACAAGAACTTTACCCCACAACTCTCTGTGGCAAGGAGTTTCAAAGACTCACAACCCTCTGAGAGAAGAAATTCCTCCTTATATCAGTCTTGAATTGGCACTCCTTTATTCTGAGACTGTTCCCACCAGTTCCAGACTGTTCCATGAGGGGAAACATTCTCTTAGCATTTATTATGTCAAGCCTCTTAAGGATCCTATATGTTGAGAGGGTTGGGCCTGTATCCAAAGATCAAAGAACAAAGAAAATTATAGTACAGGAACAGGCCCTACGGCCCTCCAAGCCTGCGTCGATCCAGATCCTCTATCTAAACCTGTCGCCGATTTTCCAAGGATCTGTATCCCTCTGCTCCCTCCTCAGTCATGTATCTGCCTAGATACATTTTAAATGACGTTATCGTGCCCCTCTACTACTGGCAACGTGTTCCAGGCATCCACGACTCTCTGCATAAAGAACTTTCCATGCTTATCTCCCTTAAACTTTTCCCCTCTCACCTTGAAATCGTGACCTCTAGTAATTGAGTCCCCGACTCTGGGAAAAAAGCTTCTTGCTATCCACCCTGTCTATACCTGTCATGGAGTTGAGAAGAATGAGAAGTGCTGCTATTCAAATACATTACAAACCCACAGTTATTTGAAAGAACAGATGCTGAATGAATGTTTCCTGTTATAGATGAGATTTGAATGAAGGGCCACAGTTTGAAAACAAGGATCTACCATGTAAGACAGAGATGAAGAGGTTCACTTTTCTACCAAAGAGCCTTTCAGAAAGTATTGGAGAGCGTGTCATTGAACATTTTTAAGGCAGATATTAATAGGTTCTTCATGAACATGTGAGTTGAAGGATATAGAGGCAGACAGGAAAGTGGAGTTGATCAGATATTATAGGAAACCCAAAGGAGCTGAATGGCCCTCTTCTTTTCCTAGTCTGTAATTAACAACTAAAATGACTACATCAGTCTTTTTGTTTTGTATGATTGTGGGTAAATTCTGAGGGAAGTAGCAGGAATAAAATCCATGCTTACCATTGCTGTACCCTCATATTATGTAGATATTTGCTACCATTGAGATGAGGGGAAGAATTAAATGTAATACATGGTTGAAGCATGTTCGGGGGATTCATAATCTTTTACTTTTTCCATCTAGGCAATGGTAGTAGTAGCAACATTTTTTCATGAAATAAATACATTTCTTAAAGTGTTATTCTGTTTTGCAAATGCAGATAAATGGAACAACATTTGCTGGAAGATTATTGTCTCTTAAAGCAACATTTACTTAATAACCTACATTTGGTGATTATTAATCATTTAAGGAATCAGTTATGCAGACAGTGAGTTTCACCATGTACATAATGGATGAGGTTATTTCTTTAATTATTACAAAGAGATAGGAATTTTTGATGCAACCTTTTAAAACGGCTAATCAGAAAGTGCCAACATGTTTCGGTTTTGCTGATATAGACAATTTATTCTGTGGGAATGCTGGGAATTTCATTGTTGGGTGGAGGAGTGATGTTCAGCCAAAAGAGAAATAAAAAATGTCAGAATGGAGGGTAAGTTAAAAGGTTATAATTCCAAAATTGAAAGGTTCAGCTGATAAAATATCCTTTGAGAGCAAATTTCAACGTCTCCTATTAAATCACCCGTGCTAAGATGAACATAAGAACTAAGAGTTGGCGTAGGCCTTAAGCCAGCTCCCCCATTCAATACGATCATGGCTGATCTCATGTCAGCCTCAACTCTACTTTCCTGCCCGCTCTCCATAACTTTTCAACCTATCACTAATTAAAAACCTGTCTATCTCCTCCTTAAATTTACTCAATGTCCCAGCATTCACTGCACTCTGGGGGAGTGAATTCCACAGATTCATGACCCTTTGACAGAAATAATTTTTCCTCATCTCTGTTTTAAATGTGCTGCCCCTTATGCTAAAACTATGACCTCTTATTTTAGATTGCCTCACAAGAAGAAACAAAAATTGTGATACTGTTCTCTTACATTCTTTTTAATCTATCCCGGATAATATCATGAAATGTCATTAAATTTCTCAATCTCTCTACTTTGGGGTGATGTGTGGGCCAATTTTTAAAAATACCTTCTGGCTCTGGAAAACAAAATGACAGCTGAGATAATGCAGTGAGACATACGCAGCGTATTATTAAATATAAAGGAAGTCCCCAAGACTGGCTTAGGGACATGATACTATTAACCATGAAAGTGGTTTATGAACGTCAAATGGACTTTCTCTTGATTGCTACTATCCAGTGAAAACAAAATAAAACACTAACAAACACCTCAGGCTGAATTTGACAGTACTTTTTTTAAGCGTCTTTTTTGTTGAATTTTGTGGAGGCTTTCTTTCTGAGGCGCCTTGCAGGGTTTCTCACAGTCTCATCTGAAACACACCTCATGAACTACCTACCCCACTCCTGTGGTGCCCCTCTCATCTGCCAGCCTGATTCTTCCACTCACTGTAGTCAGAGGATTCTCCCAGTGCCTTGGATACCCCAGATTAGTCCAGCATCCCTGGTGTCATGTCATTGTCCACCCAGTCAACACTGGCATTTCGGACTTGCCCACAATTCAGAACACTTTGATGCAATTGAAGACAAGCTTAAACTGGTGTCCCTGTTCATGGACAGGAATCTGAGGGTCTGGGTGGACGTGATGGTGTAGAGGAGGCACATCGTCTTCCCTCAGGACCACCAGAGGAGACCACAACAACCAACCTGGCCAATCTGCCTGTAAACGACTGATGGTGAGTCCATTCAGCTAATAATTAGTGGAAAAATGAGGAATGTAGAGTGGAGAGCCCTTATCCCCATAACTAAGGACACTGGGCATGGATATTATGGTATTGAAGAAATCTACAAGTATTTTTTACAGCTAACAATTATGTCCAAAAATGACATTCCTCAAGCACATTGTGGCTAGACTTGTGTAAAGCCAATAAGTTATTCAGGGCAGCATGTTTCTAGTCATGTGTCATCATTCGGGTGCTCTCCAGGGTATGATGGACTATCAGACCTATGTTACAGTGAATATACCATGACAATGTCTCTTAAAATTGTACTTACACATTGACCATGAAATATAGCATAACACAACATGAATGTGTAAACACCATTGAATCAGAAAGAGCACAGGAGAGAGAGAGTGTAATACCAGAAGGAGATAAATAAAAGATTTTTAATATCTATGAAACTCTAAAAGAGATTCACAAAAATTGTTCCAGAGATTGAGAAATGCCAATTTGGAGAATTAGAGAAGTGAAGACTGCTATCCTTGGAAAGGAGAAGGCAGAGAGGAGATCTGACAGAAGTTTTCAAAATTGCGAGGTGTCTGGACAGAGTAGACAAACATACTTGCTACTTCAACAATGTTTGAGAACCAGAGGGAACAGATTCAAAGCATTTTACAGAAGTGGCATGAATGAGGTGAGAAATAAAAATATTTTCACTAAACGAGTGGTTGGGGTCTGGAATGCAATGCCTTGTTATGATAGAGGGGGTAAAATGAGACATTTAAGTACATATTGGATGATTATTTAAGCAGAAACAATGTGCACAATTATAGATACAGAGTGATAAAGCATGGAAACAGATCCATGCTGACCAGGTTTTCCAAACTAAACTAGTCCAATTTGTCTGCATTTGGCCCATATCCCTCCAAACTTTTCCTTTTCATCTACCTGTCCACATGTCTTTTAAATGTTGTAACTGCACCCACATCCATGACTTCCTCTGGCAGTTCATTCCACACGCACACCACTCTCTGTGTGAAAAAAATGCCCCTCAAGTCCCTTTTAAATCTTTCTCCTCTCAACTGAAAATTATACTGAAGAAGTGTCACTGGACCCAAAATGTTAACTCTGATTTCTCTCCACAGATGCTGCCAGACCTGCTGAGATTTTCCAGCAATTTCTGTTTTTGTTTCCAATTTCCAACATCTGCAGTTCTTTTGTTTTAAAAAAAAACCCTCTAGTTTTGAACTTCCTCACCCTAGAGAAAAGACCTTTACTAGTCACCCAACCCATGCCTCTCATGATTGTATAAACTTCCATAAGGTCATCCTCAACCTCCTATGCTTCAGGGAAAAAAATGTCCAAGCCTATCCAGCCTCTTCTTATAACACAAACCCTCCAGCCCCAGTAACACCCTTGTAAACTTTTCTGCAGCCTGTCCAATATAATAATATCATTCCTATCGCATAATGACCAGAACTGTATGCAGCAATCTAAAAGCGGCCTCACCAATGGTCTGTACAGCTGCAACATGACACCCCGGCTCCTATACTCAATGCTCTGACCAATGAAGGCAAGCATACCAAACACCTTCTTCACCACCCTGTCTAACTATGATGCCACATTCAAGGAACGATGTACCTGAACCCCCTAAATCTCTTTGTTCCACAACACTACCCAGGGCTCTACCATTAACTGTGTGAGTCTTACCCTTGTTTCTCTTATCAAAATACAACACCTCTCATTTATCCAAATTAAACTCCATCTGCCACTCCTCAGCCCTATGGCACAATTGATCAAGATCCCTCTGTCATCTTAGATAACATTCTACACTGTCCACTATATCACCAATTATGTGTCATCCACAAACCTACTAGCCATGCTTCCTAAATTCTCATCCAAATTGCTTATCATGGACCCAAGAACAAGACAGGAGATTGGCACGAAGTCAAATTGCTTAGAGCAGACATGATGGACCAAATAGCCTTCTTCCGCACAGTATCAGTTCTGTGATTCCGAGATAACGTACAGAAGGTGAGTCTTCATAGAGTTCTCTTACTTGCCCACAGTAACGTAACAGGGCAGCTGTAAATATTCTGGAAATCTTCTCCAGAAATGTTTCTTATATCACTGATGACAAGTTGATTCCCCTGCAAGTGGGGTGGAAATCAGAGGTCACCGAGTTCAGTGAAATGGCAAAATAAAAAGAGAGGGAATGAGGAAAATATTATTAAGATGACTTGATTGGAGCCAAAATGTGCTGCTTTAAAATTGTTTTTGGGAGCTAAAGCCTTGGATAGGGACAAAAACAAAGTTGCTGGAAAAGCTCAGCAGGCCTGGCAGCATCTGTGAAGGAAAAAACAGAGTTAACATTTCGGGTTCAGTGACCCTTCCTCAGAACTTGGACAGGGAGGTGGGTACAATGCTAAACACTGTGGACCTGGTCTCTAATGGGGTCCCAGGCTCCTAGGCCGAGTTGCCTGTCCAACTGGATGGTCAGCGTCCCAAGCAGCCAAACTGATGTGTAGACCTTTGTCATTGCTCCATCAATGATACTACAGCCCAAGCTTCCGCATGAGACCATGCGTGTGAGAATATGCATGATACATCATTGGCAAGACAGAGTGCGTGGGTGAGAATGGGACCCACTCGAGGCTGCCTCATGTGCAGACATGCAGAGTTCAAAAGCCAAGAGGTTTTGGCTATGGTTTGAGCCCACGGTGATTATGGTTCCCAAATCCAGGCATCCAACAAATGTGAGGGGGAAGCTTAAATACTGGATGATGGGTGAGGAGCACGCTGTGAGAGACCTGGAAACAGGAAATGCAAGGGCTCTAGATTTCTCTCACTGACCCTGCTGGAAAAAATCCAATTATAATTTTCAAGTGTTTGCATATATTAAAGAAAGAGAAAGAACCCATGGTGTAGGACTAATTGTGTAGCTCTTTCAAAGAGGACAGCTGAAAGTTAACCACATTGCTGTGGGTCTGGAGTCACATGTAGGCCAGACCAGGTGAGGATGGCAGATTTCCTTCCCTGAAGGAGATTAGTGAAACAGATGGGTTTTTCCCAACAATGATCAATGGCTTCATGGCCATCATTAGACTCTGAATTCCAGAGAATTTCTGAATTCAAATTCTAACCCAAATTCTAACCAACTGCCATTGTGGATTGTGGACTCAGGTCTCCAGCATATTAGCTGATTTTCATGGTTTAGCAGTCTAACTATAATACCACAGGGCTGTTGCATTCTCTATGAAAATTGACACAGATTAGCAGATCTTTACACACTGTTATAAAGATTAGCAGCAATAAACCCCACAAGAGCAGAATATATTCCATTGGATGGTAAGGTGCAGTTGTAATTTTACTAATTCATGAACCCATCCACCGAACAAACAGAAAAGTGCTCCTGGGATTAAGTTGTATTCGCTGAAGATCAGTTGAGTGATATACTTGTCAACACCATGCTAATTTCTCCTGTCACCTTCTGCCTGCCTGCTGATCTTTTATTAATCTTCTCCTGGCATTACACTCTCTCTCTTCTGCCGCTCTTGTGTTTCAGTGGTGTTCACACACTTTAAGTGTCTCTCTTTCTTCCGTATCTATCAGAAAAGTCCTACATACTAAAATAGAAAATGACTTTGTTGGCAGCTGTGAGTGTGACTATAAAAAAGGATTTTTCTGCAAACATGCATATATGGATCTGCAAATATTATTTTATATATTGTCTTTTTTCAATATTCTGTCCTGCTTGGGGGTTTAGTTTACAATCTGTCATATCAGATGAATGGTTGTTCTCTGCTGGTATATTTCAGTGCTACTCATTCGATAAAAAGACAGTGCATAATGTCACTGGGTCATCCTCCCCCTCATAGCAAAATCCCTTTTCACTTCATTGCAGATTTTGGATCCCTGCTGATTTGATGTAATTTACTACTGCAATGTCATGATGGAAGAGGAATACTCAGCACAGAAAGCCCAGAAACCTGTATTCAATTGCAGTCTTTAGGGAAACGAAACAGAAAGGCATTGCTTCTAAAGTTGGAAAATCTGATCAATGCAATGATTCTTCAGGTCAGTTAAAATGCTTTTAGCTTATATCTTTAAAAGGTAACACAGACTGACACTTCTAACTGAAAATTAATAGAGTCCTGATGCATAGCTTGTCGTGTTTTTCTATCTCAACCTAAACCTTGCACAAAAAAATCTTCACACTCATTCCTGTTTTAATTGCAGGTTCAATTAATTTTCAAAATCATAATATGCCAATTATATTAAACCTTATCACATTTTGTTAGATTATCCTTCATTACATTTTGATATATGTTAAAACGTGGCAACACTTTTGTACAATAAAATTATAAATTAAGCACAACAAATTGTATTAATTGTTTTCCAGAAAAGATTTTCAAAATGTCATCCTGCCTTCTACTTTTGGCTGTCAGTCCTGTCCCACATTTTAAAAACTCCATCACGGACATTTCTCCAATGGGAGGGAAACCATCCCGGATGTGATTTTTGAATGTTAAATGCTTCATGATCCATAATCTTTACCATTCATTCATTTTAATCTCATGGTTAAGTCTCTTACAGGCTGATATGTTTCTTGTATTGATAGTACACAGATGGGCATGAACGGAGTGGACTGGAAGCAATATCCTTCCAGAGAAAACATTAATATTACAATATTTCAAATTTAAAATGCTATTCTGGACAATTTCTTGAGATCATAGAATCCCTACAGTGTGGAAACAGGCCCTTCGGCCCAACAAGTCCATGCCGACCCACAGAGCATCCCACCCACGTGACACCATGCAAATCACTGGGTTATTATTGTCCCCAAATAAGTCAATCTGTTTTCCTTATGAAGTGAGACAGTTTCGCCTTCAGATAATGCTTGTTGAGAGTTGTGACCTCAGATTTAGAGCACTGCATTTTGTAAGACGCTCTGGTTTATGGATCTCTATTGACAAAATGTCCTCAGCACATAAGTCCCCTAAGTCTTTTAAATCATTAACTACAACCCCAAATGGAAATGAGCTCTGTTGATTATTTTGTGGCAGTGGTAAAGAAGAGATGAAACATTGGTCATTCATGTCAAGTTCCCCTTGTTAATGAAGACCACTTTAACAATGAGCTGTTTGTTACTGAAGTTGCAGTTAATTCTTTATAAAAGGACTTCTGCCAGGAACTGAAAGCCCTGTTGATTCGTAGTTCAGACAGCAAGGGTACAGAATATTCACTTACCACTCCTTTCAGTGTCAAATGAGATTCTAGGCTCCAGAGGCTCAATGCACTTTCTTTATATCAGAGTTAGTAAGGATTGTTGATGAATTGTTGCCTCTCTGTTCCAAGTAAAGCCAGTTTACTTCATAAGGATTACGTGTGTTAGCATTTCATATGTCCCAGCCATAGCTCAGTTATACCAGTATAAGCCTCAGAATAAGAAGGTTTAAGTCCTACCCAGAATCACAATATCTAGGCTAACTATCTGGTTAAGTACAGGGAGGACGTGGCACTATCAGAGATGCAGTCTTTTGAATAAAATGTTAAGCTGAGACCCTATCAGCCCTCTCAGGTGGACATAAAAGATCTAGAAATGTCATGATTTTAATGGCAGTGTAATTCTCTGTCGAGTCCTTCCTGAAAAGATGGTGGTGAGAATTCTGCTTGAGCTGCTGCAGTCTGTGCAATGTACAGGTGCCCACAGTGCTGTTAGAGAGGGAATTCCAGGACTTTCACCCAGCAACGATACTCCCTTCCTTCCTCCTTCATCTCTTCCCATATTACATTTTCTAACATTCAAGGACTTGGGATAAGTGCAAGAAATTGGGATTTGCGCGCCTTTATTGGTAGCTATTGTCGGTGCAGCCTCAATGGGCCAATGCGCCTTTTCTGCTCTATATAACTCAATAACTATCTATGACTATCATCCCTCGTTTCAACCAGCATTTTTGGATTTGGCAAGTGGCTAATATGCTCAGAATACATTCTTGCTGCCATCTCTTCATCAAGTTTGAGGCTAGCATTGATACATTTATGTGCTTCACTGGTTATTTATCCTTCAAGCAATATCTCAAAAAACGAGTCATCCAGTCATTATCTCGCTTTGTTTGAAGGAACTGTCATGCACAACTTGATTTCATATTTTCCAGAGTACAAGATTGTCTATCCTTCAAATATATGTCATTGACTCTAAAACATTTTGGGCATCCTGAGATCATGAATGATGTGATATAAATGCAAGTTCTTTATTTTCGCCAATATTGAGCATAGACATAGTTTGGGGCTTACCCACTTTAGGGTTTTTATCATAGTATATAATTTACATTCACATGGTAGAAAAGTGCTTATCAAACATTTTCTGTGACCTGTATGAACAGTATTATATCCATGCCTTGCACCCTTAATAAAAATGTCTAAAGTTAAAAACAACTAAAGCACACATGGCCATTTGAGTGGGCGGGACTCACTACCTCTTCCTCTATCATCCCAACCAGTACACAAGACTCCTCTACTGATAGGTCACCTGTGACTTTCGTTGTTCAATGTGTACCTTCCCTTTTGGAGAATTCACTTTCTGGGATTGTATCACAAAGGTGGGTAATTCATATATTTAGGACTTGGATATTTAAAATAGAGACAGATGGATTTTGATTTCACTTCTGTGTAGGAAACTAATTTTTGAGAATAATTTTTCAGAGTCAGAATTCATTTGGAAATATGGCCTAAATACATAATTGCCAAAAAAAGCATGTGAACTAGTCAATGCCCAGCTAGGTGTCTGTGTTATTAATTGATTAAATATTTATGACATACAGAAAAAAAGTTAAATAAACAATCAGGGGATACTGCCTGCCTGCTTAAGTACTGAGAGGGAGACGGGTTGTTTGAGATTGAGTTTACTACAGGAGAGTCAGGTTTCAGCTTCATGTTAGTGTAGGACAGCTTAGTTTGTGAATTCTCCAAGTTGTGAGAGTTTGTCTGGACATTTTAAAGCTGTTAAGACTAAAAAGACATTTAGACTGTTAAAACTGAAAAGTTGAGTGCCATGTGACCCAAACTGGAAAGAAGTCTTAAAACGTTTCAGCATTCGAAGATGGCATGAACACAATGGGCCAAAGAGCCTTTTTTCTGTGTTGTAGATCTCCAAGACTGTAACTGGGAACAGTCAGTTAAATAAGAAATTAAAGAATTAAAGTAGAGTGATATTTATCTGGGATTGAGTATTGGAAAAGTATAAAAGTATTGGGAAAAAAAGTTTGAATCTATGTTTGTGCTCTTTAAATTAAGGTCTTTACAAATTGATTTACTCACATGGATGTGTTTATTTCATTTTTGTTTTGCTTTATTATGCAATAAAGTTGTGTTCTTATATTAAAAGAACGTTGACAGTCTAGTGTGACTATGTTCAATGATTAACTGAGGATGGCTTGGCTTCCACACTGTAGGGATTCTAACCACCAAAGTAACCAACTGCAAAAATTGAACTTATGATCTATCGTAAGGGTTTCACTCTGAGATCTGGCTTATCCGATATGACCGTTAGTTTCGATCAATTCTTGATCAGGAGGGGAATCAAAGGAAAGTGGACATGAAGAATGTTGGATCAGCCATGATCCTATTGAATCATAGAAGCCCCTACAGTATGGAAGCAAGCCATTTGACCCATCAAGTCCACATCAACCCTCCAAAGAGCATCTCACCCACACTTACACCCCATACCCTATCCTTGTAACACTGCATTTCCCAAGGCTAACTGAACTAGCCTGCACATTATGGGTAATTCAGCATGGCCACTCCACCTAACCTGCACATCTTTGGACTATGGAAGGAAACCAGAGCACCCAGCAGAAACCCACACAGAAATGGGGAGAACATGCAAACTCCACTCAGACAGTCACCCGAGGGTGGGATCAAACCCACTTCTCTAGTGTGGTAAGGCAGCAGTGCTAACCACTGAGTCACAGTGTCACCATGACTGGTGGAACAGGCTTGAGGGGATGAATGGCCTATTCCTGTTGCTATTTCATATGGTCCTGTGGAATCCTCACCACAGAGCACTGTGTCGTTTGAGGCTGTCTGCTCAATTCTACACCATGGGCAAGGTTTGATGTCTCCATCTTCTTCGAGGGAAGGGATCTAGAGGGCTCACTCGCTCTGCTGTGGTAGGAGAAGGTAACTGACTCATTTTTGGAGAGAGGCCTTGCCTTAAACAAAATGTAGTTCATTGCTGATTATAAGTGACACTGATGTGATAGACATTGTTACAGAGACAGTGAGGCTGACCTGGACAGTTGGTCTTACTTCTCTGAGATCCGAAGCTGTTCTCCCACTTTCCCACTAAGTTCAAATGCCATCCTCACAGTCAGTGATGCCTGGAAACTTATTAAACTTTTCAGACCCTTACATCCTTATTCAACACTACGCGCAAGAATGAAAAGTCAGAGCGTTAAGTCAATGGACAATGACTGCAGAATTCCAGAGTGCAGAAGGATTTGTTTGTTCTGATATAAAACATGAGGATGCAGGTTCAGCACATAATAAAAGCTAATAGGATGCTCTCCTTTATTGCAAAAGGAATTGAACATAAAAGGATTTAATGCTTTTGGAATACAGCGCTTTAATGAGGCCACATTTCAAATACTGCGTACAGTTCTAATCTCCTTACTTTTGTAAGGATATAAGTACATTGGAGCAAATTCAGAAGAGGCTTAATAGACTGATTCTCTAAAAGAGTAGTTTGTCTTATGAGGATAGGTTGCACATCCAAAGATGTGCAGGTGAGGTGGATAGGCCATGCTGAATTGCCCATAGTGTCCAGGGATGTGCATGCCAGGTGGGTTAGCCATGGGAAATGGGGGTTGCAGGGATAAGATGGGGTTGTGGGTCTAGTTGGAATGTTCTTCCAAAGGTTGGTGCATACATGATGGGCCACATGGCCTCTTTTGGAGCTGTAGAGATTCAATGTTACCATGATTCTATGCTGGAGTTGTTCCTACTGGAGTTTAGAAGACTGTGTGGTGACTTGGTTGCAGTGTACAAGATCCTGAATGATCTTGACAAGGTGGACACGGAGTGGATGTTTCCTCTAGTGGACCACTTCAGACAAAGGGGCATCATTGCACTGTTTTAAAATTTGGGATAACCCTTTCAGCGCAGAATTACTTTTTTTTTTATCTCTCAGAAGTTTGTGCAACTTTGGAAATCTCTGCCACAGATATCTGTGGAGGTGTGGGGTCATTGAATATTTATAAGACAGAGGTGGATAATTTTTCATTAGGCAGGACAATAAAGAGTTATCGGGTTTAGATCAGAATGTGTATTTTGAAGTACTGAGAGATCATCTTATTAAATGGTGGGACAGACACAAGGGGCTGAATGATCCACATGTGCTCCAATTTCTTATGTTCATACATTTGTATATTGTCCCACCAATTCCATTACAAAGGTTTTAGCCTTCCTTCACCAAGTCCTGTTTTAAATTACAACCAAAGAATGAAAAAGTATGAAATACTTGACATTGAAGCTGATATGTAACACATTTGCCAAATTTGACTGCTCACAGTGAATAAAATTTAATGCATTTGTCACCTTATCATTCTCTTACATAATTGAAAAATCAATCTCAAACACAAACAAGACAGAATCTAGCCAAACACATTGACACCCCAAACATAATAAAAACCAAAAGAACTGCAGACGTTGTAAATCGGGAACAAAAACAGAAATTGCTGGAAAAGCTCAGCAGGTCTGGCTGTATCTGTGAGGAAAAATCAGAGTTAACGTTTTGGATCCAGTTCTGAGGAAGGGTCACCGGACCCGAAACATTAATTCTGATTTTTCTTCACAGATGCTGCCAGACCTGCTGAGCTTTACAAATAACTTCTGTTTTTGACACCTCAAACATGTCTTTCCATTGCAAGTATGTGTCTTTAGAAGCTTCACAGGAATGCAACTTGTTCAAAAAAAAATTAACATCAAGTTGAATTCTTATTAAAGCAATGAGCGGTTCAATTGGTTGAAGCGGAGAGAGAATGATAAATAGGGTTTGGGAATGAAATTCCAGAGTTTCTGGGCTTGGAGGTCGCACTGTTACTGGTGGAATGAAGGCAGTCTGTATGCACAACAGTCCTGAATTATTGGAGGTATGCAGAGCAGGAGGAGATGATTGAGGGGTGGGGGTGCAGCGGGGGAGAGGTGAATTTCCACAGAGGCAGGGAACCTCTTTGTCAGTGCAAAAATGCCACGGAGAATTTGGAACTCTCACCTCCAAATGTCACACCTGCCATTCCCATAGGGGTGACAAGAGGTGGGGAGGAGGTTATGTTGGTGCTAATTGGCATGTCTATCTGCCTCAGGTTGATCTGGTTTCCACCAGTTGCATGTCCAAAATAAAAAGTGCCTGTGTACTTTAGATCTGGTAGGAGAATGTATTCTAGATGACTTGGCATCGTAGGTAAGGATAGGGCACATGGGTTGGTAAGAGTTGACACCAAGTGGAACCAAAAACAACATTGGTCAGTTGTCCTGAACCTTCTAGAACAAAAATTGGAAACTGAAAGGCTAGACATCATTAGGGTTGCCAACAGCAGTCAGATACATTCATTAGGATTTTTATAAAACAATACAATAGCCTTTTATTGTCATGTATACTCTATTGTAGGATAAACTTTTATATTCTGCTCACCTTCTGCTCAATCAATTTCCTTTCTCCATCTCAAAGCTATTTACAATGAATAAAACAACGAATTAACCATTTGTTTTCTTGTTCTTATGAGCTTTCTCTTAGGTTGCTCACCAGAGTGCCCAAATAAATCTTTAATTCCCAGACACACCAAAGAAATTCTGGAACATTGGCAACCCGGCCTCAAATTCCATCTATTATTTCCGAGCATTTCTTGCAGCCTATTTGCTTTTTTTTTCAAATAGGGTCCCAACTTTTTGAAACAATTATCTTTCAAAACCAGAACCAAAAACTGGAAATATAAATTTCGGATAATTCTGATTAAAACTGAAAGAAGATCAAAATTAGCAACTGAAGGTCAGACTAAAGCCAAGTGTAAATTTACATCAAAAACTGTGTGAATGTAATACTTCAAAACCCCACACCATGGACTTTGTAAGCCAATGGCTTGTAAGCTATTGGTGGCTAGGTCGCTAGCGCTGCTGCCTCACAGTGCCAGGACCCTGAGTTCAATTCCACCCTTGGGCGACTATCTGTGAAGAGTTTGCACATTCTCCCGTGTCAGAGATAACACAGTGTAGAGCTGGATGAACACAGCAGGCCAAGCAGCATCAGAGGAGCAGGAAAGCTGACGTTTCAGGTCTGGACCCTTCCCCCGTGTCTGCGTCGGTTTTCTCCCACAGTCCAAAGATGTGCAGGCTAGGTGGATTGGCCATGGGAAATTTGGGGTTACAGGGATGGGGTGGATGTAGCTGGGATGTTCTTCGGAGGGTTGGTGCGGGCTCAATGGGCTGAATGACCTGCTTTCACACTGTAAGAATTCCGTGATGAATGGAGACAACATACTGTGGAGCTGGAGGAACACAGCAGGCTAGGCAGCATCAGGGGAGTAGTAAAGTTAACGTTTCGGGTCGGGACCCTTCTTCAGAAATGGGGAGGAGAAAGGAGCTGGGAAATAAATAGAGAGAGAAGGGGTGGGCCTGGGGAAAGTAGGTGGAATGGTGATAGGTGAGTGCAGGTGGGCAGTGGTGGGGACTGGTCAGTGGGATCGGTGGGGCTGATAGGTGGGAGAGAAGATGGACAGGTTGTGTCAGGTCAAGGTGGCAGGGTTGAGAGGGAGGGATGGACATGGGATGAGGCCGGGGATGGGGAGATTTTGAAACTGGTAAAATCCATGTTTAGGCCATTGGGCTGTAGGCTCCCGAGGCAGAAAATGAAGTGCTGCTCCTCCAGTTTGTGGGTGGTGTCATTGTGACACTGGAGGAGGCCGAGGATGGACATGTCATCCAGGGACTGGGAGGGGGAGTTAAAATGGTTGGAAGGTGTTGTCGTTTGTCGTGTGCAGAGCACAGATGCTCTACAAAACGGTCTCCGAGACTCCGCTTCGTCTCACCGGTGTAGAGGAGGCCACATCGGGAGCAGCGGATACTGTAAACCAAGTTGATGGATGTGCAGGTGAACCTCTGTCTAATGTGGAAGGTTTGTTTTGTACCTTGAATGGAAGTGAGGGTGGAGGTGTAGGGGAGGTGTAGCACCTCCTGCGGTTGCAGGGAAAGGTGCTGGGGGTGTTGGGGCTAGTGGGGAGTGTGGAGCCGATGAGGGAGTCGCGGCGAGAGCAGTCCCTACAAAAGGCAGATAGGAGTGGGGAGGGAAATATATCTTTGGTTGTGGGGTCGGACTGTAGGTGGCGGAAATGGCAGAGAATGATATGTTGGATACGGAGGTTGGTGGGGTGATATGTGAGGACAAGGGGGATTCTGTCTTTACTATTGTTGGGGGAGGGGATGTGAGGACAGAGGTGCAGGAAATGCAAACAATGCGGTTGAGGGCATTTTTGACCACCGCAGGGGTGGTGGAGTTGAGGTCCTTTCCTTTCCCTGCAACCACAGGAAGTGCTACACCTGCCCCTACACCTCCCCGCTAACCTCCATTCAAGGTCCAAAACAAACCTTTCATATCAAATAGGGGTTCACCTGCATATCCGTCAACTTGGTCTACTGTATCCGCTGTTCCCGATGTGGCCTCCTCTACATCGGTGAGACCAAGCATAGACTCGGAGACTGTTTTGTAGAGCATCTGCGTTCTGCATGCGACTAACGACAACAACTTCCGGTCACCAACCATTATAAATCCGCCTCCCACTCCCTGGGTGACATGTCCATCCTGGTCGTCCTCGAGTGTCACAATGACACCACCCACAAACCGGAGGACCAGCACCTCATATTCCGCCTTGGGAGCCTACAGTCCAATGGCTTTAACATAGAATTCACCAGTTTTAAAGTCTCCCCACCCCCAGCCTCATCCCATGTCCAACCCTCCCTCTCGTCCCTGCCTCTTTGACCTGACACAACTTGTCCATCTTCTCTCCCACCTATCTTCCCCACTCTTCCCACTGATCAATCTCCACCATTCCCTATCTGCACTCATCTATCACCATCCCACCTACCTTCCCCAGCCCCACTCCTCTGCTCTCTATTTATTTCAGAGCTCCCTTCCCCCTTCCTATTTCTGAAGAAGGGTCCCTACCCGAAATATCAACTTTCTTGCTCCTCTGATACTGCCGGGCCTGCTGTGTTCCTCCAGCTCCACACTGTGCTATCTCTGACTCCAGCATCTGGAGTTCTTGCTATCTTTATGATGAGTGGAGTTTGGCCAGCAAATGAGGCTAGATTCTGTCAACAGACACAGAAATTGTGAGCAGTGCATCAAAGATACCCAATGAGCTGCTTTTTACAAACCATAACTTACCAAGACAGAAGGTGCTAGGCAATAAACCGAATGGGCTTAAAGTTGAATGCCCGGGGATCGGAACAAATATAAATCAGCAGACAACGTGCTATTTGCTCTTGATTTTTCAATTTGTCTCACAGAGTGGACAAGAGTTCCTGTCACCCATCCCAGTTTTCCCATATAAAATCTTTGCTTAGGCTAGACTCATTTAGATCAGAGTATGCTTGTACCTGTGCAGTGCTGGAAACCAACAAAAGATACAGCAAAACAATGTGTGTCAATAGGATGACTAGGAAGAGGAAGCTTTGATTACAGGAATAAAGCTTCTCAGAGAAATGTTAGCAAGGTTACTTACCACTCAAAGTCAGAGTCTGTGCAGATACAAGGCACTGATGTTACTGCCCGACTGTACTTCTTTCCCAGAGTGCACTGAGTTGCTGGCTGACGTCGCTGGTATATTCGCATTTCCCCCATAATACAAGGCTCGCCCTTTAAAGAAATCACATCTGTAAGGAACTTGGAGTCAAGTTAGCTGATGGTCTTATAAGTATGATCAATCATTTTGACATCTAATCATAGTCTTATGATCTACCTCCAAGTAGCACAGGCCTGGATGGTACAGAAAGCAAAGGAGCAGAGAATTGGTGCGTTGAATTTGACAAGGGACATGTTGTTCACCTCCCTGTTAGTAAAGTCAGTTATTGACATTAAAATCTAAAGACGGCCCTCGAGCGGTGAGATGCTGCAGGTGGCCTTCTGCCCATCAAAGGGAAGACTACCTCTCCACGTGAGCTGCCGGCCAATCTGATTGGCCAGCAGTTCCTGCAATCCCAGCAGCGCTGGAACAAGCTGCCCTACCGAGAAGATGGAATGGATTCCAGAGTAAGGCAGGGCTGGGAGTTTTGGATTGGGAGAGTTCCAGGACCCTAGGAGAGGGCAGGAGGGTGGGGTTGGAGCAAGAGCAAATATTCAAGTTTTGGCAGTGGGGTGGAGGCATTATTTTCTGGGGAGGGGAGCAGAGAGCACACTGCGAAAGGAGTTAAATGTTTTCTCGCTGAAGGTCATTGAAAAGTGGCCTGCATACTCTGGCTTACATTCCAACACCAACTGTATTATGGTGGCAGAGGCAGCAGTGGACCTTTAAGTACCATTAACAGGGTCATTACAGGCCACAATAGGCCTATGGGAAAGCAGGTTAGTCACTGCTGTACGATAGGGAATATGTCAGGAGGATGCAGGATTGTGCGTTAGCCACCTGACTCATTGTTTATGACTCCCCCATCAAACTAGGAGCAGCCATGGTGAGGGAGGGACATTGCTTAACATTTACCTTCATACGACTGGACTAGTAACCCACAGCCCTGACTTAGCAATCATTACACCAGTGTTCCAAACCCATGACAGCAACCAGAGAATTTAAATTCTGTTAATTAAATCATTCTGGAATAAAAACCCTCATCTCAGCAATGGTAAACATCAAACTACTAGAGAGTCATAAAAACCTGTCGCTAATGTCCTTTAGGAAAAGAAATCTGCCATCCTTACCTGGTTTGACTTACATGTGACTCCAGGCCCATAGCAATGTGATTGACTCTGAACTGTATTCTGGAAAGGCCCGAAAAGCTATTCTAGAACTGAAAACAAAATATGCTGGAAATCACAGCGAGTCAGGCAGCATCTATGGATTTCCAGGATTTTATGTTTTCATTACAGATTCCAGCATCTGCAGTAATTTGCTCCTAAACTATTCTAGATGGAGACTTGCATCACCTTCTCATGCACAATTAGATGTGGGTATTATTTATACACCTTGTAAGTTACAGCCACATCTAATGAATGAATAAAGAAAAGTGCAAAATGTGAAACGTGCAGAAGTTAGAGATCAAGGAAAAGTACATTTTCCTCTTACAGTTCCACAGAAGGGAGATGATTCAGGATCATCTTCCAGTGTTAAAAAGGCACTGGATCCAACTGTACACAAAAATGTATTGACAGGAATTTTGTTCCAAGAGAGAAGGAGGAATATTAAAGAAAATAATTCTTTCTCTTTCTGATCTATGTTACTTTTTTTATTTAGAAGCAAAGTTGCTTAGAGTTAGCAGGTAATGAAGAGGGAATCTTGATGAAACAGCCCTGCAAATTTCCTGGAAGAATATTCCCTACATGAAGTTCAGCTTAAAAGTGATTAGATAATATGGAATCAGTGGCTGTCTTTTTCATTCATTCATGGGATGTAGGAATTGCTAGCCAGCATTAATTGCCTATCCGAAACTGTCCCTGTGAAGATCTTTGCAGTCCTTTGTGGGTTTGGTGGGGGGGTGGGAATAACCACAGTACCGTTAGGGACCGAGTTCTAGGATTTTGACCCAGCGACATGAAAGAACACCAATATATTTCTAAGTCAGTTGTGAGGCACTGTATCAAATGCCTTCTGGAATTCCACGTACACCACATCAACAGCAATACCCTCATACAAGCTTTATGTTAACTCTTCAAGAAACTCCAGAAAGGTAGTGAAAAATGATTTGCCCTTTGGAAATTCATGGTGGGTCTTCTTAATCAATGTACCTTTTTTTTCCATGTGACATCTAATTCAATCCCGAATAATTGTATCCGTAAGTGCCCTCTCCTCGAGATGTTAAACAGAACAGACCACAGTCAGCTCAGCCATGATCTTATCAAATGACAAAACAGCCTTAAAGAGCCAAACTCCTGTTTCTAATTTGAATGTTCATATGTAATTCTGCCCTCCTTACCTAGTCTGGCCCACACAGCAACTTTGTTAACTCTTCACTGCATTCAAGAGCACTTAGGGATGGCAATAAATGCTGGCTTTGTCAGCAACAGCCTGAGTAAAACAAAACCCTGAGTAAAATGCAGCCAGTGTCAAAAAATCCTTTTGTGGGAGTTTGTCGATAACAGCACAGTGTGAATCAGAGAGCTCCAATTTGGGATCTCACACCTTAACACCAAACCAATCAGAATCACCTTTCAAGTTAAAAGGCAACAACAAAGTGCACTGTAAGCACTAAAATAAAACCTACTGCGGGTGCTGGAAATCTGAAACAAAAACAGAAATTGCTGGAGAAACTGAGCAGATCTGGCAGCATCTGTGGAGAGGGAAATGTTTCGGGTCCAGTGACCCTTCTTCAGAACTTTAGTACTTTAAGCAAGCTGGCTGTGGTGAAATATTGTCATGTATCTGACTTAGCCATCCCCAGGATAATAATCCACTCGCACTGAGTTACAGAGTGAAGAGACTTGGGTTAAGCTCCATCCATTCCCCTCTCCCCTCACCCTTAATGTGACTTGCCATTGATCTCGGCCATAGGGATTATGGGGAGATCAGGGAGGGAGGCAAAACCAGAGGAAGAGCCAAGCCAGCCCTGGTCTCACATCAATGGGCAAAAGATGAAAGGACATCTGCTAAGAGGGGTATAGAATGTCACCACCTGCTGACCACTCAGCCTGGCTGATGGGGAGAGGAGAGATGTAAAGTGCGGGGAGGGAGGGAGGAGTAGCAAGGGGGATGAAGATTAAGGAGAAAAACAATAACTAGCAGGAAAATACATGGCAGCATTTTTTTTTATTCATTAACAGGATGAGAACATCGCTAGCTATATAGCATTTGTTGCCCATTTCTAATTGCCCAGAGGGCAGTTCAGAGTCAACCACATTGCTGTGGGTCTGGAGTCACATGTAGGCTAGACCAGGTAAGGGTGGCAGTTTCCTTCCCTAAAGGACGTTAGTGAACCAGATGGGTTTTTCCTGACAATTGACAGTGGATTCATGATCATCATTAGATTCTTAACTCCAGATATTTTTATTGAATTCAAATTCCACCATCTGCCATGGCAGGATTTGAACCCAAGTCCTCAGAACATTATCTAGGTCTCTGGGTTAACAGTGCAGCAGTAATACCACGAGGCCATCACCTCCCCAGTTGCCCAACCTGAGATGAATTAACAAGACTTTTTAGAACTAAATTAACTAAGCATTTTTTTGAAGAAAGCTTTCGAGTAAAACATAATGGAATAATTTCCCCGACGCATCTGCTCAACCTTCTAACAGCCCAATTACAGATGAAGAAATGCCAGAGAATGAGCTGGTAAATAGCTCATTAGGAGTGTGTACAGATGAAGAAGGAACCTGCCAGCTAATTAAGGATGAAGCCACATGTCTCGTTTGGTGTTTTGGAGATGAGAATCGCTGCCTGGTCTTCTAAAACCTGTCCCCAAAGTAAAATTGAAGATCTGGGTTTATGATTCGGCCTCTGTGATAACAGGATCAGTTTTAGTCATGTAAATGCCAACAGCTGGATGCCTGGCAGCCAGAACCCAAACTAAATGGTGCCAGTGTCAGAACCATTTAATCAACCAGCTGGAGTTTTGCTGCTGGGGGCACCATGGCTGAGATTTGTAAACCATCTCCTTCAAAACCTTCATTTTCCCTTGGCCTGAGGAAGCAAGGTTAGTGGAGGTAGGGAGAGGTCTTGTGGTGAAGTGGTATTGTCCCTGCCTGTAGGCCAGAAAGCCTGGGTTCAAGTCCCATCTCCCCCAGACATGTGTCATGTTATGTCCAAACAGGTCAATTAATATATAAGAACTAGGAGCAGGAAGAGGCCATTCAGCCCCCTTGAGCCTGCTCCACCATTTGATATGATCTTGGCCTCAATTCTACTTTTCTGCCCACTCTCCATAACCCTTCCACCCCATTACTAATTAAAAATCTATCTCCTCCTTAAATTTACTCAATGCCCCTGCATTCTCCACAATGTAGGAGAGTGAATTCAGGACAGAAATGAGGATAAATGTTCTGAGGGTTCCATGACTTTGGACTTCTCTGTCTCAGAAGAGTCTGCAGATGGTGATCATTGAAACTTTCTAAAGTAAAGGTAGGTACAATCTTGTTAGGTGGGGGAGTCAAGACTTATCAGGGGTGGGTGGGAATGTGGAATCTGAAAAATGAATAGATCATCCAGAATCTAATGGAATGGGGGAGTAGTGAGGGGCTGAATGGCCCACTTTGGCCCATAACTGGAAGTAACTGGAAGGGCTGCCTATCTTGCATAGTCCACCAGAGTGAGGAGATCATTTCTGACTCAGAGCCCCATGTTAATCTCACCCTTAACAGGCAGCAACAAAATGAAATATTGAGATGCAGTATCAGAACACGTCATGTGCTTTGACGATAGGCTCAGTAGTGTCTATCTATTTTAACAAGCAGTAGGCCTGTCAGCAAGTTAAGCTGTTATCATGAATGAAACAGAAATATTCACTTGATTCAGGTTCAGATCTGTGTATGTTGAAGGCTACTACAAGAGGCTTGCTTTAGTGGGCTGTCAATTTTAATTCAAGCTGATGTACTGACTGGATGTCTTCTCTGCCTTGTCTCAATGAAACTTCTATTGTTTTATCCAATTGTGCTTGGACTGGGATCTATCTTTAGGGTTGGGCTGCAAACATCATCATTGCACTAGTGCCAGCTAAATCCTCTACACTGTGTACCAAATGTCACTGTTCAAGAGGATACCAATGAGGCCAGGATGTGTGCTGTCAATTGGAAATTAATTAGTTTCAGCTCTAGGCAAAAGGTGTCCTGTGTAGCCTAATGTGCCCATTCAGATGAGACCATTAAAGTAACTGGGACAACTGAATACAATGAGACCATGTTGGAGAGACTGGGCCAATGGAGGAGAGTGGTCTAAAAAGTTGTTACGTTTTCTAAATGCTGTGTGTTGAGAGGACTGTTTGTTTCTAAAGGGTTGTAAGCTGAATGATGTCTGCTTTCTTTCCAGGGTTTTCAAGCAATACAAAATGATGAGATAACAAGGTGTAGAGCTGGATGAATACAGCAGGCCAAGCAGCATCAGAGGAGCAAGAAGGCTGACGTTTCGGGCCTAAGGGTAATCGAGAGGGTAAGACTATGTGCTAAGGAGAATGCTCTATTACAAAACCATAGCTTACAAACACTGATATTCATGACATAACATAATTATAACCAACTAGGTAATGAGAACAAACTCCAATCATGTCATTGTTTGGAGGTCTGGTGGGAGAGGAAAGAAGGGAAAGCGAGCAAGGTTCCTCACCTGATTGTGGAGCTCCCATGAATGGAAATCATTCTCATTGCATCTTCTGCTGAAGATGGATCTATAATCCACTTTAACAAGCTGCCAATCAGAGCGGTGGCTGACATGACCAAACACACTGTCAAAGACAACACAAAACAGAGGTTCGGTCAGAATCCATGGCAATAATGTTCAAAGTTTTATGACACCAAACCTAGTAACCTCTCGGTGCTTCAGATACAAACATGTTGTCAAGTTCATCGTTTTCAATGTGTGCCAAATATCCATCAATTTTATGTACAGCAAGGTCCCTCAAGATTATTGAGGTGAGCGAACAACAATGAACAATATTTTATCGTGTGCTGTCTTTTTGGAGAGACTCAATGATTGGAGGTGGAAGACAGAAATCCCAGCAGCACCATACCCAAGGCCAGTGGGCTCTGCTTGGTCAATGAGCTCAGTGGTTGAGTAGTTTACACAAACTATTGTAATATTTTATACATTTTGTTCATTTCAGGATACAAAAACATATACCAACAGAGGTAAGGTCTGAGGAAGGGACCCGAAACGTTAGCTCTGACTTTTTTCTTCACAGATGCTGCCAGAACTGCTGGGCTTTTCCAGCAACTTTGTTTTTGTTCCATATACCAACAGAAAGAGTCTATAAAGGGAATAATAAATCCATGCTTTAAATGCAGCTCTGATTTTGAGCACTGTTACAATCGGGTGAGCAGGGGTGAATCAACTCTCCTTTCTTTAACCTCCGCAGTTGGTTGCATAAAGGGTTTACATTCCTTTCATAGCTTGTGGCTATATCTTTCTGCAATTAAAAAGTCAGGAACTAATTGTTTGCTATGAGGAACCAATCATAAAATTTTCTTGAGCTAAAAGAGAATAAGTTCATTACTTGATAACCCTGAAAAAAATAAAGCTGGGGGAGCATGGTCTCTCAGTGGTTAGCACTACTGCCTCACAGCACCAGGGACCCAGGTTCAATTCCACCCTTGGACAAATATCTAAATGGAGTTTTCGCATTCTCATGTGTCTGTATGGGTTTCCTCTGGGTTTGCTGGTTTCCTCCCACTGTTCAAAGATGCGTGGATTAGGTGGATAGGCCATGCTGAATTGCCCATAGTGTCCAGGGATGTGCAAGCTAGGTGGGTTAGCCATGGGGAATGCAGGGTTACAGTAAGGGTGTGGGTCTGGGTGAGATGCTCTTCAGAGGGTCAGTGTGAACTTGATGGGCCAAGTGGCCTGCTTCCACACTGTCGGGATTCTATGATTTATGCATTTAGACTTTATACAGTCATTTTGATGCATAAAATAAAAGGGGATGTTGACCGTAGACAAAGAATATACAGTCTTTTTGGTGTCCTTGAAGCATTAAGGTTTAACCTGAGACCATGGCTGATTTGTTGGGACTGTCAGCATTGGAGAATAAATCAGTTATGTTTTAAGTTGTCAGTTTCCTGATTTTTTTTTTTATATCAGATATTTGACTGTGAGAGGGAAAGAAAATGTTCAACCTGTATGGTTAGCTGATGACCTTCGGTCATTTTAAATCAATGGTTTGACTCCATTTTAAAAATAAAATCACATTTCAAACCATTGTAGTCCTGGGTCTTAAATCAGAAAATGAAACTTAAACATCGACAAATTACTGGAAGGCACCTATTATCATGCAAAAATATCTTAGCAAGCTTGGTATCTCAAAGAAACAGAATAAAGCATATTAGACATTACACTGTCGCTAAGTAGATAACGTTCTTGTCTTTGAGTCTGTAAGTTTTGAGTTGCAAATGCCTGAGCAGAAAATAAAGCAAGGCTGACACTGCAGTGAAAGAGTGCTTCACTGTCAGGCACTATCTTTTGGATGTAATGTTTAACCAAGGTGCCAGTTACCCTCTCAGCTGGATATAGATGATCCTATAGCACAATTTCAAAGAAGGGCAGAACATCCCCATAATTCTGGATGAATTGGGCCTCAATCAATAGCATAAAAACTGATTGTTAATTGGTTAAATATAATCTAGTGATTAACTGGTCATTATCACATTGTTTTATTGTGGGAGTTTGCTGTTTGTTACGTTCTCCACACTACAGTGGCAACTATATTACCAACATAGGTCATTGATTATAAAGTCCTGTGGCATAAAGACACCATGTAAAGGGAAGTCAGCAGATTTGAATTGAATTGAATTAGCTTGATTGTCACATGTACTCACATGAGTACGACGAAATGTTTACAAGTCACCACTTATGGCACCACCTTAGGTACAAGGTACAGACTGTCAGGAAAAAAAAGTCAAAAGAAGAGAAATAAAAAGTCCAACGTTACAAACCTTCAAAAATCATAGTAATAAATTTAAAAAATAAAGAAATAAAAAGTTTAGACTCAGACTCCTGCCATCACAATATAATAAAGAACAAAAGGAAACTTTAGGAAAAGAGAATTTAAGCCAAAGGCTGACAGCACCTGTGGAAAGAAAGCGGAGTTAACATTTCCAGTTCAGTGACCCTTCTTCAGAACTGATCACTGGACTGAAAACTCTGTTTGTCTCTCCAAACATGCTGAGTTTCTCCAACAATTTCTGCTTCTGTTTTTGTTTCAGATTTCCAACATTTGCAGTTGTTATTTCATTTGATGATCTTCATAACCTGATTTGAATTTGTTAAACAATTGGGCAGAGATAAAGTGGCAAGTGAAAATGAGCAGTGACAAATACAAAGTACTGTTTCTTTTGGTTGAGTAATTAACGTAGAGGAGATCATCAACTCTGAATTATCACTAAGGGACAAAGAATGGGACAGTGAAATTACTTCTAAATTGTTAAGGAAATGGTCAGTTAAGGACAAAGTGGCCTTCTGTGGTTTACACTGGCATGGTTCAATTACCTATGGGGGAAATGCTGAGTGACAAAGCCAGCCGAATTAGTACAAGGAAGCTTTGAAGAGAGCTTGGGAATAGCATCGGTTTCAATGTCAAGGCAACACAGAGAAGCAATTAAATAGCAAGCAGAATGTTGGAATACATAATCAGAGTATTATTCAGTATAAAATACAGGAGGGATGATCTAAATGGTACAAATGACTTTTTCTCATCCTGGATTTATTTTTTACTTTCTTATGTTTTGGGAAATCTTACACAGAAGATTAAAAATGAACAGTATTTGATGAATTAAAAAGCACTTATACATGCATGAAAATTTTTTTTCAACCAGTGTCATTTAATGTCAAGAACGTGCTTCACTTAAATAAATGGATTGATGTCAATTGGGAAATGTTCGGGACAAAAATATATTGTTCGTGGTCTTTACATTCCTCTGTCGTATTTGAAATAGAATTTGATGTCTGTGAAAAGACATGCATCCACAAACAGTCAATATTCTTTGGGGCAAGTGATTAAGAATACATATACCTTCATCAGTAGATTACCAGTTGAACGAAATAGACTGAAATATAATGGACAGGCACTTAAGTTAATTTTCTTTTAACTCATTCACAGGATGTGGGTATCACTAGTTAGGCCAGCATTTATCACCCATCCCTAATTGCCTCAGGGAACAGTTAAGAGTCAACCACATTGCTGTGGGTCTGGAGTCACATGTAGGCCAGACCAGGTAAGGATGGCAGTTTAATTCCCTGAGGGGAATTAGTGAACTATTTTACCTTCCCAAAACAATCATTTCATAGTTATCATTAGATTCTTAATTCCAGATTTTTCATGAATTCAAATTCCACCATCTTTCTTGACACAGTTCAAACCCAGATCCCCAGAGCATCAGAGACAACAAGGTGCAGAGCTGGATGAACACAGCAGGCCAAGCAGCATCATAGGAGCAGGAAGGCTGACGTTTCGGGCCTAGACCCTTCATCAGAAAGGATTAGAACATCACCTGGGTCTCTGGATTAATAGTTGAAGGATAATACCATGAGGCTAACACCTCTCCATCAATCTTTTTTATTCATTTTGTGAGATGTGGACATCACTGGCTAGCCAGCACTTATTACCCCTACCTAGTTGACCTTGAGAAGGTGGTGGAGAGCTGCCTTCTTGAACCGCTGCAGTCCATCTGCTGTGGGTTGACCCACAATGTCATTAGGGAGGGAATTCCGGGATATTGACCCAGTGACAGTGAAGGAACGATGATTTATTTCCAACTCAGAATGGTGAGTGGCTTTGAGGGGACCTTGAAGGTGATGATGTTTCCATATATCTGCTGTCCTTGTCCTTCTAGGTGGAAATGGTCATGGGTTTGGAAGGTGCTGTCTGAGGATCTTTGGTGAATTAAGTGTCATTCAATTTAACAAAACTGATTTGGTAGGGACTGCATCTTAAAATTGGCACAATTTGATTAATTGGCATTATTATCTACATTGGCCCTCCTTCATAGGGCTTAGGGCAATCTGGAAATGTGCTGTTACAGACCATTCATCTGTACGCCTGCCTGATGTGGGAAAGACAAGATTTTGTCTCTCTCTCTCTCACTGTTATTTCTCACTTCACCAAATACAAGTATTGAAAAAGCAGGAAATCATTCTATTTTTGGTATGTATTTTAACGGTTTTTCTTTCAAACCTTTCAGTTAAAAACTCCAAGTGGTTGACATCTGCTTTCTTTACCAACAAGGGAATAAATATAAAATAGAGAGCACGAAAAACTTCTGAATATGTTGTCTAGTGTTTGACGAGTTGGCTTTCAATGGGACCATTTTCTTTGCCTTGTTTGAGGTTCTACTACCGTAGTGTACAGTAGCTACATCTTTTAAAACAGCTGTTCTCTCTAACTTCTGCTATAGTTAGCAAAGGATTTTGCCAGCAAAACTGCAGAAACATTTACCTCCACCGGAACTGGCCCTTTTAAGGGTTTGGGGTGGTGGGGGCAGGGCAAATCAATGTGTGATGATCCCCACTCCTAGGGCAAATCATATGAACTTATGAACAGAAGAAGGCCATTCAGCCCCTTGAGCCTGTTTGACCATTCAATGAGATCAAGGCTGGTCTGTGGCTGAACTGCTTTGGTCTATTCCCCTTAATACCTTTCTTAGCAAAATAAATTGTATCACAGATTTAAAATTAACAACTGATCCAGCATCCACTGCCACTTGTGGGAGAGACTTCCAAACATCTAATGCCTTTTGTGTGTAGAAGTGCTTCCTAACATCTCTTCTGAATGGTTGAGCCCTTTTTAGACTATGACCTCAGTTCTAGTTGTTTATCAGTCAGCACGGTGGGAGGGATGGTTTGTTTGCAGAGTGATACCAATGGCACAGGTTCAATTCCTGCTGAGGTTACCGTGAAGGACTCTCTTTTTCAATGTCTCGCCTCACCTGAGCTGTGGTGACCCTCAGGTTAAATCATCACCAGTCATCTCCCTTGAATGAGAGAGCAGTCCTGCGGTCAGGTAAGACTATGGTAACTTTACCTTTGAACTGTCTGTCTCTGAGTGTGTAGGAGTCTATGATCCCAGATTAGGCCCAAGGTGGTCACAATAACAAGGTGATAGCTATGAGCTCCCCATTCTGGAGAGATACTGATCAGAGATTCACAGTGAGATTGGTGGAAGATCAGTGAATGGGTCAGATCTTGACTTCATGCAACAGTGCAAATAATTATAAGGGAGCTTAAGGTGAAGGAAGCTTTAGGAGGCAGTGATCATAATATGATAGAATTTACTCTGCAATTTACGAGGGAGAAGATAGAATCAGAGGTAACAGCATTACAGCTGAATAAAGGCGACTACAGAGGTATAAGGGAGGAGTTGGGCAGAATTGACAGGAAGAGGAGCTTAGCAGGAAAGACAGTGGAACAGCAATGGCAGGAGTTCCCGGGAGTAATTCAGGAGACGCAGCAAAAATTCATCCCTAGGAAAAAGAAGCATGGTACAGGGAGAATGAGGCAACCATGGCTGACTAAAGAAGTCAGAGATAGCATAAGAGCAAAAGAGAAAGCATATAATGTGGCGAAGGGCAATGGGAAACCAGAGGATTGGGAAGCTGACAAAGGCTAACAGAGGGCAACAAAAAAAAGAAATAAGGAGGGAGAAGATTAAATATGAGGGTAAGCTAGCCAGTAATATAAATGAAGACTGTAAGAGTTTCTTTAGATATATAAAGGGCAAAAGAGAGGCAAAAGTGGACATTGGACCACTGGAAAATGATGCTGGATGTATGGATAGAAGATTGGCTGTCTGGCAGAAAGCAGAAAGTGGGGATAAAAGGGTCTTTCTCAGGATGGCAGCCGGTGACAAGTGGTGTTCCACAAGGGTCAGTGCTGGGATCACAACTTTTCACTTTATACATTAATGATCTAGACAAAGGAACTGTGGGCATTCTGACTAAGTTTGCAGATGATACAAAGATAAGTGGAGGGACAGGTAGTATTGAGGAGGTGGGGAGGCTACAGAAGGATTTGGACAGGTTAGGAGAGTGGGCAAAGAATTGGCAGATGGAGTACAACTTGGGAAAGTGTGAGGTCATGCACTTTGGTAAGAAGAATAAAAGCATGGACTATTTTCAAAATGGGGAGAAAATTCAGAAATCTGAAGTGCAAAGAGACTTGGGAGGTCTAGTCCAGGATTATCTCAATGTAAACTTGTAGGTTGAGTCAATAGTCAGGAAGGCAAACGCAATGTTGGCATTTATCTTGAGAGGACTTGAATACAAAAGCAGGGATGTACTACTGAGGCTTTATAAGGCCCTGGTCAGGCCACATTTGGAGTATTGTGTGCAGTTTTGGGCCCCATATCTCAGGAAGGATGTACTGGCCCTGGAGTGGGTTCAGAGGAGGTTCACGAGAATGGTCCCAGGAATGAAAAGCTTAACATATGAGGAACATTTGAGGACTCTGGGTCTATACTCGATGGAGTTTAGAAGGATGAGGGGGGAATCTAATTGCAACTTGCAGAATACTGAATGGCCTGGACAGAGTGGAAGTTGGGAAGGTGTTTCCATTGGTAGGAGAGACTAGAACCAAGGGCACAGCCTTAGAGTAAAGGGAAAACCTTTTAGAATGGAGATAAGGAGAAACTTCTTCAGCCAGAGAGTGGTGAATCTATGGAATTCACTGCCACAGAAGGCTGTGGAGGCCAGGTCATTGAGTACATTTAAGACTGAGGTAGATAGGTTTTTGATTATCAAGGGGATCAAAGGTTACGGGGAGAAAGCCGGAGAATGGGGTTAAGGAACAAATCAGCCATGATAGAATGGAGGAGCAGAATCGATGGGCTGAATGGCCTAATTTCTGCTCCTATATCTTATGGTCTTATTGTCTTAAATTGGGTTGAGTGGCCCCTATTATTTATGTTCTGATTTATATACCTGCGGCTGAACTATCAATGGAGAATGACAATATTTTGTGGTATTGACTTGCTATTGACTGCTTTGGAATGTCATACAGAGTTACAAACTGCCCTGGCTGAGTCCTCAAAATAGCACAAAGCTGCATCAATATTCAATTCAGTTGAATATTGAGTCCAAAATATGGCAGTTGATGCTGATTGTGTTCAGTGAAAGGTGACACTGTGTACAGTGAGCTTGAAGGGTCTACAGTAAAAAAAAATCAATTTTCTTGACTTCCTAAATTGCTGTAAAAAAAAATGCCCATTGAAAACATCAGTTTTCTACAGGTTCCAGGGATCATTAACTTTTGGGCTTGTGGCATCATGGTAGAGATCCAGACCCTAGGTCAGAAAATCCGGGTTCAAATTCCATATTAGGTTGGTTAATGATTTAATTTTCTCAAACATAGCCTCTGTGTGAGAAGACATTCTCATGCACCTGTGCGAAAAAATACTGCTATATGTTTTATCTTTGAGTGTGCATTAAGCTAACAAAAATATTTCAATTTTCATATCTTCATTTGTTGCAAATTTCATTTTGATCTCACACTCCCAGATTTGCAAAAGCATGTGACTCTCTGAAAAGTACTTTGGGAGTTCTGAAAGATTCAACATAAATCCAAGTCTCTTTTCTTTTAAAGTCCCTCAGCGTAAGTTAACAATATTGAACCATTTTGTCCACATTTTGGAGAACAGTTGAAGTGTTCTTACTGCAAACTAACCATTCTTCTTAATCCTGCTGAGTACGTGTATGCGCTTGATTGTTCAAGGCGTTGATGTTGCCTTGTTTTCAGTTCTTTCTTTAGACAAGAGGCAGCAGTGATTACAGCTTTCATTTCAAAGGTATATTTTGTTCTCCCATTAGTTACTCCCTCATGACTTACAACCTCGCTTCCTTCAGCGTTTTAACTGATTCCCTCTGTAGAATAGCAACATGTTTTACATTCTCTGCCTCTGTATATCTTTATAATCATCAAAAGAGAAACCAGAGGCTTGATTACCAAGTGAGGGAACATCATCCCTTTGAGCTTTACCACAGTATCCTAGAGCTCATTGAAAAACTGTTGCTATCTTCATACACTGGACCAATGAGGGCCAGTACAGAATTGGGGTCTTTAGGTGTGAAGCTGGAAAAGCACAGCAGATCAGATAACATCAGAGAAGCAGGAAAGTCAATGCTTCAGGCTAAAACGCTGACAAACGTTGACTTTCCTGCTCCCCTGAAGCTGTCTGACCTGCTGTGCTTTTCCAGCTTCACACCTACAGACTCTGGCTTCCAGCATCTGCAGTCCTTATTGTCTCCAGCACAGAATTGGCTCACTCCTTAAGTTTGGCTCAACAACGTGCACGAATTTCAGACCGTTCTGTCCAGCAAGTCTACTCCTGAATTCAATACCATCTTCAACTCTTCCCACTGCCACACCATATCCCTCAAATCTCTGGAATACAAAATCCTATGCCTCTCAACCTGAAATATATTCACTGATGGAACATTCATAACTCCGTTTGGGAAAATAAATTCTAAAGATTCATAACCTTTAGAGTGAAGCAGTTTCTCATTTTCGTCCTGAATGATTGTCCCCTTACCCTGAAACTGTGTCCCACTTCTTGGTTCCCCAACCCTGGGAAGCAACCTTTCCATGTCTACCCAGTTAAACATGCTCATGGTCTGAAACAAATCTGCAGATGCTGGACATCTGAAACAAAAACAGAAATTGCTGCAGAAACTCAGCAAGTCTGACAGTATCTGTGGAGAGAAAGCAGAGATAACATTTCAAGTCCAGTTACCGTTCTTCAGGATTGTTAATAGCCCAATACTGAATTAATTTGGCTACTATTAGTTCTGAAAAAGGGTTACCAGACTTGAAACATCAACTCAGTTTCTCTCTCCACAGATGCTGCCAGACCTGCTGAGTTTCTCCAGCAATTTCTGTTTTTACCTTTAGGATTTAAAATGACTATCTCTGAATCATTAGCATTCCTACTTGATGTACTGGGACTGCTTGGAACTGAGGTCAGCAGTGTCAAAGGTTATTGGTGAAAGATTTCCTGCCTCATTTAGATTCAATCCAATGCTCAAAGTGGGGGGAATAGTTCACATCTCCTCAGGCAGACTATATACCTCCTGTGAATACATGTGAAGCTGGAAAAGCACAAAAGGTCAGACAATATCTGAGGAGCAGGAAAGTGAATGTTTTGGGCTGAAACCCTTCGTCAGGACTGGGGAGGAGGAGGAGAGCCCAGAAATAAATAGAGGGAGGGGGGTGGGGCTGGGTAAAGTTAGGTGGGATTTTGATAGATGGATGCAGGTACGGTGGTTATAGTGATTGGTCGGTGGGAAGGGTGGAGTGGATAGGTGAGTAGGAAGATTGACAGATTAGGTCTGGTCAGGAAGGTGAGGAGGAGGGAGAGGGCTGGACATGTGATAAGGCTGGAGGTTTGAGGGATTTTGAAGCTGGTGAAGTCAATATTCAGACCATTGGGCTGTAAGCTCCCAAGGTGAAATATCAGGTGTTCCTCCAGTTTATGTTTGGCCTCACTCTGACAGTGGAGGAGGCCAAAGATGGACATGTCGCCAGTAGAATGAGAGGTCACCTCTTCGTACTGTCCCCTCGATCGTGACCCCACTTCTGATCACCAAGCCATTATCTCCCAGACCATCAACAACCTCATCACTCCTGGAGATCTCCCATCTGCAGCATCAAACCTGATAGTTTCCCAACCCTGCACTGCCTGTTTCTATCTCCTACCCAAAACCCATAAACCCGCACCACCCCAGTCGGCCCATTGTTTCTGCCTGCTCCTGCCCCACTGAGCTCATCTCCTCCTATCTCAACTCCATTCTTTCCCTTTTGGTCCAGGAAATCCCTACCTACATCCGTGACACAACCCATACCTTCCAGTTTTTCGAAACCTTTCAATTACCTGGCCTCCAACACCTCATCTTCACCATGGCCTAAAAGCCCTCCGCTTCTTCCTCTCCCGTAGGCCCAACCAGTCCCCCTCCATTGACACTCTCACTCGCTTGGCTGAACTGGTCCTCATTCTCAACAATTTCTACCTCAATTCCTCCCACTTCCTACAAACCAAAGGGGTGGTCACGGGTACCTGCATTGGCCTGAGCTATGCCTGTGGAACAGTCCCTCTTCAATATCTACACCGGCACCATCCCTCAGCTTTTTCTCTGCTATATTGGTGATCGCATCGGTGCTGCCTCGTGCTCGAGGATCTCAATACCCCGAGAATCTCGAACGGTTAATCAACTTCACGAACACCTTCCACTGTGCCCTCAAATTCACTTGGGCCATTTCTGACACCTCTCTCCCCTTCATGGACCTCTCCATCTCCATCTTTGGAAACCAACTCACCACCAAATCCACTGACTCCCACAATGCCTTGACTACACCTCCTCTCACCCACCCTCCTGTAAAAACGCTATCCCATACTCTCAATTCCTCTGCCTCTGCCACATCTGGTCCCAAGATGAGGCATTCTACTCCAGGACATCCCAGATATCCTCCAACTTTAGGGGCCATAACTCCCATCACTCTGTAATTAAGGATGCCGTTAACCGCATCTCCTCCATTTCCTGCACCTCCGTCCTCAAACCCCCTTCCCCCAACAACAATAAGGACAAAGTCCCCTTAGACCTCACGTGCCACCCCACAAACTTCCAAATCCAATGCATCATCCTCCAACATTTCCGCATCTACAATCTGATCCCACCACCAAAAAGATATTTCCTTCCCCACCCCTGTCCACTTTCTGCAAGGACTATTCATTCCATGACTCCCTCATCAGTTCTACACTCACCACCAATTTCCCCAACAAATTCTGTACCTTTCCCTGCAAACGCAAGAAGTGCAACACGTGCTCCTACAGCTCCCCTCTCACCTCCGTCCAGGGCCCCAAAAAACCCTTCCAGATCCGGCAGAGATTCACCTGTACTTCATCCAACCTGATTTATTGCATCCATTGCTCCCAATGTGGTCTCCTCTACATCAGGGAGACCAAATGCAGACTCAGGCACCAGTTCATGGAGCATCTGCGCTCTGCACACATCAACCATACCAACCTTCCGGTTGCCATCCATTTTAATTCCCCCTCCCACATCCCTGACGACATGTCCATCCTTGGTTTCCTCCACTGTCAGGGTGAGGCCAAATGTAAACTGGAGGAATAACACCTGATATTTCGCCTTGGGAGCTTACAGCCCAATGGCCTCAACGTTGACTTCAGCAGTTTCAAAATCCCTCAAACCCCCAGCCTTATCCCGTGTCTAGCCCTCCGTCTCCTGACCTGACCTAACCTGTCCACCATCCTACTCATCTATCCCTCCACCCGTCCCACTGACCAACCACAATAACCCCCTTACTTGCATCCACCTATCACCATTCCACCTACCCTCCCCTAGCCCTACCCCCACCCTGTATTTATTTCTGGGCTCCCCTCCTCCTCCCCAGTCCTGACGAAGGGTTTCGACCTGAAACATTGACTTTCCTGCTCCTCGGATGCTGTCTGACCTGCTGCGCTTTTCCAGCCTCACATCTATTGACTCTGAATTCCAGCACCTGCAGTCCTTACTGTCTTCAAGTCTCTATATACCTTCTGTGTTCCACATGCTCCATGCACCACATTATATCCTAGTATTATATTCCAGTGTAAACTAAATGGGCCAAAGGGTCATCTGCGCCATAGACCTTTATGACTCGATATGAAATGCTCATAGATGCCAACAGAAAATAACCATAATGTTTCCTTAGCAGGGTGTTCTGGGGACAAAAGCCCTTAAACCTTAAATCCCATAGCTGGACAGAATCCATCTGATGCTCTGTGATCTACTTATATAGCAAATGCAAATCTTGAAGTCAAGCTATAGCCTTGTTTGTCGACTTTAATGTGATGAGCACCTCATTTAGTCAGTAGAAGTGACACCCCTCAGTAATGTGGAGCTTGGTTTGTGTCTTTTCATATGCTCATGAGGGCTTTGTACAGAGATCAGCCAAACAGGGGGCCTGAGCCTTTCTTTAACAATGATTACTATCACTATGGTCATTCAAAACTCAGCATTCAACAGAAAGAACCTGTTACAAGAAACTTGTTACTGACTGGTGTAATCACGTCTATCAGTGCTGCCTGAGATGTTTCATGTAGATTCACTGTTACTAATGCTTCTGATTGGTATGACTCTAAGATGTTTTTACAAGGTGGAGAACGGATGCCCCAGTAGAGATCTTTGGAAGAAGAACAGCTCATTCTTGTTGAATAGAACTGGCTTCTTTGTTTTCGAATTGACGTATAGACACGTGTAATTACATACTGGAACAAGTGGAACTTAAACCTAAGTCTCCTGGCTCAGAGGTAGGGACACTACCACTGCACAATCAGACTCCCTCAGGTTAGGCTTATTAAATAGTACTTAATTACAATACATTGAAATGACTCCATAATTTCTTGTAAGACTTCAGAGGTTAGACTTAAAAGTAACATTACTGTTTAGCTGCATGGAACTTAGCACCTGCAACTGGTTAGCTCCTCCCTTTATATCCTGAGAATTCAACCTTATCCCGTGATGACGATTAACCCTTTTAGGTATCAGCTCAGAGCTTTCCAAACCTTTCCCCTCTGTGACCCCATTCTGCAGCTTGAAATTTGTTAGAATGACTCAGTAAGAACTGAGAGCATGGAAGAACAGTTGTACAGATGTTATAACTCAGTCAGAGCTCCATCGCTGGCATTGCTACCTCAGAGGTTGTGACTTCAATATTTCTGATCATACCGCCACTCACGATCCTAACCCCCCATTCTGGGAATACCTGTACCAATTGCTCTATAGAGCAGTGACCTTCAGTGTTTCCATTTCTTGGTCCAACAGATGTTGGTAAACCTTGCTGAAGAAGGTAGCTCCATACAGAGTGCTGGCACTGTAGACAAGCAGTTGGTGGATTGAACAGGTCATTGTCAAGTGGATAAGTGAGCTGTAGCATAGATGGATTCTTTCCATTTGTGGGCTTTAGTTAATATTTTTTAAAATTCATTCACGGGATGAGGGCGTCACTGACAAGACGGCATTTATTGCCCATCCCCAATTGCTCAGAAGGCAGTTTAGAGTCAACCACATTGCTGTGGGTCTGGAGTCACATGTAGGCCAGACCAGGTAAGGATGGCAGTTTCCTTCCCTAAGGTCCATGAGTGAAACCAGATGGGTTTTTCCTGACAATCAACAATGGATTTATGGTCATCATTAGATTCTTAATTCCAGACATTTTATTGAATTCAAATTCCACCATTTGCCCTGGTGGGATTTGAACCTGGGTCCCCAGAACGTTATCTGGGTCTCTGCATTAACAGACCAGTGATAACACCACTAGGCCATTGCCTCCCCATAATTAGCAGATACGTGGGGGAGAGATGCTTCCAAGGGCAGGATATCAGGGGAGGGGTGTGTTGAGTGGAGGTGCTATGACAAATGTATGGAATTGCATTCAACTTCAAAAAGAATTATAACCTCAGGATGAAACCAGAACAATACAATGCTCCATCAAAACAAAACAAAAAAAACCCCACAGCTGCTGGAAATCTGAAACAAAAACAGAAAGTGCTGAAGAAACTCAGCAGGTCTGGCAGCATCTGTGGAGAGAGAAACAGAGTTAATGTTTTGAGTGCAGTGATCGCCCATTCTGAAGAAGGGTTACTGGACTCGAAATGTTATTCTGTTTCTTCTTCCACAGATGTTGCCTGAGGTTCTGCTGAGTTTCTCCAGCACTTTTTATTTTTGTTTCATAATGCCTGACCACTTCACTCACTTCTCCAAAGGGTTAATGTTTCCTTGGAGCAGCCCAATTCTTGTGCATGCCTAGTGCTTCTCACCTCTGGGTTAAGTATTGGGTTCAAACTGCATTCCAGGGACATGACTTGAAACTTCGATACAAACTGAGGGAGCGCCACATTGTCAGAAATACCAACCTTTGGATGCAATGTTAAATCATTGGCCTATGTGGCCCCTCAGGTGAATAAAAACACCCTGGCTCTATTTGAAGAACATCAGGGATGCAATTCCTAACAATTATCCTTCTACTAACACCACCAGAAACACAGATTGGATAATCATTGATGTTACCTAGGATTTTGCTGTGCACCTTCTTTGGCTGCCATGTTCCCTTATATGACACCAGGAACTACATGTCAAAAGCAACATTTTGGCTGTGAAATGTATTGGTGTTTCCTAAGGTCAAGAATATTAAGACAAATTCTTACCTTTAGCTCAACACTAATGATATAGCCCTGAAATCTGTTGGTCTTCCAGTGCAAGGAACTGCCCACAAGTGAGTATTGTAGACCAGCATGTCCAAAATCAAGCACCATGTACTGAGAGATACTAAAGCTCAGATTAGCCATTGCAAAGGGTTAAAGAGGAAAGGTGATTTTTTTTAAAGTCTCTCTGTCATAGTACAGAGAGGGGCTTGAAACCACATAAAATTCCCCAGCTCTTACACACCAGAGAGTGTTTGATGTGAAATGTAAATGTATATTGTAAATATAACCTGCACTTGTAAATAGAGTGAAACATCCCAATTTACCATTGTGTCAAAGTTGGATGATATAATATAATTTTATAAACTTTATGAATACAGTGCATTTTTACAAAGACAAGTATTTCTTTCACTTCAGGCTGCAACAGGGAAATAAAATGTTCTCTACTCACGTCATTACCAGTGTCTCGTCGCCTGGTTCACCCAGAACTCCGTCTACAAAGAGAGGAACTGAGGTAAAACTGTATTTACTCCAGGACTGACCTTCGTCAAAACTCAGCCTAGTTACAACAAATAAAAAAAGCAACACTGTTGGATCAGTATGACATGGCAGAGTGAAAGCATTGCCTAAATGAGCACAAATCACCTTCCCCTCGCTATATCCTGAGAGAAACATAAAATCTTGAGCAGGTCTTGACAAGCTGAACGTGGAGGGGATAATTCTTCTTCTGAGGCAATCTAGAACAAGGAGTCACTGTCTAAAAATCAAGGGTTGCCCATTTAAAGCCAAGATTAAGTGAATTTTATTCCTCTCACGGAGTCACATATAGAGTGAGACCTATAAGTTTCTATGAGGATTAGAAGCACGAGGAATGTTCTTAATGAATGGGGAGGGGGGGGGGAGCGGTCACAGTCTAAGGATATGGAATAGTCCATTTCAGACTGAGATGAGGAGAAATTTCTTCACCCAGAGAGCGGTGAGCCTGTGGGAATCACTACCACAGGAAACTGGGGTCAAAACATTGTAGCCTTCCAAGTTATAGATATTAGGGCTAATGGGATCAAATGATATTTGGAGAAAGCAGGAACAGGGAACTGAGTTGGATGGCCAGCCATGATCATATTGAATGGTGGAGCAGGCTTGAAGTGCCAAATGACCTACTCCTGTTCGTATATTCTATGTTTCTATGAGTCTTTGGAATTCTGGTCACCCTGCTGTAGGAAGGATGTTAGTAAACTGGAAAGGGTGCAAGAACGATTTACAAGGTTGTTACTGAGACTAGAAGATTTGAGTTATAAGGAGAGACTGGACAAGCTAGGGCTATTTTCCCTGGAGCATTGGAGGTGTAGCCTTATGGAGGTTTACAAAATCATGTGGGGCATGGATAGGGTAAATTGGCAAGCTCTTTTCCCAAGGGTATGGGAGTCAAAAACTAGGGAGGCATAGGTTTAAGGTGAGAGGGGAAAGATTTAAAAGGGACCTAAAGAGTAACTTTTTCACACAGAGGGTGGTTCATATATTCTATTGAACTGCCAGAGGAAGTGGTAGAGGTGAGTACAATTACAACATTTAAAAGATATTTGGACAGGTACATGGATAGGAAAACATTAAACGGATATGGACCAAGTGCAGGCAAATGGGACTAGTTTAGTTTAGGAAACCTGGTTAGCATGGACAAGTTGGATTGAAGGGCCTGTTTCCATACAGTGTGACACTGTGACTCTCTTCCTCAAAAGGCAGTGGGAGCAGAGTCCTTGAACACTTTTAAGACAGAAGTAGGAAGATTCTTGTTAACTATGGGGTGAAAGGTCATCATGGAGGAGGTGGGGAACATGGGTTTGAAGTTACAATCAGATCAGCCACCATTTATTGCACAGTGGAGAAGGCTTGAGGGCCTGAATGGCCTCCTTCTACTACTGATTTATACATTTGTGCATCAAAGGATGTGTTTTCTCTGGTTTTTTGACTGATTGTAGTTTAAAAGATGAGGATCAGGCAGGAAAAGGTGTCTGGTTATCACCATGGAAACAGCAGCAAGTCAATGGAAGTAGCTAGCTGATTGCAGGTTTTGGTCCTTTTAAGTCATTCTGATTTGTTGTATTTGATCCTAAAATTTGGTTGTTTTGATCAAACCTTCTCCCCCCAAAAAAAAACATGCACACAATTTCACTTTTTTAAATAAAAAAAGTGCAGGAATGGAATCAGTGTTGTTTATTTCACGGTTGGAAAAGCTGAGAGCAGCTGCTGGGGAAAGTGTTAGAAGCTGGTGACAGAGAGACATGAATGGGAGCCTGGAATTATGAGATAAATTTGTTGAAGGGCCTTCAGTCCATATCTGCCCAGTGATCGTTTCCATTTGCAATGAATCTAATGCACAAATTCCACCAGATCACAGGCAAGCTCGGATGAAGAAAATCCCTTGCCTTATTTGATCTGAATTCACAGATGCCAATCTAAACCAGTTAAAACCAACCAACCCCTTCCTCCAGCAAAAAAAAAATTAAACTGATAACTCAATGACCTTTCCAGAAGCCTGTAACTATGCAGCTGAATGTGGGCATTGCACAGGAATAATAACTTTCCTCTCATACTGGAAGAAGAAATAGCAAAACAGCATCCATCATTTATATACCTGCTCAAACATAGGAACAGGAATAAGATGTTCAGCTCCCTCACCATGGACTGAAGCCTGTCCTGCCACTTAATGAGATACAAATCATTTAGATCCAAACATCTAGTATTGTTCCATGGCAACAACGTGCAGGGCTGGATGAACACAGCAGGCCAAGCAGCATCATAGGAGCAGAGAGGCTGACGTTTCGGGCCTAGACCCTTCATCAGAAAAGCTTGTTCCATATTGTTTTATTGTCTCATAGGACATGGGCATTGCTGGCTTGCCAGCATCATCCCTAGTTGCCCATTAAGAAGGTGGTGTAGAGCTGCCTTCTTGAACCACTGTAATCCACACAATGTAGGTTGACCCACATTGCCCTTAGGGAGGGAATTCCAGGATTTTGACCCAGCAACACTAAAGGAACGATTATATGTTTCCAAGTCAGGATGGGTGAGTGGCTTGGGGTGGAACTTGCATGTTGCCACATATCTTCTGCCATTGTCCTTCCACATAGAAGTGACCGTGAGTTTGGAAGGTGTTGTTTAAGGATCTTCAGTGAATTTCTGCTGTGCATCCTGTAGATAGTACACACTGCTGCTACTGAGTGTCAGTGGTGGAGGGATTGGATATTTGTGGATGTAGTGTCAATCAAGCGGGCTGCTTTGACCTGGACGGTGTCGAGCTTCTTGAGTGTTGTTGGAGCTGCCCCAATCCAGGCAAGTGGGGAGTAGTCCATCACACTCCTGACTTGTGCCTTGTAGATAGGGAGTCAAAAGGCGAGTTACCCACTGTAGTATCTTTTATTAGCATTGTTGAGCAAAGATCCATTGATGTCTGATTTAAAATGATTAACTGGTCCAGCATCTACTGTTCTGTTGTAAGAGAGAGTTGCATTTTTCTAGCACCCACCTTAGGTCTCGAAAGTATGGCCAAGGTATGGCTGAGGATGGCTGAATCTGATTTTGAGGTTTGCCCTAGACAACCTGTAAGCCTCCTTATCCCCATCCTCAATGGGAATCTCTCTATCCTATCAATCCCTCCAATCTGAAACAAAATTCTCCAACAACCACTCTTCGATTTTATTTTCCAGGAACTGCAAATCTAATTTATGTAATCTTTCCTCACAATCTACTTCTCAAAACCATAGTAACATTTCCGCTCTGCAAAACATTCCACGGGTCTGCACAGATAAGTCTAAGAAATACAGACTGTGAACCAGTTAAAACAAATTGGGGAGGGCTGACCCAAGGAGCAATGAGCAGATGAACTTTTAGGAGATTTTTAAAGGAGGAAAGAGAGAGACAGAGAGTTGGAGAGATCCTGGCCTGGATATTTCGATGGTCAGACCATCCTTAGTCCAGTTTAGATGGAATTTGTGCATTCGAAACCCCACACAGGGTTCCCATCATAATAAACTCTAAAGGAATTGCTCGAGGAATTTTAGATTCCAATGGACAATTCCCCCATGCCTGAAACCTTCTGAAAGTATCAACTTAAATTGGAGAATTCACAGAGTTCTGCTGAAATTAAGCAAATAGTTACTGAGGAAAAGTTAGATTAATAAAGATTACTAACTCCCAGGTAACTATTGAACTGATCCCATATTTATATGACTCACCCCCAATACCCACCTCTCCCAAAGCACCTACACTCTAAACTCTGATCTGGCACCACCCTCCCTCCCAGGGATCTAACAGCCCCACCCCGCTCTGCGCTGGACCTGCTACCTTCTGCCCCCCAGCTTCTCCTCTCCCATTCCTGGCAGTCTGCAATTCTGGATCTTTACATTTCAGAATACTGACTGCTGTGAAAAGGGATATGATTTGTTTTCTCCTGACAGCTCTGCATTCTGAAGGAGTAGTCAGTATGAACATTTCACTCCATATTGCTGAAGGAGCACTGATTGGAATCTCCTGTTAGAAATGCGGAGCTCCATCCTTTAGTTAAAAATGGAGCAAGTGGCCATGTGTAAGACCTTTACTCCTCAGAAAGTCAGCCCCAAGGGTTTTATGATGCCGATCCAATAATATTTACCAAGATGGCAGAAAACTTCTCCTCTTCAAGGGTGAAAATGACGTGACATATCAGGCCAAAATTGAAACACAGAAGGGGAATTAAGTTTTGAGGGTGAAGAACATAGAGATGGAGAAGAGTGAACAGATAGATAGAGTGACCTGTAGCTATAAAGCAACTGAAACTAGATGAAGAATTTACATTGAAGGTACTCCAGACCAAGGAACTAATAGACATCAGCGGATGGGACTTTATGTGGATACAGGGCACTGAGTGAAATTTTATGTAAGTTGGACTCTCTGGAAAGTGAAGATTGGGCTGGCAAGAGGCAATGGAGGACGTTGGAGGTGGCAAAGGGACTGATGAGAATTTCAGCAGCTAAGATAGGGACAGGAGTCAAAACTGTTACAGAGGTACAAGTAGGCAATCCAGCTGATGGTGAGAATTGGAGTCAGATGCTTAGTTCAGGGTCACACAAATCAAAGTTACAAGCAGTCTAATTCAGCCTGGGGCCAGGGCAGAGTCAGGGATAGGACTGGAACAAAATGGAAGGCATTTGTGGATTTAACTAAAATCATCTTATTTCCACCCTCGCTCAGTTAATGTTGGATTCCTTTCCACCATCCTGCCACCAAAGTAAGTAAAACTGATTATTTGGTCATTATAATGTTGCTGTTTGTGGAATCTTGCTGTGCACAACATTTCTCAGCTGTGTTTCCTACCGATCCATAGGAATTATGCTTCAACAAGCAACTTGACTGGATGTCAAGTGGTTCGGGTTGCTTGGAAGACATGATAGGCTGCATCTAAATTCTCTTTATTTTTCTTTCCATATACAATGCTACTAGAGCCACCAGCCTTTGATTGCTTGGATTTTTAAAACATGATCCTCTTATGGGATGTGGGCAATTAGGAAATAGAAAATAAATGCTGCCTTTGCCAGCAATGCCCAGACCCCATCAATGAATGTAAAAGATTAAGAGTTTTCCAGTTGTGCTGAAAAGTCATACCAAACTCAAAACTCTGTTTCTCTCTCCATGGATGCTGCCAGACCTGCTGAGTTTCTCCAGCAATCTCTTTCCCTTTTTCCACAAATTACAAAGTACATTGGAGATTATGGAGCTTGAAGGCATCCCTCACTCAGGGCCCAGGGTAACATGAAGGGTAAAGCATTTTCAGATTATTTGGAGAGAGACTATCTCCATGGTACATGCCTCAATATTTAGTTTTCAACAATGAAGGCGTATTTCAATCCTTTCAAAAGTACACCATCACCCTGTGTTTCTAAACATATACCACAATGTTATTATAGAGATCGGTTAGCACAGCTAGCTAGATGGCTGGTTGGTGATGCCAATAGCATGGTTTCAATCCCCACACCAGCTGAAGTTACCATGAAGGACTTTCCCCTTGCCTGAACTGTAATGACAGAGCAGCCCTTTGGTCTAGTGGAAATAGGCAACTTCACCTTTCACAAGTGGAAATCTAAATTGTGCTTAAAATGGAGAAGGATAATGCTATGGCCATACTACTGTCCAAACAAATTACCATTGAAAGGAGGGAAAAGCTTTATTTTCCAAATAGACAATTTCTGGTTCTGAAGAAGGGTCATTAGACCCGAAATCTCTCCACAGATGCTGCCAGATCTGCTGAGGTTTTCTAGCAATTTCTATTTTTGTTTCTGATTTCCAGCATCTGCAGTTCTTTCAGTTCTTACTTAGACAATTTCTGGTGTTGTTTACTCTATGTGCGGTCTTATAATGACAGGGCTTTCCTGTTGTGTAGTGCATACTGAACACAAAAGCAGATAAAAGTGAAGATATTCTTGATTGTTCACAAATCATTGATGACCAATGGGATGAAAAATTATCGGGGTATATGCAGGAATGTAGAATTGAAGTTAAAGTCAGATCAGTCATGATCTTATTGTTTGGGAGAGCAGGCTCAAAGGGCCAAGTGGCCTACTCTTGTTCATTGAATTGGAAGCAATGCAACCAGTTACAATAGGTCAGGTGATTTTGGAATGTTGCAAAGGGATATCATTAGATTTGAGAATATTGGGAAAAGGAAAGCTGGGCTTTGGATAAAATGAGGGAGAAGTCCAGGATCTGGGAGAACTGACAATGGGGCTCTAGAAAGTGTGGCAGAAATGGTAGGGATAGGAGAGTGTGTCAATATCTGCAACAATCCTGCTGTGTGTGAGAACCAGAAGGGAGCTCAGAACGGGAGAACCTGGTTAAAAGGGATTGAGTTCTCCAAGAATTTGCTGGCTCCAGATAAGATTTTAAGCCAATCCAAAGTTCCTGCCTGCCATCTATCCCACAGCAAAAAGAATTCCAACCCATCAAGTTTTATATATATTATTCACCAGATGTGGGCAGCACTGACTCTGCCAGCATTTATTGCCCATCTCTAATTAACCAGAGGCCAGTTAAGAGTCAATCACTTTGCTGTGGGTCTGGAGACACATGTAGGCCAGACAAGATAAGGTTGGCAGTTAAATTCCCTAAAGGACATTAGTGAACCAGATGAGTGTTTCAGGGTCATCATTAGACTCCTGATTCCAGATTTTATACAATTCAAATTTCTTCATTCATTACGGTGGGATTTGAACCCAGAACATTGCTTCTCTGAATTGACAGTCTAGCAGCAGTCTAGTGGCCATTGCCTCCAAACGAAGGAGGTGAAGACATCTCTGGTGTTCGAATTTTGATGTTGTTTTTAAAATTTTAGGCCAGAATGGTCCTTTAATTCCTCAGGGTTCAGCTTATATCTGAAATGTGCCCATCATTGCATAAGTGTACATGTTTCCTGTCTTGAAACAGGTAACAGCAATCCAGATTGCTGCCCAGAAGGAGAATATCCTCCTCATTACTGCAGTTTTAGCAGCTTTACCCATGACCAGGGTAATAAGGAAAGGGACAATTACCACAGATGTTGGATTGGCTGGGGTGTGTGTTTAATGGCTACAAGTGCACCTCCCTGGTCCAGAAACAAGACGCTGTGCTCCTCGTCAAAAACCTGCGATTGAGAGGAAACATAAAGCAATCAGCATCATCCTTAAAAAAGTTATACCACATAGATATTATCACTTGTTCAGAGTGAAAGAAAAGACATCTCACAAAGTACAGTTGAAATCGCAATCATTTTATCTGAGTTACATCTTCCTTTTGGTATTTACCCCTTCAATATGGTCAACTGGGAACTTTTATAATAAGCTTCAGATGGAAAGACTGATAAGAAACCAGTTTTCTGTTGATAGAGGGAGGCATACTCTCTGACTCGACATCTAAATGAATCACCTCTTGTTTTAAAACAAAGTTGGAGTTTATTAAACATAAAGCATAAAGAGACCATCCACTGAAGTCTTCCACAAACAGTTTCCAAATCCATCTCTCACTCCATGATGTATTTGATTCATCACACATGATCCAAACTGATGCTTGTGTCTCGGTTTGTTTTCTCAAATGGAAGGTAAGGTTACCCATGCTGCTCAGCGAGATTGCAACTGCCCTATTAGCTCGCATGAACAGTTTCCTTCTCACTTAACAGTCCCGGCAAACTCCGCCTTTATTAGCGCTGTAGTAATAGCTGGGGCTGCACAGTGTTTCATGGGCTGTATTTGTTATACCGAGACACCGAAATGCCGAATAAACATTGAAATCCATCAATGTCTGTCTGTTAAACAGTGATATATTTCACGGGGTTCCTGACTTCGCAGAAACTGATGGGCCGCTTGACAACTGTAGTTCATAAACCAGATTACGGTCCTAATTTATGTCGGCCAAGACTCTCAAAGATGCCTGCCTTCTTCCTGATACAGAATGATAATGTGTTAGAGCACAGTAACAGGCCATTTGTCCTACAGTATGCGTTAGTCCATCTGCAGACAGACAAGGTATTCGGAAACATTGATAATTTTGATGGGGAACCCTCTTTCTTCCTTCTTCTGAACGTGAAAACATAATTACATTCTCCAAAATTCACCTAATAACTCGTTTCTTAAGAAAAATTTTCAATCCAGCAGAGAAAAAATTGCTAATTGAAAGGAATGTCAACAACTGGATGAATATTTGCTGAAAAGTGGCTTTGATGGATCTACAATTACTTTCAATTAGACAATTGCTCATCATGTTGAAATGCCTCAAAGCATTTTATGCAATTAATTCTCCTGAAATGCAAGGACTGTTTTTACATAGATACAATAAATAGACAAAAATATTGACACAGACAAACCAATTCTCTCTGGTTGCAATGACTGTATGTGGAGGCAAGGTTTAACCATAATGCTGACCAGCAGAGAAAACACGTCAGTCTTCAGTTGCTTAAAACTGGCCTTCTCTCAACTTCATGGGTTGAGATGGTTAATGGTGAAATGCAACCAGTCATAAAAAATAAATGGTAGCTAATGTTCCAGAGATTTCAGAAGTCACAGATTTCAGAGATGCAGCTTCTGAATCAGAAGATTGTGGTTTCAAGGCTTACTTAGAAATTGAGTGGTTAAAGTTGATTGACTGGACTGAAGGAGCTTGGATTGCCAAATGTGCTTGCTTCTGGATGAAACAATAATCTATATCTATCATTTACACGATGTAAAAGATCTTATGACACCATACAGTGAAGAATAGGACGGATGTTTAGGGTCCTGGGCAAAATGGGCTCTTACTCCACCAGAGATAACACAGTGTGGAGCTGGAGGAACACAGCAGGCCAGGCGACATCAAAGGAGTAGGAAAGCTGATGTTTTGAGTTGGGACCCTTCTTCAGAAATGCTGCCTGGCCTGCTGTGTTCCTCCAGCTCCACACTGTGTTATCTCTGACTCCAGCATCGGCAGTTCTTACTATCTCTTACACCACCAGACCAGGTTAATGCATAAGTAATATAATTGATTTTGGTTTGGTCAGTTTGTTGTGCAGATAGTGAGGTCGCAGCTGAGACCAACGATCCTGACATAAAGCAGAAAACGATAATGGACATTTTCAGTCTGTGTTCTACAGTTTGCTGTTGCCTTGGTTTGCTGAGTGAGTCAGGTTCTATTAATGGGTAGAAACTGCTCCTCCACAATGTCTCCACATCGCTGTTACCTGTCTCCAGGTATTTCCTGCATCTGATGAGATGAACATGCCTCCAGTGTGACTTTCCTCATCCGTTATGAGCTCAGAGCCGATGTTGCCTGAAATTCAAGCAAAGCCACCAAATATCAGCCACACTTACCAATAACAACCCAAAGTTACAACTCAATGAGCTTCAAAGACCAGAAAATACAGGCACAAAGGAAGGGAAGAAATATTTATATTTATAAAGCATCTTGCATCTCGCTCAGGATCTCCCAAGGTGTCCATTCCCCTCTCCACCACAGTCATACATCTGTTGTGTTTTTGTTGTGACTGTTATAAATTTCACTATAATTGCAAAACTAGCTCTGATAATAGGAGACTGATGTGAAATGCTAATTCTATTTCTCTCTCCACCGATGCTGCCAGGCCTGTTGAACATTTCCCCCAAATTTCTGTTTTAATTCCCTTTTGAAGATAGTTAGGTTGAAAATTAAAAATGAAATACAGGGCCCCTTCGCCGACAAAGAAGTCCTGAACAAGGAACTTTTCAACTTAATAAAATCCAAAAGAACTGCAGATGCTGTAAGTCAGGAACAAAAACAAAGTTGATGGAAAAGCTCAGCAGGTCTAGTAGCATCTGTGAAGTAAAAATGAGAGTTAACATTTCAGGTTTGGTAACCCCTTCCTCAGAACTTGTTAACATGCCCTTTTCAGATTTTTCAGAATGACCTTCTCAGCTATTGAGAGATGTCCTTTCTGTCACACATACCCAAGTGTCAGTGAACAGCCAAAGGCCACACAAGTTTTCCAAGGGTAGGTGGCCTGTTTTGGTCTGGTCCTTGCCTATTCCAGTGAATGCATGGGATTTCACTGGATAACACTGCGCAGGCAGGAGTCTAACTGAAACCAGACGGCTTCTTACTACTATCCAGCTGACGATTAAAATGATGACTAGATCTAACGTTTGCATTTGGGGCTTCTTGTAAAAAGTGTTGGAGAGGCATTTTATCTAAATTTCCTGTGAAATAATATACCAGAGTCTGTGAAACAAAGGGTTATTGAAAAGCAGGATCATTTGCATAGTGCTGCACTGAGCAAGTTCCAGCCCAGTTAAGGTGAGGAGTGAAATGAAAACACAGCACATTATTAATAGAGCAAAGGAGGGGAAACTTGTTGGTGGATTGCCTCAAGCAGTGTGGAATATGTCACTTGCCTCTCAATAAACCTTCTCAGCTCATATTTCAATTGGGGAAAATAAAGTGTGCAGAGCAAACAACTTTCAAAAACACCAGCCAGCATCTCAGGGATTGCAGGAATGATAACCAGGAGTATTGCAACACGTTCAGTTGAGCCTTCAATGAAAGCAGACTGCTTGAGCGTTCTAATGCAACATTGATATGTTCTAAAATTATACAAGGTCAAGTAAGTTTTATTTCTGGCCTCAGCTAAGTTGATAGTTTCCAACGAGGATGCAGGAGGGACCTAAGCACCTGGAGGCTAGGGAAATGAAAGAAGAACAGCTGGTATTCCTGGTCCTGAGCGCAATCTAGTGAATTCTGCTTAACAAGTTCACTATAGTTATTGCAATGGGTGAAGGTAGACTCAAAATCCATTAAATCTGTCATTTCTCGCTGTCCAATTGATGGATTACTCATTGAGTGAGGTACAATGGCTGCCAAAGCCTCAAAGAATTGTTCCCAAATAGCATCGCTGTGGAAAGGAGGAGGAAACAATTTTGTTTGAGCAGAGAAGTCATTGCCCTTGTCATAGTCTATATTGCACTGGGAATGCAGGTACTTCCATGAGGTATAAAAGTGTTGTGTTTTCTGACGCTAATTTCATTTGTTATGCTTCATGTCCTATCAGCCAGAGGGGAGTATGCAACTGCACATTAAAAAGCATGCAATAAAACACTCTGAAAAGATTGGAGAAAATTGTATCGACCTTCAAATAGATTCAATACCTGAGGCCACAATGATACCAGGTGCAGAGTCCTTACTGCCTATATTTCCCGATGTATAGGGATTCTGTGCCACATTCAAGTGTAGATTCAAAGAGCAATATGGCTGCAACCAGAAAGGACAAGTTGATTCAACTAAACTTCAGTCACATCAGACACAATCATTTATAGTTGTATAAAAAAAAAATGTCTGGAAGCTTTTAAGATATGAGCATCCCAAATTTTCAGCATTTCTAAACAGGGGTTGCATTATCCAGGCTAGAGTGATCCATGGGATTTGGTTGATATTAAGTGGGATGGAAATTGTACCTCTCAATCCTCCCTAATGTATGCTGTTTGCACTACACATTAAAAATTAATTTGACCAAGTTGTAAAGATTATGTGTTTAATGGTGCGCTTTATTCCTTCATGATTTGGCTTCCGCATAGTGCGAAGCGGAGCAGAGTCTCGTCATGGCTCTACATTGTTCATGCTTTGAACATCCACTTCAGATGAATTTTTCAAAGAGGATCCAAGCCTCTTAGACATAGAAGGAGGTGATGGTATCATCAATAGGAAAAGAACTGGTACAACTGTTGTCACAGATAGACAGAATACTTGTCATTGTTCCATGTAAATGAGAAAAAAAAATTAGGATTCTATTTACAACTTGAATGTTGCAGCGACAAAGTTCTGCCCCCTTTTAGCAGAAATTCACTTTGGAGGAAACGCAGAGCAAATCCAATGGGATGTTGTGTCATTGACAATCTCTTTGCACTGAATTAGGAAGAAACTATTCCTCTGTGGTGTCAATGAAAGATAATATTGCCTGAAATAGGTTCATAAGAAAACATAGACTTTACACTTCAGCAGTCATTATTGGAAGGAAAGACAGAACTTGTCTCCTTACAAGGTCTTACTTGTCCTGAAAGTGCTGAACAGCCTTTGCATTACTCCGAAAAGCAGTCTGTTGTCGTAGCAACCATTGGTTTCTTTGTGTATAGCACAGCTATGAACTCTGATGTTCAAGCTGGATTCAATGCTTTCTGTTCTTTTATCCACCTAACCCTATATCCATGGCCCAATGACTAACTTACTCATTTTTAGGCAATTGATACAGTTCACCAGTAACTCACAAGATTCTTTCTCGGCGCGGCCATTTTCTTGATGGCAGCCAATCATTTCCCTCTAAGAGGGAAAGAACCTAAGGGCTTTCACAGGCCGACTCCAATTCTGCATTTGTGTTTCTTGGAAACAAATTGTAAGTAAATAGTTAGAAAGGAATAATATATAATGCCTGCGTGGGCCTAATTTGGTTGAGTGAAGGTGCCTATTTGAAGAAGGAGGCTATTCAGCCCATCGAGTCTGCTCCACCATTCAATGAGATCATGGCTGATCTGATACTTTCCTGATTTTTCTCCTTAACCCTTGATTTACTTGTTGATTAAAAATCTCTCAGAATGTACTTAACAACATAGAGTCAACAGCCCTCTGTGGTAGACAATTCCGCAGATTCACTAACCGCAGAAAGAAGCAATTCACTCTGGTCTTGGAGTCTCCTTCAAAGTGAAGCAACCTCTCAACATCTACTCTGTCAAACCCTGTGAAATGGGGGGGAGGTGATGGCCTAGTGGTATAATCACTGAACTGTTAATCCAGTGACCCAGATCATGTCCTAGGGTCCTGTGTTCAAATCCTGCCATGGTAGAATTTGAATTCAATGAAATGAAAAATTTGAAATTAAGAGTCTAATGATGACCACAAATTCATTTTCAATTATTGGGGAGAAAAACTATCTGGTTCACAAATGTCTTTTAGGGAAGGAAATTGCATGTGACTCCAGACCCACAGCAATGTCATTGACTCATAACTGCCCTCTGAACAATTAGGGATGGGCAATAAATGCTGCCTAGCCAGCAATGCCCTCATCCCATGAACAAAAAAAAACCCAGAGGAATCTTGTATGTTTCAATAACTCTCATTCTTCTAAATTCCGATGAGTAAAGGTCCAATGCACCCAACCTCCACTCTTAAGAAAGTTCATCTATTCCTAGGATCAGCTTAGCGAACCTTCACTGGACTGCCTCCAATGCCAGTATATCTTTCCTTTGATAAGGCCCAAATTTGTTCACAGTATAGGGGACGTGATGACCTAATGGTATTATCACTCAATTGTTAATCCAGAGACCCAGGTAATGTTCCAGGGAACTGGGCTTGAATCCTGCCACGGCAGATGGTGGAATTTGAATTCAATAAAAATCTGGAATTAATGGCCACTTGAGGTAACCCTCTGGATGCTCCAGTTTCCTCTCTCAGTCCAAAAATGTGCATTCTGGGTGGATTGGCTATGGGAAATGCAGCGATAGCATAGGGGGTGGATCTGGGTGGGATGCTCTTCAGAGGGTCGGTGTGGACTTGATGGGCCAAAGGATCTGCTTCCACACTGTAGGGGATTCTATGATTTTATGGAAGTGGCATGGTGATGCAGTGTTTAGCACCACAGCCTCACAGCACAGGGATCTGAGTTCGATTCCAGCTTTGAGAGATTGTCTGGAGTTTGTATGTTCTCCCTGTGTCTGAATGGGCTTCTTCTTGGTGCACTAACTTTCACTCACAGTCCAAAGATGTACAGGTTGGCTAGATTGCCCATGCTAAATAACCCAATTATGTACAGGTTAGGTGGGTTAGCTATGGTAAAATAAAGGGGTGGCACAGTGGTTCAGTGGTTAGCACTGCTGCCTCACAGAGCCAGGGACCCGAGTTTGATTCCACCCTCAGGCAACTGTCTGTGTGGAGTTTGCATGTTCTCTCCTTCGGGTGCTCCGGTTTCCTCCCACAGTCCAAAGATGTGCATGGTAGATGGATTAGCCATGCTAAATTACCCATTGTGTCCAGGGATGTGCAGGCTAGTGGCTTAGCCGTGAGCAATGCAGGGTTATAGGATACGGTTGGGGTGTGTCTGGATGGGATGTTCTGTGGAGTGTCGGTGTACACTCAATAGGCCAAATGGCCTGCTTCCACACTGTAGGGATTCTATCATATTCCAGCTGTCATCTAATTAGTGCCTTCTATAGTATTAGCAAGACATCCCAGTTTTAAATTCCATTCCCCTTGACATAAAAGTGAATATTCCATTGGCCTTCCTTTTACATACAGAAGTTGCATGATAACCTCACCAGTGCGTAAACTCACAATTTCCTAGGATGCTGCTTGGCCTGCTGTGTTCATCCAGCTCTGCACCTTGTTGTCTCAATATCATGTTCCCTCTGCCTGGCTTTTTCCCACTCACTTAACCTGTCCATGTCCCTCTTCAGATTCTTTGTGTCATTCTCACAGCTGGCATTCCCACCTGTCTTTGTGTCATTCTCACAGCTTGCATTCCCACCTGTCTTTGTGTCATCCTCAAAGCTTGCATTCCCACCTGTCTTTGTGTTATTCTCACAGCTTGCATTCCCACCTGTCTTTGTGTTATTCTCACAGCTTGCATTCCCACCTGTCTTTGTGT
>NC_063351.1:49822934-49881464 GCF_021869965.1 Rhincodon typus | reverse complement strand
TGTCTTTGTGTTATTCTCACAGCTTGCATTCCCACCTGTCTTTGTGTCATTCTCACAGCTTGCATTCCCACCTGTCTTTGGGTCATTCTCACAGCTTGTATTCCCACCATAGAATTCTCTGCTACAGAAATATGTTGAGGCCATACCACTGAATATATTCAAGGATGAGGAAGATATAGTTCTTAGGGCTAAAGGGATCAAAGGGTATGGCTCAAAAGGGCAAAAGGCCTACAATAGCTGAAGCTCATTGCCTCAGAGGGCTGTTGAGGCCAAGTCATTGTGTGTCTTTACGACAATAGATAGGCTCTTGATTAGTCAGGGGATCAAAGGATACAGAGAGAAGGCAGGAGAATGGGGTTGAGGAACATATTAATTATGATCGAATGACTTGATGGGCTGAATGGCCTAATTCTGCTCTCTATCTTATAGCTATGGTCTGCTCCCGTTCCTAATTTTTGTGTTTTTAATAGCATTATTTCCACTACCGTATTAAATGCATTTTGGATCAACAACTTCCCCTTTATCTATCCTGCTTGCCACCCCTTCAACAAATTCTAAAATCTTAGTCAGACATGATTTCCCCTTCAGAATGCCATACTGGTTCTGCTTGAGTACACTATGCAATTCTAAATGGTCTACTATTGCATCATTCAGAATAAAGTCCAACATCTCCGCAATGACAGATGTTAAGTTAACTGGTCTATAGTTACCTGTGTTCTGTCTCCTTTCCTTTTTGCATAAGTGTGTTACATTGGCAGTTTTCCATCCTCTGAGCCTTTCCAGAATCTAAGGAGTCTTGCAAGATTACTTCCAGCGCATCCACTGTTTCTGTAGCTACTTCTTTTAATATCCTCAGAAATCAACTCATCAGGTCCAGAGAACTTAATGGCTTTTAGCCTCATTCGTTTCCCTGGAATTTATTCTCTCTTGGTACAGTTATTGTATTTATTTCCTCTCCTATTTTTCCCCTTTGATTGTTTAGTCATTTTGGAATGCTATCAGTGGCTTCTACTGTGAAAATTGTTGCAAAATATGTATTCAATTTTTATTTCCTGATTCCCCATTATTACTTCCCCAGTCTCGTTCTCCGAGGGATCTGCGCTCATTTTGGCTTGTCTGTTTTTATACATTAAAAAAAAGCATGTACTATCCCTTTTTAAAATATTTCTTGCTGGTTTACCCTCAGAGTCTACTTTCCCTTTTATGGTTTTTTTAAAAACTTTCCCAATCGTTTGGATTACCACTAATCTTTGACATGTTGTATATTTTATTTTTTTCAATTTGATGCTATCCTTAACTTCCTCAGTTAACCATGATTGGTTTATCCTCTTCCTAGAATCCTTCTTCCTCACTGGACTACATCTTTCTGTGTGTCATGAAAAATTTTTTTGAACATCTGTCATTGTTCACTAATTATCTTGACTGTTAAACTCCTTTCCCATGTCACTCTTTCCTTATCCCTTTGTCAATGCCCCTATTAAATTTAGCGCAGATGTTTCTGACCCAAGTTTCTCAATCTCAAACTGAATGCTATATTCCACTTTGGCATGGTTCCTGTTCCCTAAGGGATCATTTACTCTGATATAAATCATTAAACCTGTTGAAAGAAACATTACCAGATTCAAAATAAACTGATCCCTGTTTGGATTCACAACATTTTGTTCTAGTAAAACAGTCTCTAATAAACTCTATTAATTCTTTTTCACGTTTACCTCTGCCAAATTGATTTTCCCAAACTACACGAACATTAAGTCAGCCAAGATGAATGTGCTGTCATTTTACATTCCCTCATAACGTCTTAATTTATTTTATGTCCAACAGTATAGCTTATGTTGGAGATCCTATAGACTACTTCCACCCATGTCTTTTTCCTCTTTTAATTTCTTTATTCTAGTCTTATGGATTGTACATCATTTCTTGCTGTGGTACTTATTCCATTTCATACTAACAAAACTACCCCACTGCCCTTTCTTCCTGCCTGTCCTTTCAAAAATATAAATTCCTGAATATTTAGTTCCCAGCATTATATCTCCTTACAACCATATCTCCATAATGGCTATAAGATTGCACCCATTAACCTCTTTTTGTGCCATTGTAGTCATAGAGATATATAGCATGGAAACAGACCCCTTGGTCCAACTCATCCATGCTGACCAGATATCCTAGATAAATCTAGTCCCATTTGCCAGCATTTGGCCCATATCACTCTAAACCCATCCTATTCATATGCCCATCCTGATGCCTTTTAAATGTTGTAATTGCACCAACTTCCACCACTTCCTCTGGCAGCTCATTCTACACATTCACCACCCTCTGCATGAAAAAGTTGCCCCTTAGGTCCCTTTTAAATCTTTCCCCTCTCACGTTAAACCTATGCCCTCTAGTTTTGGACCACCCACCCTGGGGAGAAGACCTTGTCTATTTACACTATGCATGCCCCACATGATTTTATAAATGTCTACAAAGTCACCCCTCAGCCGCCAATGCTCCAGGGAATGTAGCCCCAGTCTATTCAGCCCATCCCTGTAGCTCAAATCCTCCAACCCTAGTAACATCCTTGTAAATCTTTTCTGAACCCTTTCAAGTTTCACAACATCCTTCCTATAGCAAATCCTCCACCCTAGTAACATCCTTGTAAATCTTTTCTGAACCCTTTCAAGTTTCACAACATCCTTCCTATAGCAGGGAGAGCAGAACTACACAAAGTATTCCAAAAGTGGCCAAATCAATGTCCTGTACAGCCGCAACTTGTCCTCCCAACTCCTATACTCAATTAATTAATTTAATTTGTTTCAAATACCATGTGTATTTCAGTAAAGAACCATTAATTTTCCTTTTTTTACTACCCTTTCCCCATTTGACCCTTCTTGATGTTGTATTTAAAATGTTTGTACACTCAATCCCTTCCTGCCCCACTGAGTATCATTGTGCCAATAACTGACCTGCAGTGCTGCTTTATCCTTTTGCTTCATAAACCTAAAGTAGTTTTTTTTTGTGTACACATATGATCTGATGATAATTTGGATCTAGAGAACAGGAAATATTAGACAGGAAGAAATTGCAGATGGTATCACTGGTGAATTTAAAGGCAGAGCAGATGTTATTTGTATTTTGTGCAGCAGATCTCGCTACCCAGCTGCAGCAACAAGTTGTCAGGCTGTCTATTGGTTGGGAACACAGTTAAGCGTGCAGGTGCTGGATAAATTCACCATTGCATTGGGGGGAGGTGGGGGTGGGAGAGTTAGGAAATGCAGAAGGATGAGAGTAATATAGATATTGCTGGTTGTGAACAGGTTATTGTGAGGGAAAATGTGAGATTTTATGGGATGGATGTTTCACTGTGGGGAAGTGAATGGAACATCATATGCAGAGTAAGTAGAACATGGGGAGTGTGTGGGCACCAAGCTGACATCAGAGTATGCTTCCCTGAACTAATTACCCATAGGCTTGAGCTAATGCTTGAGGGATACGGGTTCAAATCCCACTACAAGAGCTGTTGGAATTTAAATTTAATTAACAAAATTTAGGATTGAAAGTTCATGTCAATAACAGTGACCATTATTGATCCTTGACTGTCTTCAAAACCCATCTGATTCACTCATGTCCCTCAGGAATAGAAACTTGCCACCCATACCTGGTCTGGCCCACACGTAACTCCAGATCCACAACAATATGGTTGACTTTTAATGCTTACTCTCTGAAATGATGCAGCAGGCCAACCACTCTGTTCAAGGGCAATTCAGGATGGGTAACAATTATTTGTCTGGCCAGCGACACCCATATCCCATGATGAAATAAATTTTAAAAATGGGAGAGTTGCAAGCAACAATGCAGGATAATGACAAAGGACATCAAGGTTCATTTGGGCAGTGAGTATGAAAGAGCAATGGGTGTGAATAGATCAATACAGTGGAATTAACGGAACATCAAGAAGGAATTAATGGGACATTGAGGGGGAGTTGATGGGAGATCATGGGGGGTAATGAAGGGGTCATTGAGTGGGGGATTGAATGCCCAGTTTTAACATTACATTTCTCAATTAATGATATCTGAACAGAATAAAGCATTTTGTACAACAAGGGCTATTTGGGTAGGCAGGACATTACTGAAGAGTAAAAAGGTAGAGAAGGAATCATGTTCTAGGTTATGTGCATTCAAGTATTAAAGTATGCAGTAGTTTCCTTGGGTCAGCAGAGTACATTGAAATGTATCTGGACAAATGGAGTGCACCAACTGGTGACTGAATTAGACAGATTTGATTGAATAGCAGTTAGCAGAGATAGATGACAGTGGTTAAAGGAAAATTTGCAGTGCAGCTACAGGTGGATAGAGTACAGTGGACAGATACTGAGGATGAACTAGTGCACCAAAGGATTACTGAATCAGATTAGAGTCCAATGATGAATAAAGATAGGTAGAATGCCCAGTCAGTCCGGAGAAGTTACCAAACAATAAGGAATACGAAAGATGTCTACTCGGTCCTCAGCTCATCCATCAACAGTGTTATAAATCACAACGAATGGAAAGCATTGGACAATAGAATTATTGACTGCTGTACTGCAAACATTGAGATCTGAATAAAACAGAGCAGTAGGTAGGACAGGGCTCGTGAAATAGGCAGTGAATTATTGAAGGGTTACAGAGAAAGCATGAGAGATAACACTCTCATTAGCTCAGTGCCACTGTGCACCAAAGCCCGAGCTCTCGTGTATGCTCTTTAAATGCTACAAAAGGAAATACATTGACTTTCCTCAAAAGGCAGCAAACAATAAATATTAGTTCAATATGCTAAACTTTAGAAGAAGTGAACACAATAGAGGATGACTAGTTGTGGAGACACTCGAAGCTATTAGGAGATTGTATCAGATTAAGAGAGAACATGTCCTGCTTGAGCTGTGCTACTTGTTGAACTGAAAAGCATCATTTATCCCTGCCACTCAAAGTTCAGGCAAGGTAATTTAATTCAATTAAATTTTAGTTTCTATGGTTGACATTTCTTATCAAACTTCCTACTGGTGGATGAAATGGGTACAATTTGTCAGTTGGTGTTAAGTGAGGGGCAATAAAGCCTTCTATTTTTTATTTAGAAAAGGATATCAAATGTCAATAAATATGCAATTAACTTTAAACCTCTGCTCGTTTATTTTGTTCAGCCCCAATTGGATCCAAGACCACACTGATCGTGATGTTTAATCTCTTACAATAACATCTTTACTTTGTCTACATTAGTTCTGGCTATCGATGTTAAAAAAGTCCTTTTCAAGGAATAAAAGACTGAAATGAAACACAAAAATTTGAGCCTCTGTGTTTGTGAGACAGTAGATATGCTGCTTACCAGAATGCAGTGAATGTCATTGCCTCTCACATCCACATTGGGAGCTTGTAGCAGTCGCCAGTCTCGTCCTTTGTTATAAGTGATGAATGTCTTAACCTGTCTTTGTACCTTTCTATTAGCCAAGAACATTCCCTTTATCCCTGCTACCTAGGAAAAATGGTTACAATTGAAATACCATCAACAGAAATGGGGAGTTGCTTTTAAAAACATCCAAGATATTTATTCTTCAGGTTTAAATTGTTTTTATCCATCACCAATAAACTTTGACATTTGAAATAGCCTTCTTGCAGTGACATGTTTAAGGAATTAACTGTAAAAGATGCCTGTGAATGAGAATGGCTATTCAGCCCATCTGTTTGTTAATCTGGATGAAGTGTATCATCCTTCACACAAACCAGCCTTCCATTCATTGACACCATCTACATTTCCTGCTGCCTCAGGAGAGCAGCGAACATAATCAAAGAACCCTCCCACCTTGGTTATATGCTCTTCCACCCTATTCCATTGATCAGAAGATACAAACGTTTAGAAGCACGTACCAACAGGTTTAAGAACAGCTTCTTCCCCACCGTTATCAGATTTATGAACGGACCTATCAAATATTAGAGTTGATCTTTCTCTGCAACTTCTCTGTAGCTGTAACACTATAGTCTGCATTCTATTCTATTACCCTGACTTACTTATGTGAGGTATAATTTGTCTGGTTTGCACGCAATTTTTTTCACTGTATCTCAGTACATGTGACAATAATAAATCAAATGAAATCAAATCACTTCTGCATTCAACTGTTTCTGAAATGAATCCAGTACTTTTACTGTCACTGTCTTAACTGCAAGATTATTCTGCACGTTTTTCAATTCTTCTGTTAAGAGTTCCATGAAATGAGCTGTGATTTTTGTTTTTTAATTGGATTGAACATTCAAAATTTGTTACCATCACAAAATATCCAGTATGCTCAGAAATATCCCACTAGAGAAAATTTATTTGACAGAAGGAAACTGCTGTCCTTACGTGGTCTGGCCTGCAGGTGACTCCAGACCAACAGCAATGTGGTCGACTCTTAACTGTCCACTGGGCAATTAGGGATGGGTAATAAATGCTGGCCTAGCCAGTGACGTCCACGAATGAATAAGAAACACTGTCAATATTTCAAGATCAGCAAGATATAACCCATTATATTCTCTAATCTTTGCTGTGTGGACCTGTGAAGCAGATTGTCATTTGAATGGTCAACACTGATTCACTCAATTCTGCTCTAAAAGAGAGATCTAAGCCTGACTCTGGCTGAGCAGATCACTTAATTAAATAAAGGTAGATATGCTGCAATGTAATTCAGGGGTGGTGTCATGATCTCCTGGGCTAGTTTCAATTTCCTAAGTGACTCAAAATGTAATTTTTTGACTTTTATTTTCCATAATTAGCTTGTGTTTAAACTTGATTTCTCAGCTCACCCGGGAAGCTACATAACTCTGGGTGTGTACATATCCTGTTAGCCAAGCTTCATGGTTTTCTAATGCAGGCTGGATGGACCAGGTATTCTTTCTCCTCTCCAACATTATTGTACATTTATAAAGACATAAATCCTAATCAGTGTTCAGTAAACATTGTATAAATTCACACAGAAAACAGTAAAAAGCATGCTTACATTCTGTCTCTAATATTTCATGTCATAACAGTACAGAAAGAAGAGTGAGACCTTTAACTTCTTGAGCTTTCTCCTTTGATTGATGTTCTTGTTGTGCTATTTTATGTTGGAGTGAGTGAGAGCTGCTGGAATTTGGGCTATGACACTCAGCTGACCCTCTCTCCTCCATTAAAATGTCGACTGAATGGAGCTAAAGGAACTGGTCTATGAAAAAGAACCCCCCCCTTTTTTACTTCATTTCTCTGACCCTGAACATGCACATGGTCTGGAAGTTGATGGTCTCATTTTGTGAATGAGAGTTAATGGAGTTGACAGATAGGGGTTGGGGCATGTGACCACAAAACATTCAATCTGACTCCAGGAAAAGGTGAGTTTCACTTGGCTATTTACAGAGCCAAATATCAAAGCACTGCAAGCCCAACATTGTGAGGTCCCAGACTGGGAGTTAGGTCTCTCATCAATGGCACAGAATTATTGGTGTCTCAGATTTTCTCCGTGGAGTGCACACAAATAGGCCATACAGCCCAGCCGGTCTGTGTAAATTCACATTCCACCTGGACCTCCTCTCACTGTTTCCACTCTTCCCTTTGCTCTATCAGCTTAATCTGACTTCCTTTGTCCCTCCATGGTGTGTTCACCAAGCTACTCCTCAAATGACAGAAACTTTGTAAAGCTACAAGGTTACAATACTAGCACAAGAACAGAAATTGCTGGAGAAACTCAGCAGGTCTGGCAGCATGTGTGGACTCAGAAATAGAGTTAACATTTTGGGTCCAGTGACCCTCCTTTTGAAGGGCTGAAGAGATGGAAGAGGCGTCAGTGGTGATCTTTCAGGAATCACTGGAATCAGGGAGAGTCCCAGAACTGGACTGGAAAATCTCTAATGTAAGCCCCCTTTTTAAGAAGGGAGTAAGGCAAAAGAGGGGAAATTACAGGCTGATTAGCCTGACCTCAGTCATTGGTAATATTTTGTAGTCCATTGTGAAGGATGAGATTGTGGAGCACTTGGAAGTGCATGATAAAATAGGGCAAAGTCAGGATGGCTTCATCAAGGGGAGGTCATGCCTGACAAATCTGCTAGAATTCTTTGAGGACGTAATGAACAGGATAGACCAAGGACAGCCAATGGATGTTATCTGCCTGGACTTCAAGAAGGCCTTTGACAAGGTGCCGCACAGGAGGCTGCTGAGTAAGATAATGGCCCATGGTGTTAGAGGCAAGGTACAAGCATGGATAGAAGATTGGCTGTCTGGCAGAAAGCAGAGAGTGGGATTGATAGGGTCTTTCTCAGGACAGCAGTCGGTGACAAGTAATGTTCTGCAAGGGTCAGTGTTGGAACCACAACTTTTCACTTTGTATATTAATGATCTAGATGAAGGAACTGTGGGCATTCTGGCTAAGTTTGCAGATGATACAAAGATAGGTGGAGGGACAGTTAGTATTGAGGATGTGGGGAGGCTGCAGAAGGATTTAGACAGGTTAGGAGAGTGGGCAAAGAAGTGGCAGATGGATATAACTTGGGAAAGTGTGAGGTCATGCACTTTGGTAAGAAGAATAAAAGCATGGACTATTTTCTAAATGGGGAGAAAGCTCAGAAGTCTGAAATGCAAAGAGACTTGGGAGTTCTAGTCCAGGATTTTCTTACTTGGTAACTTGCAGGTTGAGTTGGTAGTTTAGAAGGGAAATACAATGTTGGCATTTATTTCGAGAGGGCTAGATATAAAAGCAGGGATGTACTTCTGAGGCTCTATAAGGTTCTGGTCAGACCACCCTTGGAGTATTGTAAGCAATTTTGGGCTCCATATCTCAAGAAAAACATACTGGCCCTGGAGCAGGTGCAGAGGAGGTTCGCGAGAATGATCCCAGGAATGAAAGGCTTAATATAGGAGAATGTTTGAGGGCTCTGGATCTATACTCAATGGAGTTTAGAAGAATGAGGGAGGATCTAATTGAAATGTTCAGAATACTGAATGGCCTGGACAGAGTAGACATTGGGAAGATGCTTCCATTTGTAGGAGAGACTAGTACCCGAGGGCACAGCCTTAGAGTAAAGGGAAGACCTTTTAGAAGGTAGATAAGGGGAACCTTCTTCAGCAAGAGAGTGGTGAATCTATGGAATTCACCACCACAGAGGGCTGTGGAGGCCAGGTCTTTGAGTGTATCTAAGACAGCGATAGGTAGATTCTGGATTATCAAGGGGATAAAGGGTCATGGGGAGAAAGCGGGAGAATGGGGCAGGGAAACTTTACAGCCATGACAGAATGGTGGAGCAGACCCGATGGGCTGAAATGGCCTAATTTCTGCTCCTATGTTTTATGGTCTTATGATCTTTTGTCCTGAAGAAAGATTACTGGACCCAAAGCGTTAACTTTGCTTTCTCTCCACAGAAGCTGCTAGACCTGCTGAGTTTCTCCACCAATTACTAATTTTGTTTTTGATTTCCAGCATCCAGAGTTTTTTGGTGTTTTTTCTTTGTTTAAGGTTACCATACCATTGGCATTCATTTCAGTTGACTCTGGTGTGTGGGATGGGGTCTATTGTGCAATAAGTGCGCGGCTGCATGTTCAACCCTGATCCAGAATTTCCCCTCAATTCCTGCTGCAGTAAAAGGTCAAAGTCAAGTCACCATAGTCTTGTTGACCATGGGGCTGCTCTCTCATTACACAGAGACAACTGGTAATGGTTTAACCTGAGGATCACCACATCTCAAAGCTGGGGATAGGTTGAGAAGGAGAGTCCTTCAAGGTAAAGCCAACCAGTACAGGATCTCCACCCTGAAAGGAATAATTTCACAATGCTGACAATGCCACTGTTTATGGGGATTAGAGAAAGGTAGGTTATTCTATTGTGGGAGGAGGGGGTGGGATCGACAGGGAGAGGGTTAGTTGAGATTGGCCCACTCCATCACACAGAAAGACTATCCCTAAATATATTTCCTCCACAGTCTGGAGTTTAAGATTTGGCCACTGCAGGCATAATGGGCCAAATGGCCTACTAAGCACTTTAATCATTCTGTGATTGTAAGACGAGGTCTCCATACAGATAACATATTTACACAACCATTCAGGATTTCAAAATTGCTTTCCCTGCCAGCAGCCCAAAAGGCAATTGGTTTTAAATCTCCAGGAGAAAGTGTACAATGTAGAAAGATGGATTTTCTTTTCTAACAACACTCAGTTTTGACACTAATCAAACAACATCGTTCACTAAATCCATTATGGGGTTCAGCCGCAAACACATTAGTATACTTCCTAAATGGGTCAATCTGATCTTCTCTGAGCTAATTTAATCCCTTCCTCAGACTGATCACTGGAACATTGGAGCTGAAATATCGGCTGGGTGTTTGTCATTTAAATACTCTGGAAAATTCAGTTTATTCATGTCAGGTTTCAGTAAATTAGAAACCTTTATCTTAAGGAGTACTGTTGAATACAGACATTACATTACCTCATAAAGGTCAATCATAACATTGCCCTCCAGGCCTCGGCTGCTTTTCACATTCTCTAAAGCGATCGTGAAGTAAGCTCCTCTTGCATCAGACACGTACAGATTGTATGTGTCGTTCTGGTTCCACTCTTGCACAGCGGCAAACACTTGGTTGTCATCGGTGCTGATAATGTGCATATCCTGCCAAGAAAACAAAAGCTTTAAGTTGTGCTGATGCTGTTTTGAGATTACTGTTGTTAAACCGGATCCTGTAGCATCACATGATCAGTAGAGAGTACAAATCTCAATCCGTCCCACCCAATCGACTTTCTTGGGATTAATTTTGTGGCACACAATAATAAGGCATTACCAGGCCATATTTACCGTGTGGTTAGGCCTGAATATTCTGAATATTCTTTGAGAGCAAAATCTCATTGCTTGGTTTGGATGCTAGGGCCAGGAGAAGTTGTGCAGTTGAGACAATGTGAAGTGCAACTGAAACTTTCTCATTTGTTTCTTGGGTCTGAGTGGTGCTGACTAAGTCAGTATTTATTGCCCGTTGCTGGATGCCATTGGAAGAACGGCCATGAACCACCTCTCCCTCACACCCCCAACCCCCAACTCCCACTACCACCCCTACACTCATAGTCCCACATCCTCATTAAAGAGAAATAACCGGCAGTGATTTAACCTGAGGGCCACCACAGCTCAGGTGAGGGGACAGGTTGCAAAGGAGAGCCCTTCATGGTACTCTCCAGAGGCAAAGCAGGTTACAAAGGTACCTATGGTCTGCCCAAAAATTTGCAGAAACAGATAAACAGAGGCAAACACTGTATACACAACTATTTGTGACAAAGACTTTCATCACCTCAAACCATCCAGATAAAGGGGTGGCACTAAGGTTCAGTGGTTGGCACTGCTGCCTCACAGTGCCAGGGACCCAGGTTCGATTTTGACCTCAGGCAACTGTCTGTGTGGAGTTTGCACATTCTCCCCATGTCTGCATTGGTTTCCTCTGGGTGCTCCGGTTTCCTCCCACAGTGCAAAGACATGCAGGTTAGGTGGATTGGCCATGCTATGGCGTGCAGGCAAGGCGGATGGCATGGGAATGCTCTTGGAGGGTTGGTGCAGACTCAATGGGCTGAATGGCCTCTTTCCACACTGTAGGTATTCTGTGATAATGCCATTCATTGTATAAGCACCTGGATTAGGGCACAGTGTATCTTTTCCTTTTTGTTTTAAATGATATTCCAAAGAACAAAGAACAAAGAAAATTACAGCACAGGAACAGGCTCTTTGGCCTTCCAAGCCTGCGCTGATCCAGATCCTCTATCCTCTATCGCTTATTTTTCAAGGATCTGTATCCCTCTGCTCCCTGCCCATTCATGTATCTGTCTAGATACTTCTTAAATGACGCTATCATGCCCGCCTCTACCACCTCCGCTGACAACGCGTTCCAGGCACCCACCACCTTCTGCGTAAAGAACTTTCTACGCATATCTCCCTTAAACTTTTCCATTCACTTCCCCTCTCCCACGGCAATAATGACCACACTTAGATTAATTGGTCATTTTTTACACGTGTGTGGTGCCTTTGTTGCCCACATGTAAGGAGGCATTGTTAAAGCCACTAGTCAGATCACAGCTGGAACACTGAACAGTTTTGGGCCCTTATCTAATGAAAGATATAGTGGCATTGGAGGTAGTTCAGCGAAGGTTCACGCAGCTATACAAGGTATGGAAGGACTGTTTTATGAGGAGACATTAAGAAGGCTGGGCGTGAAATCATTGGAGTTTAGAAGAATGAACGGCAACCTTATAGAAACATACAGGATTCTTAGGGGATTTGACAGGGTAAATGTGGAGAGGTTATTTCCCCATGTGAGAGCGTCTAGGACTAGAGGACACAATCTCAAAACTAGGGGGTCACCTGATTAAGACAGAGATGAGAGGGAATTTCTTCTCTCAGAGGGGAGTGAATCTTTGCTGCAGAGGGCTCCAGAGGGCTGTTGAGGCTGGATCATTGAGTATATAGAAGGCTGAGACAGATAGATTTTTAATCAGTATGGGAATCAAGTGTTATGGGGAAAAGGCAGGGAAGTGGAGTTAAGGATGATCAGATTTGTCATGATCTCACTGAGTAGCAGATCAGACTTGATGGGCTGAATGGCCTACTTCTGCTCCTTCCACTTATGATCTTACGATGATAATTTTGATATTCCAGAAGCAAAATGTGTGTGAATTGATTATCTCAGGGATGGTAAGAACAGCCGATGCTGGAGTCAGAGATAACACAGTGTGGAGCTGGAGGAACACAGTAGGCCAGGCAGCATCAGATTGGCAGGAAAGCTGACGTTTCGGGAAAGGTCCCTACCCGAAACATCAGCTTTCCTGCTCCTCTGATGCTGCCTGGCCTGCTGTGCTCATCCAGCTCCACACTGTGTTATCTATGAATTGATTATCGGTGTTTCTGAGTAAGGTGATAAGTTGTCATGTGATTCAACCCATCCATTTAAGACTTTTTAAGTCACATATCAGCAAAACAAGCAAGGGGCCAGTTTAAGTCAGTTTCTCTTCCCACCTTGCATGGAGATTTCTGGCTTTCATCCCATTCCTCTCTATGACTAGATATATTCAAACATTAAAGTGACCCACAGGCTGTCCCCAACTGGCTTCACCTTCATGGCCTGTTCACATCATTCAGTTGGCATCTTGTTTTGCTTCTGTTGCTACACAGCAAGCACTTCTCATTATTTTTAACACATTTATATCCTTTCTGTTTAATATTTAAAATAGTGCTTTAGGGAGGGAGACTTAAACAGAAACATCAAATCACTTTAAAGCTCGGAGAGAGGAATGGTGGATTCTTTGAGTTCAGTTGATGGGAAGAGTTGTCTTAAGCTTGATCCATTTTCTGTTTTGGGGGCAATAGTTTATAAACCACATGTACGCCAGTTACCCAGTCTTTCCTGTCTAAGTTATGCATCTTCTAGCATTGGGGGTACTTAGACTGTACTGTACTATACCTCAGGCAGTGTTTCCTCAAGTAACCCTGCTTTAACTGAAACCCACTCTAGAGTGTAATCTCAGTGGAAAAGAGTTGCCTCACACAAACACACCGCTCTCCACAAGATGATATTATGTTAAAACTGAGGCATGCACCTCTTATTTATTTTGTCACAGTTTAGGGGCAGAATTTTCCTGGCCAGTGGGTAAAGGGAGTGGAGGTAGAGAGGGCCAGGAAACATTTAGGGATAGTTCTGCCATGTATTGTCAATGCTGGAGAAGTTTTCCAGAGATGAGCAGAAATCCAATGACTATATTTAAGGTTAGCAGCAGTGGAATGCTTCTGCCATGTATGATGGGGGGGTCATTGACTCTGTGAAAGTGGCAACCTTGTAATGGTCTAAGGTCTTCAAAATGGAGACTCCATTTCACCAAAAGAGCGTGCTGTTTGCTACACCCACACATCAATCTCTGCCAGTGAAGCAGTTTCCTCAACGATCACGAGGGTCCTTGTTCAACGTCTATCTCCCTCAGTCATACCACTGATGGTCTCAGAGTTACTGGCTCTCTGATTCCTAGTGGCATCATCGGAATTCACCCACCATCCAGACTTGGATGAGGAACTTCATGGCAGTCAATTAAGGGAAACCTCCAAGAATATTCCTTATTCGATCCTGTTCTATCTTTACCCCTGTCCTTGTTTCCAGGGTTGGACCACTGGATTGATCCACGCTAAGGGGCAAGGTGCTGACCAGGTAACCTTCCTACTTTTACTGCGTGCTGTTCAGCATGTTGGAATGACTTTTACACACTGACCATTAATCTGCTTTTCCATGTCTGAATGCATCTTCCAAGGCCAACACATCTTGGCCTGGGACTCAACGGCAGAGCTTCTGACTCAGATGTAGGGACACTACCACTGCATCACAAAACCTCCCAGCCTAGAATGAGATGAAATTGATATATTTTTATCTTTCTTGTGTAAAACAGTAGGTCAAGGATCAACTCTTGAATCCAGAATATTGGGACAGCCCAGATGCCCAATGTGAGGTATTCATTTCCACTTATCATGACCTGTTTAGAAAATCCCTATCAAATTCTGGATCAATATTCATTGAGCGAAAACTTTGTTGAGCCAGAAAAGACCCTGCTCTTGTTCTAGTTCGTGGTGGTTATTTCTGGCAACCTGATGGGAGAAGCACGATTGGGCAGATTTTAGACATTTTCAACCATTCACCATCTGAGACATCACCTTGTGCCCAAAACAAATAAACAGTCACTGCTGCTGTGATGTGAACAGCAGACAGCAATAACATCATAAAAATGTATTATTTTCCTGTTCTCTATTGTTCATTTTTTACCTCCTTTTATGGGTTGTGGAATTTTAAAAAATAGTTTCCTCTTGTTTTACTTCCACATAAAACACAAAAAAAGCAAGAAATAGCCAAAACTATATACCATATTGACAATTAAACCTCTCGATTACTTTTTCTTTCATTCACAGGATGTGGGCATTCCTGGTTAGGCCAGCATGTATTTCCCATCCCTAATTTCCCAGGGGCAGTTAAGAGTTAACCACATTGCTGTGGGTCTGGAGTCACACGCAGGCCAGACTAGGTAAGGATGGCAGTTTCCTTCCCTAGAGGACATCAGTGACCCAGATGGGTTTTTCCCAACAATCAACAATGGTTTCATAGTCGTCTTTAGATTCTTAATTCCAGATTTTTACTGAATTCAAATTCCATGGCAGGATTCAAACCCCAGTGCATTAACTGTGTCTCTGGATTTGTAGCCTAGTGATAATACCACCAGGCTAACGCCTCCCCTACACAGTCTGATACAGAATCTAGAGCTTTAAGAGTGAATTGTCATTTCTGCTGCATGTGCTGACGTTGTTCAGCCTGCAGAGTGACATCTCTTTTACTCTCCATCCAAGGGCAATGTGTCATCTATACACTGGGAGATGGACATCATCAAATGGAAGTATCATCAATCGGGTATGGGATGTTTAGTAAATGCAGGGCAATAGGCATACTTGGATACTTGGAAGAAATGACTGACAAGCAAGGCTAGTGTTTACTGAAATCATGAGAAAAGGAATGCATCTATTCCAGCATCAGAATTAAGGCCAAAAAATCTCTACCAATAGGCCAAAAGACATTTGCTAAGAAGAGGAATTAATCAGGGTCACTGTCAAGTCTTCAGCTCTGGTTAACGATAGTACCTCAGGAACTCTGTGTATGTATCTCTCTGTTAGTCAGGCTGGATAGACATGGGCTGTTACACCACAGTGATGCATGAGAAGTTGGAGAAGATATCTTGAACATCAATCCTCAAATGGCGACACAGAGCATCTGTGGTGGCCTTTGTCCCTGCGCCACATAGAAATGACGCAGCCCACCAATGACACCAGTGTCAGGGGCACGTTGACAAGGAGGCAATGGCCAATAGGCAATGTCACTGGATTAGTAATTTGGAGTTGCAGGCTGACATATTGGTGTTATGGACTTGAATCCCATCATGACACACAGATATTTGAATTAATTTTAAAGTTACCCTTATAATAACTATGTAAAGATGTAAAAACCCAGTAAGGTCCTTTAAGAAAGGAAATCTATCAACTTCACCTAGGCTGGCTTACATATGACTCCAGAGTGTGGTTGACTCTTAATACCTGATCTCTGGGGTAATCAGGGATGGACAATAAAAGCTGGCTCGGGCAGTGACACTCACATCCCTAAAATAATTAAAACAGAAATGGATTTTCCCTCTTGATTGTCAGTTTACAGGTGTTATACCACTATGTAGGCTTCATTCCAGTGGGTAAGAAGACTTGCATTTATTATTTATTTTTATTCACTCGGGTGATGTTGCGTGTTCCAGTATCGTCTTTCGTTGCCCTTCAGAAGGTGGTGGTGAGCTGCGTCCTTGAACCGCTGCAGTCCATGGGCTATAGGCCCACAATGCTCTTGGGGTGTGGAATTTATGTGTCATGTGTCACATCCTCCAAGCACCCTACACATCCTATGATATAGTTTTGAAATGTAGACACTGTTATAATATAGGAATCAGAGTATGCAGCTTATGATCAGCAAGCTCTCACAAACAGCCATGTGATAATGACCAGATGAGTCGCTTTCATTGATGTTGATTGAGAGACTGAGGGCTATTTCCCCTGTTCTGTCAAGGGATTGTTTACATCGAGGAGAGAGGGAAGATAGGACCTCAGCTTGACACCACCTGAGAGATGGCAACTGTGACTGCTTCCACTATATCACACAGAACGTCAGACCTGACTAAATGTTCAAGCTCCTGCAGTGGGCCTTGAAGCCATGACTCTTGACACAAAAGCAAGAGTGCTGACGCTGAGTATGGCTCCAGGAATGGTGTACCTGATAGGCCAGGCGTATCTACACCAAAGTACAACTTGGCTCAATCTGGAGACCTCTGCTTTAGAGTCCCTATTAAATGTCAGTAGAAGCTGATCAATGAGGAGCTTTATTAATAGACATTGAGGTCACAAATGAGAAAGTTGTGTTAAAGGCATCCCATCTCTAACAGCCAATTCCCCTGGCCATACCCCTCAAATACATTTTGCCTTGTGATATTTCCACGTTGTTTGTAATTCTGAAATAATTAAAGAAAGATAAAACACCTTCATCATAAAACCATTGTAATGAGATGCTGTGTAATACAGGAAAATGCTCACTCTGTTCCAGAGAATGTTAAAATTTCACTTTTTTTTTACCTTAGGCAATGAATATTTGGGGAGTTTCATTTGCGTGAAGCTCTGTCTTCGATATGACACGTAGTAAGTCACCCGTCCACCAGACGTCACCTGGGTACAAAAGCACAAAGACAAATATTGCATGTTGTTTTTGTTCTGGAGCAAAGTACCAGAAATTGGTTATGGGCAGTAAATATTTTATGTAAAGCATATGTGCAATAAAAATTAACAAATGTTCTGACTTGACTTCAGGGTGATAAAGGCAATAACCACTTTAGCGCGATCACCAAAGCAATTTGGTGATTTATTTTTCTTCTAAAGTACAGACAATGGAAGTCACCAAGGTGAGGCTTTCCTGTAAATGAGACATGTCCTGAATTCACTGCCATGGCTGGAGACTGACTGTGAAGTACAATTAAACACATGACTGAAACAACAGCAGTGAAGAAATATTAAACACCACAAAGTGCTGCTTACCTGTACTTTGATTTCAAAACTCTGACTGATAGAAGCTCTAATAAATTCTGTTCATATTTCAATCTTGGTCACTCCAGAATCTTGACGAGCTTCACAAAATTGGAAGCATTTCCAATAAACAACAAACTTATTCATTTTATTATGCCACTGGTGATCATTATTTCTACATTACTATAATTGAGAAAGGACAAGGGTCAAGCTTATAGTATTGACTATAATTTCGGAGTCAATGCAGTCTACTATCTTTCACAGCATGCGTTCAAAGTACATAATAGGCAAGGTGGCTCTGCACATTTAGAAATGCTTCAACAGCCTCTAACTCTGGACCCTTCTGCCAAACCATTTGTTCTGCTTCACCCGCACTCTGTCATCTCTCTGCACTTTTTTTCATACCTGACTATTCATATAGCTACCATCAACTGGTGAAATAGCTGCATGTTGCAAAACAGCAAGAATGATAAGTGGATTATAAAGCTCTTCTTTGGCTCCTCCGAATAACCATGCTCATCACTGGATGTAATATTCCCACTTCTTGAGTGTGCCCTTTATTAGTCTGCTGCTATCTTGTTCCTTTTGACATTGACAGGCAGTGCCTAATTTGAGACGCTTGTCAGCTAAACAAACAAGGAAATAGATCTCCCTATTTAAAATAATTAACCGGCTTTTCTCAGTCACTTGCCAATCAAATCAAAGAGAGGATGATTTCTTTCCTGCAATCAGCATAGATTTATTAGTACATCTGAGTAATCATAAAAGGAACTTATTTAAAAATCAAGTACATGAATATCTTTCAGATGTGAAGGAGTTTTTTTTGTACTTGTCTGTTTCCATTTTGACAGAATTCATAGCTTGTTCTTTTGCTACAAATTGTCTTGGGAAGATTTTAAACTAGACAGCCGATTTCAATCACTGCACTGAGTTGGAATAGAGAAATTGAAATGCAGAGGCTCCATGTCTCACTCTATGCTTGCTGATTTTAATGGTGCTGGAAAATGTTACCACCAAAAAAACTTGAGGAAGGGTCACTAGACCTGAAACATTAACTCTGATTTCTCTTCACAGGTGCTGCCAGACCTGCTGAGATTTTCCAGCAACTTCTGTTTTTGCACCAAAAAGCTTGGTCTTACCCTTGATATCAAATGCATCTTGTCCCTTCAATCTCTCTTAGCTCTTTATAAAGACCCACATTCACTTGATTCTTTTGTTGCTCCTTTACTCAAAGGAGTTCTTTTGGTTCCTCTCTTTCATTGTTGAACAGGATGGAAGTGTTAGGAACGATGGTTTTTGCTGGTTCAAAGCTTTTTATCTATCAGTTAGACAGTTTTGCAGCATAAGTCTCTTTGATTTGAGATCTCTGAACTCATGTTCCTTCTAAATTGCCAGTATGATAGTCTAAAAGATCTTTTATCTGCTTGAAGGTGCTGAAATTAAGGTGCAAAAGACTTTAATTGTTGCTGAATTGTAATCTACCAAAGAACTTTAATGGAGAGGTCAAGATAACAAGTAAGTTTTCCTTGTTTTTTTATCAATCGTGTTAACAAGACAAGAATGAGCAAGTGATCAGCCCATTGGAGGCTTATTCACTCTTTCTTGTGACCAGAAACTTCAGTCTATTTCAAAAAAAGTTAATACAATGCAGTAATTTCTATGACCTTAAGATGAGCCCACTGAAAGGTACAAGGCATCTATCTTACTGGGTTTCGAGGCTGTAAAATGGTGTTGTAAAATCCCTAAAAGAAATGACTTGAAAGATTATGCTATTCTATTAATATTTTCAGACATGTCAGCAATAACTCCTCAAGCAGAGTTTCTAGCTGAAACTTTTCTTCTAATGATCAATGACACTGGATTTATTCACCACTGGTGAAACTCCTATGGCGATGCATATTGTAGATGATAGACTTTTTCTCGAATGTTACTATTACTTTGACTCTTTTTGTTTGTCCTCCTGTCGTTTAGTTTATTAGTATTTTCTCTCTCATGTGAGAAGCGACAGTGAATCAGGGAGATGCACCATCGTTTGCATTTGAGGTGTTCAGACAGGTGAAGTTCCCATCTAATTCCTTCCCCCAGTCTTCAACTTTGTCCTGGTTTCTCTTGCAGTCACTGTCCATTTGCATTATTTCTCTGTTTACCATCATGGCTATTATTGCCATTACTCATACACACATACAATCCCCAACCCTCCCACTCTGATCCATTGCTTCTTAATGTTATGCTCACCACACACCCCCATACCATATTGTTTCTCTTGTTCTATTCTCATCCATGTCCTACTATCTCCACGCTCCCTCCAATTAGCTGAGAGGCCACAGGTTCCTACAGCCCCGCTACTTCTTCCTTTCACTGTTGTTAGCCAATCTTTCCTGCGGAAGATATATTTCTTCTCAGAATTCAACCATTCTTCTGAAAAGCTCAAAATAGTTTGAGGAAAGATACAGCTCTCTCAGTTTGACTCCAGTGTTGGCAGTTCGGATTTTTAAATTGTTTAACTATTAGCAAAACAAGCTTGACTTGGGCTTTTCATTCCTTTGAAATTCTAACTTATACATTTTTAAGAAAAATATGTTCAATTTCATATGAACAATTGTACAGTGGGGTGAATTTTAATGTATAGAATGACTGGGAACAGGATCGAACATGAGATATTTGAAACATAAGAACGGGAGTAAGCCATTTAGCTCCCCGAGCCTGTTCCGCCATTCAATAAGACCATGGCTAATCTGTTTAAATCCATATATGTGTACTGGATGTGTCAAAGGTTTCCTAACATGGCCACATTGTTAACATCAGATTTCTGTGATTTGCTTCCAATTAGCAGCAGTGAGTATAGTGACAACTGACGCAATGTCCTACTGATCAGTAGGACACTCCAAACATGCAACATGAAGCAGTAAGAATTGGCATAAAGAGGGAAAGAAATCTTAGAAAGGAGTCAAGACAGACAAAGGCCACACACACAGTTCACTGATACCTCCTTGGATGCGTTGCTGGGGTCAATGAAGACACAGTGTGAGATATAGTTCCTTAGTAACAGGAAGATGAAGATTATTATTGAAACTGGAGGTTGCTGAGGTCAGAAACAGGAACAAAGTGTCACCCTCCTGGCTTCAGTGCAGGAAGCAGCTTAATGAGCTGGCCCTGTCAGAAAAGATAAGAGCAGTGGCCTATTCACCCATAACCTGATGCATGTCCTTAGCAAAGCTGCTGCAGCACCTCACACCAACTTGAAGGCTCATCTATCCATCTCTGTCTGCGCACTTCACATTCTCATTGATCTATAGCCACTCATTCTCAGCTTTTGTATAATTTGCCTCTCCATCACCTCTTCGTACATCTCAACTAATACTCTCCATCCATTGGGTTAACACATTCCATTAGTGCCACTGATAGCTCTGTTCTTTCCCTCCATGCAGGAGGGAAGAATAGAGGACAGCAGGGTGACACAAAGAATCAGAGGTGGCCTCAACAACTAACAACTGAAGAGAAGGAGATGCTGGAAATTTGCAGCAGCTCAGCAGATACATGCAAACAAACACTGTCAAGAAAACAAACTTCTTGAATACATGTTACCTAAATAAGGTTTTAAATATTGGGCCCTAGTTTGTATTCAAACCATTCCGAGAGGCAGCTGAGTTTCAACAGCTGATAATGCGTGAAAAATCGGTAGATGTTCAGCTATCCAAATGTCTATCGATGTATCCTGGGAAATTGGAGGGTATGCCCATGCCCATGCTCAAGCTGGCTCTGTGAAGGGCAGAGTTTATCATGTGGTTTTTCACTGTGAGATGGAAATGATGGCTTAGTGGTATTATCATTAAGCTGTTAACCCAAAGACCCAGGGAATGTTCCATGACCCCAGGTTCAAATCCTGTTCTGGCAAAAGTTGAATTTCAGTGCAGTGAAAAACCTGGAATTAAGAATCTAATGTTAACTGTGAAACAATTGTCGGGGGCGGGGGGGGAGTGGTGGAATCCCATCTGGTTCACTGATATCCTTTAGGCAAGCAAACTGCTAAACTAGCCTACATGTGATTCCAAACTCACATCAATGTGGTTGACTTTGAACTGTCCTCTGGGCAATAAGGGAACACTGGCCTAGCCAGAAACGGCCACATAAAAAAATGGACAGCATACATCATTCTTCTTCTGTCTTGATCAAAACTCCATGGTGATTTGTCTTTTCTGTTTTGGGATAATTGCCTTGAGTCCTCCCAGCTGCTGTTTTTTAAACAAAGAGTCAGACTCTTTAAGATCTATGTGTAGGCCTGACTGAACATGATGCATTTGATGCTGCTTTTAATCTTTTAGGATAATTCTCCATTCTCTACTGGAGTCTGAATCAATGCAAACTCTCCTTCAAGATTCAAGCTCTGACTTAATATCATTTGGCGTCTTCCAAGCAAAATACAGCAGAAATGTATTTTGTCTGATTAGACTTCATTGCTAAACTCTAAAAGCATGCCGACACTGCCATGAATGATTCATGGACAACAGGCATCATTAAGGACTATCTTGACAAGCATCACATCTTTTTCTCATGCTATTTGCCTTCATCGTTTTGTGTTCGCTTGTTAAAAAGACCAAGAACAAGGATCAAAAAGTGATGTAATAAACTGGACTAAAATAAAGTGCACGAGGCAATTCTCCATTTGATAGAAAGATTGGAATCAATGCCAAATAAGAACTGGGTGAGATAAAAGATAAATTGGTATGATTGATTTTTCTTGAAACAATTTGGATCTCCAAAAATGCTGTAGAACCAAAATTTTTTTTCTTGTTCCAGATCTGATTGACAATGATTGAATTGAGGTTTGTATTCAGTAAGACTTTATTCGTTCTAATTTTCAATGAGCCTGCAGACGACAATATCTGAAAAGGTCATCTTTTAATTTTCTTGGAATTAGGCAAGGGCTTTAGTGTATACATGCACATGCAATGTTACATTGCAGCCTTAAAATGAGCTCTTTATAGCATATAGTCTTCATTTACATGAAACAAGCTAATCATATTTGATTAAGTTCAACCAAGTCACTTTGTGTTTTGGGTTTCCGAAGCTTTTCCCCATTTAGAAATAGCCTCTATTCTTCCTTCCAATGTGTATAATCTCATACTTCTCCACAGTATTCCGTCTGCCACTTCTTTGCCCACTCGGCCAGCCTGTCCAAGTCCTTCTGCAGCTTTCCTGCCTCCTCAACACTACTGGCCCTTCCTCATATCTTTGTGTCATCTGCAAACTTAGCGACAATGCCATCGTTCCTTCAACCAGATTGTGAATAGTTACGGTGCTAACACAGACCCCTGCAGAACTCTACTAATTACTGGCTGCCATCCTGAAAAAGATCCCTTTATCTTTGCCTTCTGCCAGTCAGCCAGTCCTCTATCCATGCCAGTACCTTGTCCCTAACACCATGGACTCTTATCTTATTTAGCAGCCTCCTGTGTGGCACCTTGTCAAAGGCCTTCTGGAAATGCAAACAGATCACATCAACTGGCTCTCCTTTGTCTAACCTGCTCATTATCTACTCAAAGAATTCTAACAGATTTATCAGGCATGACCTCCCCTTGATGAAGCCATGCTGACTCAGCCCTATTTTATCATGCACTTCCAAGTAATCTGCAAGCTCATGCTTAATAATGGACTCTAAAATCTTATCAATGAACAATGTTCTATCTTCTCCCTTCCTTCCTTGTTAAACAGGGGTGTTACATGAGCCATTTCCCAGCCCTCTGGGACCCTGTCTGACTCCAGTGATTCCTTAAAGATGACCACCGAAGCCTCCATAATCTCTTCAGCTCTCTTCTTCAGGACTCTGGGTTGTAGTCCATTTAGTCTAAGTGATTTATCTGCTTTCAGAATCATTGAATCCCGACAGTGTGGAACCAGGTCATTCAGCCCATTAAGTCCATACTGACCCTCTGAAGAGCAGAGACCCAGACCTACCCACCCCCATTCCTATAACCCTGCATTTCCCATGGCTAACCCACCTAGCCTGCACATCATTGGACACTATGGGCACTTTAGCATGGCCGATCCACTTAACCTGCACATCTTTGGACTGTAGGAGGAAAGTAGAGCACCCAGACAAAACCCACGCAGACACAGGGAGAATGTGCTGTGAGGCAGCAGTGTTAACCACCTTGCTGCCCTTTCAGCTTCCCCAGCACCTCCTCCTTACTGATGGCCACTACACTCACTTCTGCACTCTCCAGACTCTCTTGAAGTTCTGGAATACTATTGGTGTCTTCCACCAAGAAACATGATTCAAAGTACCTATTTGGTTCCTCCATTACTATTTCTCAAGCTTGATTTTCGAGTGGTGCAATATCTCTCTCTTACCCTTCACTATCTAAAAAATCTCCTGCAATTTTCTTTTATATCACTAGCTTGCTTACCCTCATATTTCACCTTCTTCCCCTTTATTGCTTTCTTAGTTATCCTCTGCTGGTTTTCAAAGGTTTGCCAGTCCTCTGGCTTCTCACTAATCTTCGCCGCATTGTATGCTTTCTCTTTTGCTTTTATGCTGTCCCTGACTTCCCTTGTCAGCCATGATTGCCTCATCCTCCCCTTAGTAAGTTTCTTCTTCCTTGGGATGAATTTCTGCTGTGTCTCCCGAAATATCCCAGAAATTCCTGTCATTAATACTCCACCATCTTTCCTGCTAGGCTCCCTTCCAATCAGCTCTGGCTAGCTCCTCCCTCACATCTTTGTAATTACCTTTATGCAACTGTGATACCATTACATCTGACTCAAACTTCTCCCTCTCAAACTACAAGGCAAATTCTATCATATTGTGGTCACTGACCCCAGGGGTTCCTTCACCTTACGCTCTCTAATCAAGTCTGCCTCATTACACATCACCAATTCCAGAATTGCCTGTTCCCTCGTGAGCTCTACCACAAGCTGCTCCAAAAATCCAACAAATTCTTTGTCTTGGGATCACTACCAACTTGATTTTCCCAATTCACCTGCATATTGAGGTTCCCCATGATTATTAGAATAGTGCCTTTCCTACTTCTTGGTTTATTTTCCTCTGCACATCCCGACTACTGCTGGGGTGCTTGTATACAACCCCCATCAGGGTCCTTATATTTTTACAGTTCCTCAACTCAACCCACACAGATTCTACACCTTCTGACTCTATATCAGTTCTTGCTATTGATTTAGTTTCATTTCTTACCAACAAGGCAACCCCACCCATTTATCCATCTGCCTGTCTTTTCAATAGTCTGGGCATCCTTGGATATTCAGTTCCCACTGTTGATCCCCTTGCAACCACATCCACAAGCTCATTTATCTTGTTTTGTGTACTACCCACACCTAGAATTAAAAATCTAATGGTGACCATGAAACCATTGCCGACAATTGGGGAAACAAAAAACATCTGGCCTACTTAATGTCCTATAGGGAAGGAAATCTGTTATCGTTACCTGGTCTGACCTACATGTGACTCCAGACCCACAGCAATGTGGTTAACTATCAACTTGTTTCTGAAAGGCCCTAGCAAAATACTCAATTATATCCATTACTATGAAGTCTCAGCAAAGAAATGAAACTCGGATCACCTGGTATTGACCTTGGCATCAAAATAGACAATGGCAGAAAGCCCTCTGTTTACCCTGCAAAGTTGTCCTCATTAATATCTGGGGGTTAGTGCCAAAACTTGGAGAGCTGTCTCACAGACTAGTCAAGCAACAGCCTGACATAGTCATACTCACGGTATCATATCTTACACATAATGCCCCAGAGGAAGGGTCACCGGACCCGAAACGCTAACTCTGATTTCTCTTCACAGGTGCTGCCAGATCTGCTGAGCTTTTCCAACAACTCCTACTTTTGGAAAAAATTACTGCTGCTTTGTAGCCAGTTTGAGAACAGCAGGGATCTGCAAATACCAATTGTTCAGGGGCTTGTTAATAAGGCAGCATTGGTTCTGTAGTGCCTTCTTTATAGGCATAGAATGGAGGCAAGAAAGGCTAATTTTGGTGAAAACACCATCAAGTCAAAGGATCCCTGATCAAAGTCCAAGCTGCTATTGCTTTAAGGTTCAAGGCTTAGACTGATTTCAGATTATCCTGGGGTGAGGTGTGTACTGCTGACTCTGGGCCCCAAAACAAAGCACAGCTGAATTTCCATGCTTTTCTGCTTTGATGATGTTTGTTAACGGCTACACATTCACTGGGACATCAGGGAGACCATATCTGCTCAGTGAACTGCCACCACAGGATGTTTTAGATTGACTAATGGGACCCTGGTTAAACATGCAGTCTAGTCTGCACCCATTACCATGGATCACAACACAGAGCAGGATTTCAGGTCCTTGGTTTGGACTCTGATGTTAGTGTTAAATGAGGATCACAAGCCAGCATTGTGTGGGAAACAGTGACCCAGCAGGGACTTTACCAATAGGGCAGCCTATAGCCACAGCTGTAGCCAACAGGAGAGAAGGGGTTTCAAATCCTGAATAGATGGCTGGGTCTGTGCTTCGCTGCTGACACTATGGGAGAGTGTCTACACCGACTGGAATCAGCCATCCTGTAAATTAGTAACCAAGACCAATTAATGTCTCTCATTTGAACCTGAAGGAATGTTTCCAAGAGTATTAAAAGAAGGAACATTGAGATGGTGGGTGCACTTGTAGTCCTCTTCCAAGATTCTGGAAAAGTACTGGAAGGGTTTGAAAACTTGCCAATGTGACATCTTTATTCAGAATTGTAAAGAGACAAAAACAACTTACTACAGGGCAGTGATTTGAAAACCGCTAGATTCTGTTGTAGAGAATGTAACAGCAGAGCATCTAAAAATACTTAATATGATCAAGCAGAGTCAGCATGGCTACATGAAGGGGAAATAATGCCTGATTTATTAGAATAATTTTAACAATGGAGTAAGCAGGATAGATAAAAGGGGAAGCAGTGAATGCAATCTGTTTGGATTTCCAGAAATGTCTGAAAAGTCTCCTTAATTAGAAAAAAGCTGATGGTATTGGAGGTAAAATATTAGCATAGATACAAGATTGGCTAACTAATAGAAGACAAAGTTGAGATGGGGGGGCATTTTCAGGATGGCAAATTGTAATCAGTGGTGTGCCACAGGGATCAGTGCGGAGGCCATAAATATTTACAATATATGTTAATGACTTGGATGAGGAAAGTGAATGTACTGCATTCAAGTTTATGGATGACACATAAGTAGGTGGGAAGGCAAGTGGTGAGGATGATGCAGAGTCTGCAGAGGGATATGGACAAGTGAAGTGAATGGGCCTTTGTTACCCACAATTATACAAGGCACTAGTCAGATCACAGCTAGAACAGCTTTGTGACCCTTATCTAAAGATTGTTATATTGGCATTGGAGATAGCCCAGAGCAGGTTCATTAGCTTGATACCAGATTTGGAGGGACTGTCTTATGAGGAGAGGTTGAGTAGTTTAGAAGAATCATAGTTAACCTTATTGAAACAAATATGTTCTGATCAGATTTAACAGGGTTGACGCAGAAGGGTTGTTTCCCCTTGTAGGAGAGTCTAGAACCAGAGGGCAAAGTCTCTGAGTAAGGGATTGCCCAGTTAGGAGAGAGATGAGGAGGAATTTCTTCTCTCTGAGGGTAGGGAATCTGTGGAATTCTTTATAACAGAGGGCTGTTGAGGCTGGGCTGTTAAATATATTGAAGACTGAGATACGACAATTTTTTAAAATATTAAGTGAATCAAGGGTCATGGAGAAAACTTGGAAGGTGGAGCTGAGACTTATCAGATCAGACAAAATCTCATTGAATGGTAGAGCAGACTCAGTAGGCTGAATGGCCTATTTCTCTTCCCAATATCAGGTGATGGGTATTGCTTCTGACCCCCATCTTGGTTCTGGATAAATGAGCTGAAGGAAGGATCATACTGCTAGCTACTGCTTTCTATGCCCGTCCATACAGCACTTGAGAACCTGAAGCAGGCACATAAACACAGAATAATCCATTGTATTTCTAACAAAAACAGAATCATGCTTCATCAACACTACTGTCAGTAATGAGGACATTAAATAATTTTGAATGTATATAAACTATATCTAACAGCCTGGGAGCACAGGGTCTTTAGATTAATGTGATATAGAGAGATTCAGTTATGAGAAATTCCCCTTCCAGATTAATTCAATATCAATGTGCCAATTTCTTTAAGTGAATAGCACAAGTGTCAAGGGAAAACCCTCAGTGGGGCACTTTCAGTTAACAACAAGCAGTACGTCGAAATGTCCTGTTCTCTCCTCAGAGGAAGGAAGTGCATTGTGTCGAGTACATTTGGTGGAGTGGATTTGACAAATGCTATGCATGCACCCGGGACACAGGAGCTTAAATTCGCTGCAATGTCTTAACAGTACTACAGGGAGCTCCTAAAGCAGGTTCCCCAAATAAAACCCAATGAATACTTAATTGGATATGTGATTTATTCTGAGTGTCGTATGAGATTTTAAAGAGGCATGACTTCCTAACCATGCGGCAATAACTTCAGCAAACTCAAGAGACAATGTAAAAATGATTGAAGGCGTGTCAAATCTTACAAAGAGATTACAGGACAGAAAGAGGCCATTTGGTTAGTGTTTCTGCTTCACTTCAGCCTCTTTCTATCCTTCTTCATCCAGTTTTATCAATATAACCCTCGATTTCTTTATCCCTCAGGCATTTGTCTAGTTTTATTTTAATTGCATCTACACGATTCAACTCACCCATTTTGCGATAATGAGTTCTGCATTCTCACCACTCTCTGGGCGAAGAACTATCTTCTGGATTCCTAACTTGATTCTTTGGTGACTGTCTTATATTGACGGCCTCTAGTTTTGCCTTTTCTGACTTGTGAGTTCCCTCTCTGTATGTTGATGCTATCAAAAGTTTTCATAATTTTAATGGCCTCTTTGAAACCTTTAATATGGAGTTACAAGTGGTCCAAGATGGCAGTGGGGTAGGACTGCTGTGCTGGAGCTCGTCCACTCCAACTGCTTTTCTTTCTCTTTCTTTTTTTTTGCTCGCTTGTCTTTTTGTTACTTCCTTACCTTGTCCTGAGCTCGGACGGCATCGGCAGTGGGGAAAATCCAGCGCGTTGACCTTGAACGGTCTCGAGCTGAGCCCAGGGTGCAGACCTCTGGCAGGTCTAACGCAGACCTCATGCTGTCCCAGCGCGGAGGATAGTGAGCCCCAACTCACTTTCCGGGAGCAAGCACAGGACTTGGAATCAGCAGCGGCTACATCGGCAGAAGTGATGTCGGTGAGGTAGGCCCAGGGGAAAAATATGGTGCCTGAGGACCATCAACTTCATTGTTGGTTGGATCTGGTACTGGCAGCGGCAAAGTGGTGGTGCAAGGGCATCATGGCAACATCGATGAGGTGGACCCGGCAATGAGAGAAGCAACTCAGATGTTGGTTGATTTGGTGCTGGTGGTGGTGAGGTGGTGGTGGAACAGAATTGGCCTAAAGGCAAAGATGGCACCTGAGGATTGGGAATTTCAATGTTGGTTGGGTCCGGTGTAGATGGTAGTGCAGTGGTGGCAGAGGGATGGCAGCACAGGTATGGTGCTGAGATAGCCCAGGACTGGCTGATGGACTCTCTTCAAGCCATATCTTACTTTTTTTGATGTTATTCTTAAATTATTAAAAATGGCACCATATCGTGGTGACAAATGAAAGATTTTCTCTGTATTTTATTGTATTCTTATGTCAAATACACGTGACAATAAAATCAAAATAATATCAAGCATGTGAGATGTCGCCTGACTCCCTTCAGATCTTTAACAGAAACAGTTAAGCAACAGCTTTTGAGTAGAGCTCTGCACTGTTACACAAGTATTTTTGTGAGTTTAGAGTCGATGTTTTCATTGTGTCTTTAGCTGCGGGAAAAATGAAGTGAAAATCAAACCATTTACCTGAGCAAACACATAGTCATCTTGGACCACCAAGGAATTGTGATCTATATATCCTGGAAAGGGCTTGCTGCTTGCTGCTTCTGAACAGTTCTGAATTCTACAGGTAATATATTGAGCATCTGTCAATGAAAAACAGAGTGGAGATTATTTAATTAGAGAAATGAAAGACCTCAAAGACAAGCTAACACCATAAACTACTTTCGCCAAAAAACTTGGAGTCATTCTACTGTCATTATTTCCACACATGTGCCACAGAATTTTAACAAGGGGAGAAAAAAAAATGCCACGTGCAAAACAAGGGAAACAGAAAATGTCCCTCTCTACCTCCATTCCCCAGATGGTTTGAGAGCTCTCAGCTTCTTCCTCCACCAGAGGCCTGAACAGTCCCCATCCACCACCACTCTCGTCCACCTGGCTGAACTCGATCTCTCACTGAACAATTTCTCCTTTAATTCATCTCACTCCTGACAAGTCAAAGGAGTGGCTACAGGCACCCACATGGTCCCAGTTATGCCGGTCTCTTTATGGGCTATGTGGAACAACCCTTGTTCCAGTCCTACACTGGCCCTTCCCAAAACTCTTTTCTTGACCACTGCTTTGGTGCTGCTTCATGCTCCCACCTGGACCTTGAAAAATTTGTTCGTTTTGCCTCCAATTTCCACCCCTCTAAAACTTTCACATTGCCTGATTCTGACGATTGCCCTCCTTTCCTTGACCTCTCTGTCTCCACTTTGGGGAATAAACTGTCCACTGCCATCCACTGACTCCCATAGCTACCTTCGCTACAGCTACGTTCTGCAAGGACTCTATCCCATTCTCCCAGTTCCTTTGCCCATGTCACATCTGTTTGGATGATGCCACCTTCCACAACAGTGCTGCTGATATGGCTTGCTCCTTCCATGACCCTAGTTTCCTGTTCACTGTGGTTGACAGGACCTCTCAACTGTGTTCGACTTATGACATGTGCTTCAACTCTTGCCCCTTCCCATCTCTCACAACAGCGTGATTGGGTTCCCCTTGTCCTCACTTTTCATCCCACCAGCCTCCGCATTAAAAGGATCAATCTCCACCATTTCAGACAACTCCAGCAAATGTCACCACCAAACACATCTCCTCTCATTCCCCTGTCTGCATTTCACAGGGATCATTCCCTCTGGGACACCCTAGTCCATTCCATGACCATCAACACCACCTGTCTTTCACACAGTACCTTCCCATGTAACCGTAGAAGGTGCAACACCTTCCCACTTCACCTGCTCACCGTCCAAGGGCCTAAACAGTCTTTCCAGGTGAAGCAGCATTTCACCTGTACCTCCTCCAATCTTGTGTGTTGTATTCGCTGCACCCAATGTGGCCTACTCTACATTGAAGAAACCAAACGCAGGCTGGGTGACCGCTTTGCAGAACACCTCTGATCCGTGAGCAAGCAGGACCCTGATCTTCCTGTAGCTGGTCATTTTAACACAGCGTCCTGCTCACATACCCACATGTCTGTCCTCAGCATGCTGCAATGTTTCAGTAAAGCACAGCACAAACTGGAGGAACAAAATCTCATCTTCGGACTTGGCACTTTACAACCTACTGGACTTAATATTGAGTTTAACACCTTCAAATTGTGAACCAAGCCTCATTTCTTCCCTTTCTTATAGCCTTACTTGTTACATTCAGTGTCACCATGTCGTCCTCTCTCCCCACCCCACCCCACTGTAGCATAAACGTTGCCCTCTCCTCACCACGTCAGCTCTGATGGCAAATAGTCTAAACTCGAAAATTTAGCTTGCTCTCTCTCCATGGATGCTGCCTGACCGCTGTGATCTCCAGCGTTTCTTGTTTTCAACACATAACCTATCGTGTTTAAAGGGATTACATATCACCAACGTGAAGAGGAGGCAATTGGTAACAAGTTAAATAGCTTTTTTACTTAAACCTCATCCACATATCTCATTATTTTCCAGTGAATTTAAGTTCATTGTCTTGTTAAATTAAGTTTAACCACAACTTACAACTTAATCCACCTAATGCTTAGAATTTTCCTCCTCATTCATGTCTGAATCCATTATGGTGTTTCATCAGTGATTTGTACCAATTACACCTTGTAATGCAATGTCTTGCAGATTCATCTCAGCGTCCACTTTGCTTTGAGAATTGCCTCACACCAAAGAGATACGTTCAGTGACTGATCAAAGATTGCTGTTAAATCCTTTGCAGTCAGACACACAATCATTCTATTCTTGTTTCCTAAATCCCTTAAGATGCAGAATATATATCACTGAGAAAAGCCATTTGACCCAACAGATCCATGTTGATGCTTATAGTCAAAATAAATCTCCTCCAAGCCAACTTCATTTCATTTAATTAACATAACTTTTCATTCCTTTTTCCATCCTAATTTAATCTAATATCCCCTTGAATGCATCTACACTATTCACTTCAAATTGTTGCTGTAGTAGCAAGTGTTGCATTCTCACCAGACTGTGTAAAGAAATTTCTCCTGAATTCTGTGTTGGATTTATTAGTCTCTGTTCCAAAATTAAACAAATCATGATAGACGTACATAATCATAGAATCCCTCCAATGTGAACATCCTCCTTCATGTTTGTTTGCCTCCCCCTGGACCCCAGACCTGTTCTGTTGTTCCCAACACAACCAGTCCATTTTCAACTACTCTTACTCCCTGTTTGTTCCCATTCCACATTTATTTCTTTCCTGGCTTACTATCAGCAATCCCTTTGTCTCCTTTCCTTTCCTCTGTCTCTCTGTGCACTGTCTTCATCTATTTGTCTTACTCCTTGCTCCCTCCCCGCTCCCCTCTCCCACTGTAATATCACTGTTACCCAGCTGCTTTCAGTTCTGGTGTAAGGTCACTGGGCTCAAAACATTAGCTCGATGTTCCCTCTCCACAGATGCTGCCAGATCTGCTGAGTTTCTCCAGTACTTTCTCTTATTTTACTTGATTTGGACAATGACCTTCGGACTTAGGCCACAAATGCAAATCCCAAAACCTCAGTAAGAATTGTTATGAGAGAAACATTTGCTTGGAGTTAATCAGCACATGGAACTGAAACCCTGTGAAAAGAACTGTTTTGGAGTCAATTGACAGCCAGGAAAATTTAAATAGATGAACATCTATGGATAAGGAAGTAGAGTATTGATGCTTATAAAGACGCTAAAAGTTTCAAATGCTCCTTAATTTTAGGGGATTAGCAAGTTGTTTGGGAAGTCCATGATGAAGCAATAAAACACAGAATGTGGACAGAACGGGCCTAATTGTTGAATGATCTTTTCTCTTGTTCCTAGAAATTACATTCATAAAATCTATGCCATCGCATCTGGCTCAAAACTGTATTTCATGAAACCTCTATTTCCCAGAACTACAGTCATTTTACTTTGTGAGACTATACAATCTGCACGAATCTGTTCCTCCATAAATAACGGCCTCTGAAAAAGCAGTTCAATCTCTAAAACACAACAAAGTTCTTTGAATTGTGTTTTCAGTTCTTCATCTGTGCTACTAAACGATATCGGGACCAATGCATACACCACAGGAAGTAAGATTGACTTTATTTGGTTAGACTTGGCTAATCCACATGTTTATTGTATAAAAATCATTGGACTAATGAGACATCGATGCATTGTATCATGTATTTATATATTGATCCACAATATATCATTCAGTAATTCTTTATGGAGATGTTTTCTGAAAGAATGCAATCAACTCCCTACTTTACTACGTTACAATATTTCCTGCTAATTCATCAAATTGAATTATTTACAATTTTTATTCACTAATTAATAGTAGATATCAAACTGAGCAATAAACGTCTTGTGCCTATATTTCCTGAGAGTCAAGGTTATTTAAATTTAGCTAAGTTGTATTTTGGGAGGCTGCATGAAATGCATTCTGTTACAAGGCAAGGTGCAACTGAACCATTGTAATGGCGGGGAATGGGACCACCATGTTCAGTCTCTTATACAATTTCAGCAGAATGAAAGAAACCACTTTGAGTCCTGCAGTTTACCAATTACTGGTTTTATCTTATCAGAGTGAATAGGTATAGTTGGTTCATTGCAAACCAGAAGGAGTTACTGAATATTTGTACTGATTATGCAGTGCTGTGTTAAACAAATAGATAAAGAAAGTTAATTAATATTCCATACCAAGGAGGTAAAACAAAGGAAATCATGTTTTAGGGTAGTACAAAATTAAGACAGAGATAATTTGACAATACTGATGAAATAGATCTGATCGCCTCATGTCTCGGCACATAATTATGAAGCGTTCAGGTCAGGAAGAAAAGATTTTCATTTATGTAACATGTTTTACAAACTCAGAATGTCTCAAAGTACATGGAAATTATTTCAGTGTCACCAATGTTCCAATATAGTAAACACAGCAGCAAAATCCCACAAATTGCAATGTGATAATGACCGCATCATTCATTTTTAAGAATGTTGATTGAAGGATAATCAATGACCATAACTTAGCAGTTGTTTCCTTGAAGTTCATTAGTAAATAGCCAGTGTCTTTTCCCTGGGGTGGGGGAGTCCAAAACTAGAGGGCATAGGTTTAAGGTGAGAAGGGAAAGATTTAAAAGGGACCTAAGAGGCAACATTTTCATGCAGAGGGTAGTGCATGTATGGAACGAGCTGCCAGATGAAGTGGTGGAGGCTGGTACAATTACAACATTTAAAAGGCATCTGTATGTGTATATTAATAGGAAGGATTTAGAGCAATATGGGCCAAATGCTGGCAAATGGGGCTAGATTTATTTAGGATAACTGGTCGGCATGGACAAGTTAGGCCAAATGGTCTGTTTCCGTACTGTATACCTCTATGACTCTAGTGGACATGAAAGTCCCATTGCAAGAAAATGGGAGATGGAACCTCATTTTCACACCTCATCCAAAGGACAGCAACTCTGAGAGTGCGGCACACCCACAGCACTGACCCTATGACAGTGCGGCACTCCTTCAGTACTGAACCTCTTACAGTGCCCACCCCCTAAGTGCTGACCCTCTGGCAGTGAGACACTCCCTCAGTACTGACCCTCTGACAGTGTGGCAATCTCTCAGTAATGACCCTTTTACAGTACTCACTCAGTAAATACTGACCCTCTGGCAGTGCAACAATTCCTCAGTATTGACCTCCTGCAGTGTGGCACTTCCACATATTGACCCTCCAACAATGCGGCACTCCCTCAGTACTGGCCCTTTGACAATGTAACACTCCATCAGTACTCACCCTCAGACAGTGCCCACTCCCTCAGTATTAACACTTTGAAAGTACTCACTCCCTCAGCACTGACCCTCTGACAGTGTGGCACTCCCTCAGCACTGACCCTCTGACAGTGCGGCACTCCCTCAGCACTGACCCTCCGACAGTGCGGCACTCCCTCAGCACTGACCCTCCGACAGTGTGGTACACCCTCAGCACTGACCCTCCGACAGTGTGGTACACCCTCAGCACTGACCCTCCGACAGTGCGGCACTCCCTCAGCACTGACCCTCTGACAGTGCAGCACTCCCTCAGCACTGACCCTCCGACAGTGTGGCACTCCCTCAGCACTGACCCTCCGACAGTGTGGCACTCCCTCAGTACTGACTTTCTGACAGTGTGGCACTCCCTGAGCACAGACCCTCTGACAGTGCGGCACTCCCTCAGTACTGACCCTCTGACAGTGCAGCACTCCCACAGCACTGACCCTCCGACAGGGTGGCACTCCCTCAGTACTGACCCTCCGACAGTGCGGCACTCCCTGAGCACAGACCCTCTGACAGTGCGGCACTCCCTCAGTACTGACCCTCCGACAGTGCAGCACTCCCACAGCACTGACCCTCCAACAGTGTAGCACTCCCTCAGCACTGACCCTCCGACAGTGCGGCACTCCCTCAGTAGTGAACCTCAGATGTTGTGGTACTCTCTCAGTAGTGACCCTCAGACAGTACAGCACTCTTTGATCATTCGGATGGATTATGGATTACTGTCACTGAACTATTACAGGAGGAGGCCATTTGGCACCCTTCCACTCAACCACGGAAAGGCCATTTGTTTGCCAGTCCAGTGACATTACTATTTTGTCGCAACAAATGCTTAAACTATCTGACCAGCCATGTCTTTTTATGGCCCTAGGATGAAATTCATCTGTGCCCAGACACTTATCAGCCCACAATTCCAACAATTAATTCAGTATCAGTTCTCTGGTGATCATAATTTTCCTGAGATCCTCCTTCTCTACCATCTCCTGAATTAAAGATGCTTCAGGAATGTTACTTGTATCCTCCATAATGAGGAATCATGCAAAATACCTCTTCAATTGATCTGTCTTTTCCTTACATTTCATTATGAATTTTTCAAGCTCCTTTCTATCAGACCATCTCTTACTTTTCAAAATATTTTTTCTTTTAAATATTTATAGATTTTTTTCTATCTGGTTTTATATTTTTAGCATGCTTTCTCTTGTACCTTAATGTTTTCTTCCTTATTAATGTTCTAGTCATTCCTTGCTGCTTTGTCTAATCATCAGACCTGCCATCTGGTTGAGCACAATCACATGTTTGTTTCTTTAACCTTGACATGATCTTTAATGTTTCAAGTTAATTGCAGAATCTTTTGAACTTGTTGGAATGTATCTAGTCCACGTATTCTTAATATGCCCTTAAACGGTTTGCTTCTGCATCTTTGTAGATCTGTCCTTTAATCTATTCGTTTTATCTAGCTCTGCTTTTGTGTCCTCATTGTTGCCCTTATTTAGATTTTATCTTGTCAATCAATCTTATTTTTTATCAATTTTGTTTTCTTCAAACTCAATGTAAAATACAATCATATTATGGTCACTGCTATCTAGGAGTTCCTTCACTGTAAGATTATCAATTAATCCTTCTCATTGTATTATACTAGCATAGTAAGGAGAGAAGAAAAGTTAACCTTTACAATTGAGCCCTTTCATCATTATAACCTCTTTGGCAGTGTCTGACAAAACAACTTTCCATATTCTTGAGCAGGGGTCAGAGATTCTAGAATAGTCCAATTTTCTACAAGAGTTTAAAAAACATATACCTGCAAAGTACATGGAACTTATATAAATAATGTCTGTCAGAAAATCTGTTTTAAAAAAGACACTTTTTAAAGCTTGTCACATTAATGCCTGACTGATAATACTTAAAGGTGAAAGTTCATTGCATCTTCTGGTCGTGAAAAATCTAATTGAATGTGGTGCTCTATAAAAATCCTGGATTTTGTGTCCAGAAATGGCAACCATCAGGACTCTTGCTCCAAAGAGTAAAATTAGCTGAACTACAGACTCTTTAGGCACAGCAAATAAATAAATATCAAACACACAACAACAAATAATGAAAGACAGTGCTATACAATGCATACAATCCAACTGCAGGCTCACTGTTTGCAAGGTTCAAAGATCAGTTGCTAGTAATTTTTTGGTGCTGCTGTTGTACTGGAAACCCAGGGAGTTTAGTTGTGGCCTGCTGATTCCTGGAAATCACAATGGCACCTTGAGAGGCTGAGGTACTTAGCTAGCTATGCATTATAACCTGTTGCGCCTTTATTCACTGTTTGATGAAAAAAACTCACATCCAGCTGTGTTCCTTGCTTCAATGTGCACGAGGTCTGGGTCCTTGTCCAAACCCATCACAGACCTAGGAGAGCAGGAATGAAAACAGGTGAAATAAATAAAGTGAAGATATCTTTGTCTACTTATCTGACAGCCCCATTTGTGCTCATCTCCCATATCTCTCAGCGCAGACTATCACGAGCCATTGCTTGCACACAGGAAAATCAATGCTTCTGTTTCTGGTGAAGGGAATAATTTATCACTATTTCTTAAGGCAATGACTACCTGAGTGGGACCTTTATCTTTATTCAGTTTTCTTCGATTTAGAAGTGACGTAAGGAATATGCTAAAGGGAAATGCGGTTACATAGTTGTTGTTTACTGAAAGACATTCATCTCTGTTTAAACTGTAACTCTAGTTAGTGTGAGTCACATCAGGATGAAGCAATTATGACTAGAAACAGTCCAAATACAGAGCTTCACGTGAATTCTTGTAAGTTGAATCAGGGAGATATGAGTAGATATTTGCAATCAACCTGTTCAGGGATGTTATGACACATTTCTGCAGCAGGTGGGGCTTGAACCCAGTCCTCCTGGCTCAGAGCCAGGGGCATTACCACTGCACTACTGGAGTCCCCATAGGAAGCTACTTGTCAGAAGAAAGGTCAACTCAAGGACTCATCATGTTACAGGAAACAACAACACAGTTCACGAGATAACACCAAGAGCTGAAATACTGGGCACCTTGATAGATTCCCTTAGGAAATTATCAAATGATCCACTCTCACTCTATTCTGAGAAAGACAACATCGCACACATTTTGAAAGGAAGATCAATCCTCACAGGCCCTTCACGCGCAAACTCCTGCTGCAGCAGCAATAATTGGACAACTCTGTGTCATGAAATGCATTCTGTAAGAGTACATACAAGGTAATAAAAATACATTCAACAGCAAATAAAAATGAAAACTCCTTGCATGGCGCCCTTAGTGTAGTAAAATGAACTATATCTCAGTAAGAGTTATGCCAATTCATTTTTTGTCTCTCCTTTGTCTCTGAGCTACAGAAAGAGAAGTTTTTGAAAGAAATCAGGAGGCATGGGCTCGCGTCCCATCTACTCTATAGGCACATCATAAAATTTCTGAGTAGGTTGATTAGGAAAATATCGAAAACAGGGGATATTTGGAAAGTGAACCCCAGAGCTTAAGGCACAGTCACCAATGGTGAGAGATTAAATTTAAGAACAGGCAAATAGTCTTGAATTGTCAGTCTGAAGAAGGCTCCTCATATTTAGGGATGGATGTGGTGATCTTAAAATTCATGCATTGCCAGAAAGGGGAGTTTGTAAAGACCAGCAAGCAATGGGGTGTTGTGAGTGTTAGGTGAGAAGAAGTTAATAAAGGAAAGAAAATATGAGACCAGCCAAGGGGAGAACTGGAATAATCCAGCTTAGAGGCAGCTGAGTGGACAAAAAAATGAAATTGACTGATTTCAACGTTAGAAATCGGCATTCTTGGCAATAGCACACATTTGTGACATGAAAGCCATCTTGGTGTCAAACATAAAACTGAGATTGTTTCACTTGGTTTAAAACAGTTACAAGGGATAGAAATAATGTGGAATGAACAAGGTTTGCAGTAGGGAACCATATGAGTTTATAATCATTCAAACAAGGAACAACTGTTGGTACTCAGCCTTCTGAGCCTGCCCTGCTATTCAATATGCTCATGGCAGATCTGATTCTAGCCTCAGCCCTATATTCCTGCATATCCCTGATAATCTTACATCCCCTTGGTCATCAAGAATCTATCTACTTCTTCCTTCAAAAAATTTAAAGATTCTGTATCCAATGCCTTTTGAGGAAGGGAATTCCAAAGACTCACAACCCTCTGAGAGAAAAGGATGATTCCTCATTCTGAAGAAGGGTCTCGACCCGAAAAGTCAGCTTTCCTGCTCCTCTGATGCTGCTTGGCCTGCTGTGTTCATCCAGCTCTACACTGTGTTTCCTCATTTCTGTTTTAACTGCGCTACCCCTTATTTTTAAACAATAATCCCCGGTTCTAGATGCTCCCACAAGGAGAAACATTCTCTTCACATCCACTCAGCCAAGACGGTCAGGATCTTGAAAGTTTCAATTAAGTCACCTGTAACTTTTCGAAATTCTAGAGGGTACAGGCTCAGCCTTTCTAGCTTTTCCTCATAAGGCGATTCTCCTATTACATGTATTAGTCTATTAAATCTTCTCTGAACTGTTTCCAATTAATTAACATTCTTCCGTAAGTATGGTGACCAGTGCTGTACACAGTACTCCAAAAGTGGTCTCACCAATGCCTTGCATAACTGAAGAATAATATTCCTATCCTTGTATTCAATTCCCCTCACAATAAAGCGTACATTCTATTGGATTTCCTGATTAATTGCTGTATCTGGCTTCAGTCTTCCCAATATTTAGTTGAACAAAATATTTTTTCATTCGCTATGAAATGTCGAACAAGTAGTGCGGCAAATGGGAGGCAGCTGGAGTCTGATGAGATAGAGCTTCACCTGTCATCAGAACCCACATGAGACCTGATGCTATGCTTTCAGATGAAATTATTGAGGGACAGGGTGTTGGTAAGAAATACAGGAGACCAACCATTGCTTCCTATGGAGTTTTGGAGGTAACAAAGTAAGAGCAGGCAGAGAAGTCAGTGTTGGTCATTCTCTGGCTCCGATTAGAAAGAGAAGAATGGACTCAAGCTAAAACATTTCCATTGACTTGGACAAAGGAGGAGAGACACTGCAGGAGGATGGGATCGTCAACTGTGTCCAAATATGCACAATATGAGACAATTTTTCACGAAGATGGAGAGTGATGTAGTTGGTTCTGAGACTCGGGTCCTGAATCTAAATAAAGGAAATCACAATGGTGTAAGGTGTGAGCTGTCTATGATAAAGGACATGGATTAAAGAATAAAGGATTAAAAGAGGGAAACTAGAGTATGAGAGTACGCTTGTGGGGAACATACAAATTGATTGTAAAAGCTTCTATAGGTAAGTGAGGAGAAAATGAAAACATCTGGAGGTCTCTTACAGTCAAAAAGAGGGGAAGTTCCAATGAGGAACGAAGAGATGGCAGACCAGAACATGTTAAAGGACAAGGAAGAAGAGGTCCTAAAATTGTTGAACTCAATATTGAGTCCAGAAGGATGTAGGGTCTCCAAGTAGAAAATGAGATGTTTTTCTTCCAGCTTGAGCTGAGCTTTGCTGGAGCTCTTCAGCAAGCCCGAGACAGAGATATTGGCCAGGGAACACAGTGGAGTGTTGAAGTGAGTATAAGTATTCTGCAAAGCTATTGCGCAGTGTACGTTTTGTCTCCCAATGTAGACAAAACCACTTTAGAAAGTAGTGAATACAGTACACTCTTTGTTTTTTGTTTTAGTTTCAGATTTCCAGCATCTACAGTTCTTTGTTAGAGATTAAAAAAAACTCCAGATGCTGGAAGGTAGACGAACAGGAGGCTGGAAGAGCACAGCAGGCCAGGCAGCATCTGGAGGAAAGGAGCAGTCAACGTTTCGTGTATTACCCTTCTTCAGGAGAGCAAAACCCAAAACGTTGACTGCTCTTTTCCTCCAGTTACTGCCTGGCCTGCTGTGTTCATCCAACTTTCTGTTTATCCACAGTTCTTGTTTTATTCTAGTGAGTAACTCTACAAACCTGTTCTCTAGACACTGTAAGGATTATGCCTACATGATGGAGCACTGCACGGCTGTACGTTTCTGACATGGTACACTTTCTGAATAGAATATCTAAATTTCCATGCATAGAAATGTATAGAAATGTTTCATACTGACTTCCAAATAGATTACTGCATTCCCAAATGGTGCAGGGATCCAATGATCCCTTTGAAAAATCACATTCTTTTTAAAACATGCATTCTTAGGCAAGGAATTGCCATAGTGATAATTTCTTTAAGAAAATGGTTAAAAATAGAAATTACACAAAGTAAAAGTTTCAGGGAAGTAGAGATGATGCCTCTTTCTGTTACTACACCATTGCCACCTTCACTGGCAGATCTAAAACAGCTGTAGTTCATTCCTGATGGTAAGTGCCTGCCCAGGGATGAATCAGAGAAAAAGAGGGCTCCTGCTTCAGCTCCTGTTAGCAGGATAGAGATCTACAGAACAGACAAATGGCCACCCATGGCAACCCATTCTGTTAAAAACGATTCTAACTTTAACCACAGTGACAGGAGCAAGACTGAGCCAGGGAGCTTGGAAATCAACCAGCGTTCCTCTTCAGATTGGGATCAACCAATTCTGAATGTGTGTGTATGTGAATGTTGGTGAGGAACAGCACTGGATTCAGCCATGCTATCTAACTCATATTTGACTACCAATTGAATATTCCACCAGTAAAAGGACAAATGCAACATTGAAGTATTCATTTTTCCAAACTTTAGCTTCAGGGTAACATGATCTGCTTAACTGTTGAACAGTCATGTAGGAAGTACAATTTATCCTAATAATATTCACAATAGATTTATTCAATATTACAACAGACAATTGGTGGAGACAGCTCGAGTGATCTTCCTTTGCATATCCATATTTTCTTTTACTACTTCATCATCGTAACTTAATATTAAAGGAGAGTTTAATTAAGGGATTGGCCCATGGTTTGAAATGTCAGTTGGTTTTCAAATAGTGGTTCACATACACTTGGAGTGAAAAATCACTTTGCTTTTAAATTTCTTTTATTGAAAAGCTTTCAGAATGAATAGTAAAACTTACCCTCAGGGGCTTAGATTTGCAAACCATCAACACTTCACTGTATATCTCGTATCATAAATCTTACACGTGCAAGATAAGCCCCAGGAGGCATTTTCCAGTGTTCCTGGTTATGGCTTTGACAGTTCTTGCAGAATTACATGACTGCTGCTTTTAGCAGTAGTGGGAAAAGTGTAATAAAATGACTTTGTTTGACAGCTTAAAGAAATCAAGGAAGGAAACCAAGCTTCCCCTTCAGTGTTCATCTCTGCAGAGAAATAACACACTCCAAAACAACTAACTCTGATGTGATGAGTCACAAAGAAAATATCTGACAAATTTGTTTCTTGAAGCTGCTGTTGGCCATTTCAATTAATTTTTGCAGACTTGGAGACACCAAAGGAAGTGTGCCAGAGTACACTCTAGCGTTCTACTCCCTTGGCAATCTCCCCTTTCCACAGCAAACTAGAACCTGGCACTCTGCACTCAACCCACCTGGCACCTTACTTACCTGGCACCCTACCTCTCCTAACCAATGATAACCCTTCCTTCCCAGCACCCTAAATTACCATGGTGCTGATGTTTTGACAGCAGTTGTCAGATTGGATGAGCCGACCTTCACGTTGCAGAATACAGCAGCTGGCTGTTGTGAAAGGGTAACATAAAACAAAGAACTATGGACACTGGAGATCTGAAATAAAAACATGAATTGCTGGAGAAACTTGACAGGTCTGGCAGCATCTGTGGGAAGAAAGCAGAGTTAATGGTTCTGATGAAGAGCCAGTGGACTCAAAACGTTAACTCTGCTTTATTCCCTCAGATGCTGCCAGATCTGCTGAGTTTCGCCAGGAGTTCCTGCTTTTGTTGCAAACAGGGGTGTGGTTTGCCTTTCTCCGATAGCTCTGTGCAACAAATGAGCTGTCAGAGCAGTAGCAAAAACAGAAATTGCTGGAAAAGCTCAGCAGATCTGGCAGCATCTGTGGAGAAAAGTCAGAGTTAACGTTTCAGGTCCAGTGACCTTTTTTCAGAACGCTATCAGAACAGAAGTATGGCTTTGCATTCCTGCAAGAGATTGAGACTCTGTGAAAAGTCTGGTTCATTATTTTGGAGTTGTATATTTTATTTATACACCTGCCTTTTTTTGAAATAGTACAATGGAAAAATTAGCACCATTTGAGACAGCACCTCGAACACAATGGAACACTCTGTCAATACTACACCAGAGTAAAAACCTTGCCTTTTGGAGTTTAACACTGAAGAGTAACTTGAACTCAGCCTGGTGACTGAGATACAAAAATACCATTGAAAACACAGGCTTTGAGGAGTGTCTTAAAGGATGTTTGGGGAGGAGATCTTGAAACTGAGAGCCTATGCAACTGAGGGCTTTGTGATAGTTTGCAAAATATCACCAAGTTTCAAGGGGCAGAATCTGTCAGTCCATTTGTAAGGCTGGGGGTATCACAGAGTCAGGGAGAGTCTAGATTGTGGAGGAAGTAGAAGACAAGGATGTGAATTTTAAAATCATGCTGCTTTGTCAGATGAAGCTCAATGCCAGTAGATGTGATGCTGCAATGTGGAGAAACAAGATTAAAAGCAACTCAAGTGGCTCGGATCCTAAAACACATTAATGGTGTTCTGGAGTTTTTGGTGAGTGGTGTAGAACATTGAAGGCAAGACACAATGATTAATCTACGAAGAACATTACTAAGACCAAAAATCACTGAGGACTAAATGGAGCGTTGCCTGTGTGGAGTTAACGTAGAACAGAGAGACCTATTAGTTCATGTACATAATTCTTTGAAGTTTGCATCATAGGTAGACAGGGTGGTTAAGAAGGCATTTAGCATGCTTGCCTTCATTGCTCAGACTTTTGAGAATAGAAGTTTGGACGTCATGTTGAAGTTGTACATGATGTAGGTGAGGCCTCTTCTGGAGTACTGTGTAAGGTTCTGGTTACCCTCAGTAGGAAGGATATTATTAACTGGAGAGGGTTCAGAAAGATTTACCAGGATGTTGCTGGGAATAGAGGGTTTGAGTTATAAGGGGAGGCTGGGTAGACTGGGACTTTTTTCGCTGAAGCGTAGGAGTTTGAAGGATGACATTATAGATGTTTATAAAATCATGAGGGTATAGATAAGGTGAATGGCAGGTGTCCTTTCCCTAGGGTTGGGGATTGCAAGACTGGGGGCATATTTTAAGGTGAGAGGAGAGAGATTTAAAAAAGACATGAGAGGCATTTTTTTTACGCAGAGAGTAGTTCATGTGTGGAATGAACTTCCAGAGGAAAGGATAGATGCCGGTACAGTTTCAACATTTAAAAACATTTGGATAAATTCATGAATAGGAAATGTTTGGAGGGATGTGGGCCAAGTGCAGACAGGTGGGACTAGTTTAGTTTGGGATTATGGTCAGCACAGACTGGTTGGACTGAAGGGTCTGGTTCCATGCTGTTTGACTCTATGACTCTATAATGGGTAGCGTGCAGATTTGGGGGTCAGTTTGCTCAGTTAGTTGGGCAGTTGGTTTGCAGTGCAGAGTTATGCCAACAGCATGGGTTCAATTCCCATAACCATGAAAGATTCTCCTTCTAATCATTCCCCTCACCTGAGGTTTGGTGACCCACAGGTAAACTGCCACCAGTTATCTCCCTTTCTGTATAAGGAAAAAACAGCACTATAGTTCTCTAGGACTTTGGTGAATTTGGGGCAGGTTTAGCAGAATGATGCTTGCTAGGAAGGTAGACAGGAAACCATTATGTTTTGCTAGTGTTGGAAATTATGGGGTAATAATAGAATTATTTGTAATTATAATGTGTTGGGATGGAATGGATGGAACAGATTGTATTCAGTGGTTAACGTAGATTGGCACCAAATTAAAATGCACAAACAGCCAGTATAGACAGGATGGGCAGAATGCTTTCTGTCTGCATCATAATATCTCTACGATTTAGAACAATTCTGGCCTGGGACACAAATATAAGGTGAAAAGTAAGAGATTTAGGACAGGGAAGAGAAGCAACCTCCTTTACCAAGATGGCTCAGAGACTGTGAAATGTCAACATTTAAGAAATGGTTAGGTAGATAGGATAAAAAAAATCAAAATACTACAGATGCTGCATGTCTAGAATATGAACAAAAAGAGGATGGACAAACTCAGCAGGTCTGGAAGCATAGGTGGAGACAGAAACAGAGTTAACGTTTCACATCAGTGACCTTTCTTAGGCACTCCACTGTCTCTGCAGGACCATTAGCTGCAAACAATGAGTCTGGCCAAAACATGTTGTGGCTGGAGTTCCAACCTAAACTTGCAGAACTTTTCTTTCTCGATTCTCATCCAATTAATTACTCAATTTACAGGTCAGAAGTCACATGGCACCAGGTTATACTCCAACAGGCTTATTTGAAATCACAAGCTTTTGGAGCACTGCTCTTCAATCAGGTGAAGTGAGGAGAAGACACACAGGCACAGAATTTATAGTCAGAGAGATCTCGAGATTGCACAAATGGTGTGAGTGGAGAGTCAACAGGACAAATAATAAGTCTCTACAGGTAGGATCAAGAGTGTCAGAAGCTGTGAGTAAAGTGCTAACAGCTGAATAACAAGTGAAGGGATGAGCTACAATTCAATTAATTAAGAAAGAGACAATTGCAAAAAATTAAAAAGAAGGTGTTGCTGGAGACAAACCAAATGGCTGGAATAGCATGATAGATATAAGGGTCACATGCTGAGGGGCTAACCAAACTAACAAGTAATTCAAAACTGTACAAACTAGTTAAGGTTGAGAGATCATAACAAGTTATTGTGGTGATGGTGTGAAAACAGGACAGTAACGAAGGTTTTACGGATACAACCAACGCATGGTGTATTGGCGAGTCCATGCAGATGCTACCGCAACGGATGAATGGACACCGCACAACAATTGCCAGACAGGAATGTTCCCTCCCAGCAGTCAGGGACATTCAGCCTCCGACCTTCATGTAAACACCCTCCAAGACAGCCTTTGAGATACACAATAACGCAGAATCGCCGAGCAGAGGCTGGTAGCCAAGTTCCATACCCATGAAGGCATCCTCAACCGCATGACATATAACCCCCACCATACGGCTCTGTGTCTGTAAAACCTTCCTTGCTGTCCTGTTTTGACACCATCACCTTGATAACTTGTTATGAGTTCTCCACCTTAATTAGTTTGTACAGTTTTGGATTACTTGTTACTTTGGTTAGACCCTCAGTATGCGACCCTTATATCTATCATGTTATTCCAGCCATTTGGTTTGTCTCCAGCAACACCTTATTTTGAATTTTTTGCAATTATCTCTCTGCCTCATTTAATTGGATTTTAGCTCATCCCATCACTTGTTGTTCAGCTGTTGACACTTTACTCACACCATCTGACACTCTTGATCACCTTCAGAGACTTATTATTCAACTTGTAGACACTCCACTGTCACCATTTATCTGATCTTTTGATCTCTCTGATTATAAATTCTGTGCCTGTGTGTCTTCTCCTCACTTCAACTGATGAAGGGACAATGATCCAAAAGCTTGTGATTTTAAATAAACCCATTGAACTATAATGTCCTGTTGTGTGACTTCTTACTTTGCCCACTCCAGTCTGACACTGGGACCTCCACATCAATTTACAGGTGTAGCTGAGCAGGTAGCCATAATCTCTTGCATTTAATCTACTGAAATAAACCTTTAGAAACTACCAAATTCCAAAGTTTAGAAAGCAAACTTCAGAATATTTATTTATCTTCACTGCTTAATCCTGGCTTACTTCCTTTCGGATAACAATGCACTTGTTCATCCAATTCTTAAAGAGATGTTTATCCAGCTTTTATCCACTAATCACTGAGCTTGGTTTTCCTGGTTATGCCACATTTGTCACTCGTCTGGTCTAAATTCTAATCTTGTATGGCCTGATTACAATGGACATAGAGAAAATGTGTCCATCAACAGGAAAGACTGGGATCCAAGAGTACACCCTCAGACTGAAGAGACAGCCCTTTAAAACTGAGATGAGCAGGAATTTCTTCAGCCAAATAATGGTTAATCTGTGGAACTCATTGCCATAGAAGACTGTTGATGTTAAGTCATTGAGTGCATTTAAGACAGAGATAGATACTTTCTTGATTGGTAAGGGTTACAGGGAGAAGGCAGGAGAATAGGGTTGAGAAACATATCAGCCATGATCAAATGGTGTAGCAGACTTGATGGGCTGAAGGTATTATAGAATCCTGAGAGTGTGGAAAGTTGCCACTCAGTTGATCGGGCCTGCATTGACCCTCTGAAGAGCATTCCACCCAGGCACATCCCATCTCTGCAACCTCACATTTCCTATGGCTGATCCATCCAACCTGTACATCTTTAGGCTGTGGGAGGAAACCGGAGCACACAGAGGAAACCCAAGAAGACACAGGGAGAATGTGCAAACTCCACACAAACAGCTACCCGAGGTTGGAATTAAATCCACATCTCTGGTGCTGTGAGGCAACAGTGCTGACTACAGAGCCACTGTGTTTCCCTCAAATTCTGCTCCTACATCTTATGGTCTTATGAATGTTGCTAATTGTATAACTATGACCAATAGTCTGTGTTAATGTGCTAAGTCTAATGGTCTGTGAAAGTGGGTAAAAACACAGTGATGAGTTTTGATAATCACAAAGTACACACTTGTGAACGTGTAAGGATTTGATTAGATAAAATAATTGTGTGCACAGATTTGAATATGATTGAATAATATAGTTATGTGTGCTCACTTAAATTTAATCTACTGAAAGAAACCTTGGAATGTAGAATATAATGATCATTATTGGATAGAGATATGAGTGTGTAAATGTGTAACAAAAGTGGAAATTGCTGGAGAAACTCAACAGGTCAAGCAGCATCTGTGAAGAGAGAAAGCAGAGTTAATGTTTCAAGTCCAGCAATGCTTATTTCAGAACTCAAGTAAGGTTTATTCTGAAGCAGGGTCATTGGACTTGGAACATTAACTCTATTATTCCCTCCACTGATACTGCCAAAGTTTCTCCAGCAATTTCTGTTTTTGTTTCAGATTTCCAACGTCCACAATTCTTTGTTTCATTTTATTATGTAAATGTTTAAGCTTTTTATTGGAAACGTGTTATCTGTAAAAATAGTACAAGACCTTTGCTTTGTTGAAAATTGTAGATTTGTATGCCATCTTTATAGGATACAGACAAATAAATGCTGAGACAAAGAAACCACAGTTTCATTTGGTCATTCAGGGATCAAAGGGTTAAAAAATTTCTCTTTCAGTTTGCTTCCATCAGAATCATATACTCCCTTTAATAGTTTAATCAGTTCTATTCACAATCTTAATTTTACCATAAAAAGCCAGAAAAAACAAGATCAGAATTCTACAGCAATTAAAGGTCTTTTTTAATCAACTAATCAAATTTGAATATCTGTAGAATGAAGAGACACGGGAGAAAGAAATTCGCATCGTTGAGGTGTTTTTCACAATGTTCCAAAGCACTTTACTGCCAATAAAGCATATTCGAAATGTAGTCACTTTTGTTATGCCAGATCATTTATGTACAGTGGGATCCCACAACAACAATGTGATAATGGTCAGAAAATCTGACTTTAGTTTGACTGTGGAATAAATATTGATCAGGACACCAGCAAGAACTCCACTGCTCCTTTTCAAAATTGAGCCTGAGGATCTTTTGTGTTTAAATGAGAGAGAAGCCGGTGTCTCTGAATGATACCTTATTCGAAAGACATTCTCTGTAATAATACAGTTATCCCTCATTACTGCACTTGAGTGTCAGCTGATTCAAACTAAGATTGTTTAACATTGTCCATTTTCTAATCAAACGGCTCAGAGATGTTAAGTTAAACATAAGTCATACAAGGCTATGAGCCAAGTGCTGGAAAATGGGATTAGACTCGTCGGGTGGTTGTTTCTGATTGTTGCAGACATGATGGGCTGAAGGGCCTTTTTCTGTGCTGGAGATCTTTATGACTCTAAGTGGGAAGAGGAGCCAAACCTCTTAGCCCAAAGATAGAGACACTACCACTGCCCCATTAGAATCTTACTTGTCCTTTTTCTGTTATTATAATGCAGTGAGTATCCTGAAAAGATTAACTGGCATCACAAGATAAGCTGCACTCATAATGAGTGATATTTTCTAATCGATCTGTTCAGAGAGGTTATAACACACCTCTGGAGTAGATCAGATCTGAACTTGGGCCTCCTGGTTCAGAGGTAAGGAAACCACCGCTGTGCCAGCCAAGCCCCATACAAATTAATCATGTTTTCCAACTAACCTGTTTGGAGGCATTACGACATGCTTCAGGAACAGAAGGGAACTGAACCTGGCCTTACTGGATCAGAGGTACATACACCACTATTGTCCCACAAGAATCCTTATTGTCACTGTGGTTGTCAAATCAGAAACAGCTCCTGATGTTTAAATGACGTCTGAGTCAGATTAGCATCCTAATGAATAAAGTTGCAGTTTCTAAAGGGTTAATTTTTCATACTTTTATATTTGCTTCACAAACACTGTCAATTTTCCTTTATCTCTTATCTTCCATACTAAATGTCATCTCTATTTGACTTTCCCTTTCTCATTCTCTTCCTTTTTTCTCCTTAATAGGTCTGAAGAAAAGTCATTAATACCTCAACTTTTTTAGAGTTCCTTAAGTAAACTGATAATGAGTTTTTAATTAAACGTTTTAAAATTATAAAGAGTCATTGCTCCATGGAATATGCATAAAAGGTCATTAATTGTTAGTTTTTTTTTCTTTTCTGCTGTTATTTAATTAGCTTACATCTCTGAGGAAGATGAAATCTCAAGCCGTAACACTGAAAAGTAAATGAATGTTATTCCATTCCATGGGAATAGCAAATCCTGTGTTGGATGGAGTATGGGAAGGACATTTGCAACAAAAACAGAAATTGCTGGAGAAAGTTAGCAGGTAGCGTCTGTAGAGGACATAGAGAAAGCAGCGTTAACATTTCGAAACCAGTGACCGTTCTGCAGAGCAAGTCTTGTTACTGGACCTAAACGTTACCTCCGTTTTTTCACAGATGCTGCAAGACCTGCTGATTTTCTTCACAATTTCTCGTTTGGTTCAGATTTTCAACATCTGTAGTTCTTTGTTTCAGTAAAGACATTTGCAGACTCTTTAAGAAGGATGGAAAGTGACACAGTGGTCATGTGGTAATCCAAAAGCCCAGGTTAATGTTCCAGGGACATGGCTTGAATTCCACCAGGGCTCTGGTGAAATTTGAACTCAGTAAGATCTGAAATTAAAAGTTAGTCTAATGGCAACTACACAAAACCCAACTGGCTCATTAATGTGCTTTAGGAAAGGAAATCTGGCCTACATATGACTCCACACACATAACAGTGTGGTTTACTCTTAACTATCCTCTGTGATGTGCAGAAAACCATTTGATTCAAGGGCAATTAGAGATGGGCAACAAATGTTTGCTGTGACATTAATATCCACATTCCACATAAGAATTTAGATCAGAGAGAGTTTCATGGAACTCAAAAGCATTCGAAAAATTGTTACACAAGAAATCGAATCGAGACATTATGGTTCATGACATAAAATTGTCAACATTTTTGAGAAAAAGTTGAAAAGCTGCCATCTGGAACAAAGTCCTGGAATTCCCTCCCCAATGGCATTGTGGGTCAACCTACAGCACATGGACTACAGCGGTTCAAGAAGGCAGCTCACCACGACCTTCTCAAGGGGCTAAGCGGGATGGGCAATTTATTCTTGCCCAGCCAATGATGTTCACGTCCCAAAGTGAAATGAGAAAAAGAATTAAAACAGCAGACTGCTTATGTACGTGTGTCAGAGTTTAAAGGATGATGGGTATTGGGTTGCCCAGGATCAATAATGGAGCCATCTTTGTTCTAAGTGCAAATAAAAATAATTCAAGCACGAACATAACAGGATCAATAACAACTTTTGTCAATGAGAGTAAACAGAAAAGTGTAGCAAATGCTTAAAAAGGAATACAATGCAATACTTAAAGAGACTAGGAGAATGGGTGTGTTAAGTGGCATTAATATACAGCAATATATTTTGGGGACAAGAATTAAGACATTCTGAGCCCAAACCTAAAAATTAAACCTAGCCATCATAAATAACAAGGATAATTATTTGGAGAGAGATGGGTTTGTGGGGAAAGCAGCAAAAATGGGAAAATCAGATCATTGGTAGAATTTTAACATAGCCAAGGCAACAAGAGCTGAAAGGCTTCCAACAGTGTTAACATTTTGGCTTTTAAATAATAGTGGCCTGGAGAGCATTCTGTGCGAGGAAAGCCATTAGATTTGTCTCTTTATATTACAATGCTGTTGAAGTGAAAGCCTGCTCTGTTTGTGGAACAAAAATGGCGATCAAGGAAAACTGTGAGGCATTAGGGACAGACTTGAGATATTGACTGTACACATTTAACACCAGGCTACCAACTGTAAGTGCTCTAAATTACTACTGACTATAAGTTGTATGATGTCTATTGTGATTGTTCAAAATTACCTGTAGCTAGCTAAGAAAAAGGATTTGAACTATGCAATCTTGGTTGATAAATGGGGCTGCAAGTCATTTTGTACAGAGTGACATTTCCATCAACACGACAGAAAAATATACCCCATGGTGTGACATTGGCCTGCCTATATCACTCTCAACTGACACCAATCTCAACACTTCAGTTTTAAAATTTCATTCTTGTTTTTAAATTCCTCCATAACCCTCCTTCTCTCAACTTCCATCAACCCTCGGAAATTCATCTGCTCCTCCCATTCTATCCTCTTGCCAAACTGAGGTTTAAACAAATAAAAAATTACAGTGGATGCTGGAAACCTGAAATAAAAACACAAATTGCTGGAGAAACTGGAAAGGTCTGGCAGCATCAGTGGAGAGAGAAACAGAGTTAATATCTCAAATCCATGTGGCTCCTCTTCAGAACTGCAGAGTTTTTGTCTCTCTGTAGCTGGTGCCAGACCTGCTGAGTTTCTCCAGCATTTTCTACTCTCATTCCTTTCTTTAAACATTCCACTGAATTGGCAGCCATGTCTTAAACTGTCTTGATCTTATGCTCTCGAATTAAGGATATAAAAACTAGGAGCAGGAGTAGACCATTCAGCCCCTCGAGCCTGTTTCACCATTTAAAACAATCATGGCTGATCTCAACTCGGCCTCACCTCTACTTTCCTGCCAACTCTCCATTACCCCTTCAACCCATTACTATCTAAAAAATCTTCTATCTCCTCCTTAAATTTACTCAAAGGCTTGAAACTCTTAGAAATGAATGAGATTTTCAGAACTAACAGGCAAGTTTAATATAAGCATTTATAAAAATAGAGAACTTTTAATAACTTAGGCCTGAAATGAGAACAGTGAGACTACATCCACCAAAACTGCATTTCCAAGCTGTGCACAGCTTTTGAACAGTCAGCTTGATCTGTAAAAACCGCAGAAAATTGTCTTTGGTTACCTTTTCTGCAGTTTAACAACAGGTAGTTGTTCTGTGTATGATTCTATAAAGTCTGGTTGTTTGCTCTGTGTCAACAGGCTCGTAGCAACAATGCAAAAAGATAATTGCAACAATAACATTCTCAAAATGTTTGGAGAGTTTTGGTGAAAATGCTTCCATATGCAGCTCAGATGTATGTTTAATTCTCCTATGAATTTGGGTGGGCACTGAGGCGAGATTTAATGTGTCTGTGTATCTATCGACGTATTTGGATGTAAGTAGGGAAAAACAGTGTCACACTTAGTTGTGAAGCTGTCCTGCCTGGTTAAATTGTATAACAAGGTATGGAGCTGGAGGAACACAGCAGGCCAGGCAGCATCAGAGGAGCAGGAAAGCTGACGTATCGGGTCTGGATCCTTCTTCAGTAAAATAGAAGGGTCCAGACCTGAATCGTCAGCTTTCCTGCTCCTCTGATGCTGCTTGGCCTGCTGTGTTCTTCCAGCTCCACACCTTGTTATCTCGGACTCCAGCATTGGCAGTTCCTACAATCTCTGGTTAAATTGTACGCTGTCCTGCAATGATACATGGAGAATGGGAAATCGGGGAATTGGTAAGGTGGATTGCTGCCACCAATGAAACTGTACCTCCAACATCCTGGGCAATGCCAAAATTAGCTTGGAATTAACATGGCTATTTGCATGGATTGGATATGTCACATTGGCTTAGTGTAAGGTGGAAACAAACATCTTTTAAAATGAGAAACAAACCGATGACAGCATTTGTCACACTGCAAGCTGTGCTTATGACCACACAGTCAAACTGCAGCACAGTCCCAACCAGATTTAATCTTTGAAATTTGGTTTGAAAATTGGTATTTCTTGTCATTACATAGTACGTAGAAACAGTTCACCTGTCACAATTTGACATAAATTACACATCATGCGCTACTTCCTTCCAGGTATTTCATTCATCTTTAAAAGGAAACAGATTAAACAACAAGTTCAGTGTGCTTAATAGCTGGAGAGTAGGAGTCAAAAAGCTGCAGGACTTTTAAGACTGTCACACATTAACTCAGAAACCTACTGACCAAATGATGTTTGTGAAAAGGCACAAAAAAAGTGTAGCTACTTTCTCTGCTTTTTTTTTCTAGATTGTCCACTTGAAGCCTCTTGAAAGTTATTACTTTCATTTTAAGTCCAATCCAGTCAGACCCATTTGCTGAAGCAAGCTGCAATATTATTTGTGACAAAACAATTTGAAAGAAAATAGCAGATGGAAGCACCTTCTGAAATAAAGGGATAGACAGGAGAACAGAACTTGGTATCTTGATCCTGCAGATTTGAGGACTTTGAAATGCCTTTGTTTGAAACTCGTCAACCTATTCATGATGTGCTGATGAGTTTCTTTTTTGCAGGTATTTGTGCCTGCTGAATATTAGAAACAGGGGTCCAATGTCAAATTGATTTGTTATAACAGATACCAAGGTCATAAATTAAGGAGTACATACCTGCAATAAATCTGCAGTACTGATTGTTAAGCATTTTAAACTATTTAACAGGTCTTCAAACTGGCATATCTGATAATTGAAGCATGACGTTTGTGAAAAATCAATGAGTTAAAGGATTAGAAAAGCAGTCAATGATGGAGTGTGAAGGAACACAGAGAAAATAAAACTCGTGAAACCGCTCTGTTGGAACCTCGTGAAAGTGAACCTGGTGAAGTATCAAGTAGCTGGGAGCTGGTGGAGAGTGGGCAAATGCTCCAGCAATAGATGGTGAGCAGTGTGAAACAACAGACAGGGTTATTAATGGAGTCTGAGAAAAAATAAACATTGTCACATCAAAATAATTCAGTTATGATGATAGATATGAGAAGCTGGGGTTGTTCCCCTTGCGTGTTCAAAATCAGGAGGTCCAGGACAAAGTGGAAAGGGAGAAACTAAACGATTGATAGTTAAAGCAATTAGTGAAAGAAGGAAAAATTATATGAGAAAAGAAGAAATAAAACTTGCGCTGTGAATGGTTAGGATCTGGGAGTGTGGGGAGAGGCAGGTTCACTCGAGGGGTTAGGGTCTGGAATGTACTGTCTGAGGGTGTGGGGGGAGGCACGTTCACTCGAGAGGTTAGGGTCTGGAATGTACTGTCTGAGAGTGTCGGGGATGAGGGGGCAGGTTCACTTGGAGCATTTAATAGGGAATCAGACTCTAATCTGAAAAGAACAATTTTGCAGAATTGTAATGGGAAGAATGCAACTAAGTTGAAGAGCCAGCGCAGGCATGATGGGCCAAATGGCCTCCTTCTATACTGAGACAATTCTCTATTTTTGCAGCAATTTGTGGATAGCAGCAGAGGGAGATAGCACTGTGCTGGTCTGGCAGCACCATCCTGCCTCAAGGCTTTTTCCCGGGACGTCGATTTGGGGATAGTCGGGGGCGGGGAAAGCTGTTATAGTTCGTGTACAGCCAATCAGATCATTGATCGGCAGCCAGCAAAAATCTTCAAAGTCTGGGTCCTTGTCTTATCACTAGCCCAGTGGTCATCTGGAGAGAGGCACGATGGCACGGTGGTTAACATTGCTGCCGCACAGCACCAGGGACCCGGGTTCGATTCTACCCCTTGACGACTGTCTGTGTGGCGTTTGCACATTCTCCCTATGTCTGTGTGGGTTTCCTCCGGGTGCTCCAGTTTCCTCCCACAGTCCAAAGATGTGCAGGCTAGGGTGGATTGCCATGCTAAATTGTACGCAGGGATATGTAGATTGGGTGGGTTATAGGGGGACAGGTCTGGGTGGGATGCTCTGAGGGTCAGTGTGGACATGTTGGGCTGAAAGGCTTGTTTCCACACTGTAGGGATTCTATGGAAGTGTAGGAGCCAATGCTCCATAAAGACTTTAAGGTCTCTTCCCAACATACCCATTCTCTGTGTCTCCACCATATACACCATCACCACCACTTCCTCCTTCCTGCCTACCTGGCACAGCTACAGATCACCCTGCATTTGGGTGGTGCAGCAACTGTGTCCACTTCAGAGGGACACCTTTAAAGATCAAAGGGCAGGTTGTGGAACCTCTCCAGCCTGCTCACCGTAGCATGGCAAGTGCTTTCTCTGGCCAGGAATTGATTCTGCCTGGTCACTACCAGGTGGGTGCTCCCAAACAGTGTGGAGTTAAGGCTTGTATTTATCCCTGACCTCACAGCCTTGACTCAAAACGCAAACTCCTTCCCAAGGTATTCGAACAAACGTACACAGTGGATTCCAATGCTTTCGATGTGACAATGAAATAAAACTAAATAGTTCCAATGACTGCATGGTCAGTTTCTCTGGTAGCAGACAACATTGTTCTGTTTGCGGCAGGGTGCCTGCATTATGCTGGAACTTGCTAGTCATTTTTATGTTTCAATTTCTAAAAAAGAAGGAACCTGATGAGATTGGTGCAGAAAAGCAGCACTGAACAGCTAGTGTCAGTTCATACAGATTAGAAATAACAGTAGGCCTTTTTTCCCTTTGAGCCTGCTCCATCATTCAATAAGATCATGGCTGATCTAATCATAATCTCAACATTCCTACCTATCCCGTTGATGACCTCTCACCCATTGCATACCATGATACCATCTGCCTCTGCTTTCGAAATATTCAATGATTCTGCTTGCAATGCCTTTGAGTAAGAGTTGCAAAAACTCTCTACTGTCTGTGAGAGAAAAAAATGTAATTCTCCTCATTTCTGTTGTGGATGGATAACCTTAATTTTTAAGAAAGTGACCCCTTAGTTCTAGATTCTCCCACAAGAGGAAATATTCTTACCACACCGAAGGGGTCAAGCCCCCTGGGGAACTTATATATTTCAAAGAAGCAAACGAGACACAAAAAAATTGTGTTCACTTCATGCTGATGACTGGAGATGATAATCATGGGAATAGCTTCCTGTAGAAGGGCTGCCTGGAGCGATAACATTCCGAAGAAATTTCACAGGATTCGACACATTAACCCTGCTTTCACTTCAAACACTGCCAGATGTGCAGAGTTTCTCCAGCAATTTCTGCTTTTCATTATTTCAGACCTGTCATTCCAGTCCTTCATTTTCACAGGAACCCACATGTCCTGCACTCTAATCAACTGGTCTTTAAGAGACACTCACATGTCAGATGTGGATTTACACTCAAACAGATGCTTCCAATTCACACTCTCCAGTTCTTGCCGAATTCAGTCACAGTTGACCTTCCCCTAATTTAACACCTTCATCTGAGGTCCACTCTTGTCCTCACCCTGAAGTGACTGAAAACGTACAGAACTATGGTCACTATTCCCAAAATGCTCCCCAATGAAACTTTGACAACCTGGTTGGGCTTATTTCCCAAGACCAGGTCCAATTCCGCCCCCTCCCTCATTGGACTATCCATATACTGTTTCAATAAAACCCTCCTGGGCACACCTAACAAATTGTTCCCCCTCCAAACCCTTGGCACTAAGGGGGTCCCGTTCAATATGGAGGAAGTTAAAATCATCCACCATAACAACTCTGTGAGTTTCACATCTTTCCAGAATCTGACTACATATCTTGTCCTCTATCTCCCGCTGGTAGCTGTGAGGCCTGTAAAACAATCCCGGCACTGCGATTGCTCCTTTCCTATTCCTGAGCTCTACCCTTAATGCCTCATTGCAAAATCCCTCTAGGGTGTCCTCCTTCAATACAGCTGTGATATACGCCATAACCATTAATGCAACTTCCTCACCTCTTTTGCTTCCTCCTTTATCTCATCTAAAACATCAATATCCCAGAAAATTAAGCTGCTAATCCTGTTCCTCTTCCAACCATATTTCTGTGATAGCAACAAAATTATATAACTGCATGCATTAACTCAGGCTCTAAATTCATCCATCTTGCCTGTTATACTTCTTGCATTAAAACAAATAAAGTCCAAGCTTCCAGTTCTGCTGAGCTCAGCAACCTCTCCCTAATAACTCTTTCTCTTTGCTGTATTTGCCATAGTCTCAAGCTCTTCTCCAATCTCTATACTTACTGACCTGCTGCTCTGGTTCCCACTCCCATGCTACACTAAGTTAAACCCTCCTGTGTGGCACTATCAAACTTCCCTGCCAGGATATCTGTGCCCCTCCAGTTTAGGTGCAACCCGTCCTTCTTGTACAGGTCCCATCTTCTCTGGAAGACATCCCAATGACTGACATATTTGTAGCCCTGCCCCCACACCAGCTCTTTAGCCACATGTTCAGCTGTCCCACATCTCTGTTCCTAGCCTCAATAGCACATGGATAAGTGTGAAGTGGTCTATTTTGGAAGGCCTAATTAAGGGAAGGACGTACACAATGAATTGTAGGTGCTTAGGGAGTACTGAGGATCAAAGTGACCTTGGTGTACAAGTCCATAGTTCCCTGAAGGTGTCAGCATAGGTAAACAGGGTGGTGAAGAAGGCACAGAGGATGCCTGCCTTCATTAGCCAGGGCACAGAATACAGGAGCAAGGAAGGCATGTTACAACTTTATAAAACATTGGTTGGGCTACAAATGGAAGACTGTTTACAGTTCTGATCACCACACTATCGGAAGGATGAGAGCATGCAGAGGATGTTGCCGGGGATGGAAAGTGTCCGTTATGAGGAGAGACTGGATAAGCTGGGTTTGCTTTCCCCAAGGAGGCTGAGAGGGGCTCTGATTGAGGTATACAAAGTTATGAGAGGCACAGACTGGGTAGACCATGAGAACCTGTTCCCATAGCAGATGTTCTAAGTCTAGGGGGCATAAGTTTAAAGTGAGAAGTAAGTGGTTTAGAGGAGATCTAAGGAAATTTTCTCTCACCCAGAGGATGGTAGAAATGTGGAAGGTGCTGCTTGAGAGAGCAGTGGAGATAGATATTCTCACAACGTTGAAGAAGCATCTGGACAAGCACTTAAAAAACCAGGGCATAGTGCTTTCTATACCAACACATTTTGCAAGTGTAACGGTGTGAATATTTCGATTTAGAAACACAGCAGTATGTATTGGTGAGAACTTACTTATCACCCTGTCAACTAGCTACAGATTACCCAACCAGTCCCACTGTCTATAACTCAACCAGCAACCACTCTACACAGCCATCCTTCTATCGAGCGGCCATCCTACTTTCTGACCCACATCTCACACTCTCCACCCACTTACCTCTCTCTAACTCATTCATTAGCATATGAACAGTTCTTAAAAAACACAAAATGTTTCAGAGACAACAAGGTGCAGAGCTGG
>NC_063351.1:49784963-49812934 GCF_021869965.1 Rhincodon typus | reverse complement strand
TGTGTGTGTGTGTGTCTGTGTGAGTGTGTGTGTGTGTCTGTGTGTGTCTGTGTGTGTGTGTCTGTGTGAGTGTGTGTGTCGATGTGAGTGTGTGTGTGTGTCTGTGTGTGTCTGTGTGTTGTGTGTGTGTGTGTGTGTGTGTGTCTGTCTGTCTGTCTGTCTATCTGCAGTTTTTGTATCTAATATCCTGCCCATTCACTGGCTGAGATAACAAGGTGTAGAGCTGGATGAACACAGCAGGCCAAGCAGCATCATAGGAGCAGAGAGGCTGACATTTCGGGCCTAGACCCTTCTTCAGAAATGGGGGAGGGGAAGGGGGTTCTGAAATAAATAGGGAGAGAGGGGAAGGTGGATAGAAGATGGATAGAGGAGAGGATAGGTGGACAGGAGACAGACAGGTCAAAGAGGCGGGGATGGAGCCAGTAAAGGTGAGTGTAGGTGGGGAGGTAGGGAGGAGATAGGTCAGTCCAGGGAGGACGGACAGGTTAAGGGGGAGGGATGAGGTTAGTAGGTAGGAGATGGGGGTGGAGCTTGAGGTGGGAGGAGGGGATAGGTGGGAGGAAGGACAGGTTAGGGAGGCGGGGACGAGCTGGGCTGATTTTGGGATGCGGGAGGGGGAGGGGAGATTTTGAAGCTTGTGAAGCTCGGTTCACAATAAACAACTGCACCTCCCAGTCGCGAACCATTTCAACTTCCCCTCCCATTCCTCAGACGACATGTCCATCCTGGGCCTCCTTCAGTGCCACAACGATGCTACCCGAAGGTTGCAGGAACAGCAACTCATATTCCGCTTGGGAACCCTGCAGCCCAATGGTATCAATGTGGACTTCACAAGCTTCAAAATCTCCCCTCCCACTACCGCATCCCAAAACCAGCCCAGCTCGTCCCCGCCTCCCTAACCTTTCCTTCCTCCCACCTATCCCCTCCTCCCACCTCAAGCGACACCCCCATCTCCTACCTACTAACCTCATCCTGCCCCCTTGACCTGTCCGTCCTCCCTGGACTGACCTATCTCCTTCCTACCTCCCCACCTACACTCACCTTTACTGGCACCATCCCCGTCTCTTTGACCTGTCTGTCTCCTCTCCACCTATCTTCTCCTCTATCCATCTTCTATCACCTCCCCCCCTCTCCCTATTTATTTCAGAACCCCCTTCCACTCCCCCATTTCTGAAGAAGGGTCTAGGCCCGAAACGTCAGCCTTCCTGCTCCTCTGATGCTGCTTGGCCTGCTGTGTTCATCTTGTGTTCAGCTCTACACCTTGTTATCTCAGATTCTCCAGCATCTGGAGTTCCTACTATCTCGGAAACATTCACTGACTGACTTTGTTTTTACAGCTCGGGTTTAATATCGAGTCATATTGTACTGTTTGCATCTGCCCCTTAATAAAAATCTAGAGGAGCCAGATATAATCGCAGTAAGCAAGGCGCCTTAATTATCTAGTGGCTACAAATCAGCACACATGAATACAAATAACCAAGCAATGAAAATTCTCAGTACTGATACTGAGCAAGGTGGAACAAGGAAACACTGAGAAATTGAATTCAGTTCAACTGAATGGCACTGAACTTGACAGGATGGTAACAATATCCCAGCAACAGCAGCAGGAATGGACTATTTTTATGACATTTCCATTCAAAATCAAGCATTTACATATCACCAGGGCTCTCAGATGTTGCTCAGTGTTAATTGACCCATTATTCTAACACAATATGCAGCACTTCCTCCGCTACATGTTAGCATGTTGCACCAGTCGCATGGAAAAAATAAATTACAATTTGAATTTCTGCCCTGCTGACGTGGATCTTCCATTGATGAAGATAATAGTTTTGCTCTCTCATTGGCATTGATGGCAATTGATTTAATAAACTCTTGCTCATTAACTGACTTGCAAATTTGATCAAAGTAGTTTCTGGTTAGCTTTCATTTAACAAAGCAGCAGTTGATTGCAACTTTCATTGACACTGTTTGCAAAGCTGATGAAATAGTGTGGTATGGAAGGGAATTTGAATTTCATCTGTTTAACTGAGATGGAAAATAAAATTAAATGGTTTCTGGTGCGATCACTGTTATCATTCCTCATGGCTTCTAGTAAATATATAGTTATTAACAGTGAAATTAATCGATTATCAACTGGCATCGATCAGCTTCAATCCTGATATGTGGAACAATCAAAACAAAAAACTGTGGATGCTGAAGACCTGGAACAAACAACAAACGGAAAGGGCTGGAGAAACTCAGCAGTTCATGCAGCCTCTGTGGAAAGAGAAACAGCTAACGTTTCGAGTCCAGTGACTCTTCATCAGAACTGGACTCAAAACGGTAATTCTGCTTTCTCCCCACAGATGCTGCCAGACCTGCTGAGTTTCTCCAGCAATTTCCATTATTGTTACAAAAACTACAAAGTTTTTCAAAGTGTATATTTAGATGAAGATAAACAACTTCTATCCTATATTAAAATGAAACAAAGAACTGTAGATTCTGGAAATCTGAAACAAAAACAGAAAGTGCTGGAGAAACTCAGTAGGTCTGGCAGTATCTATGGAGAGAAAACAAAAGGTCAATGTTTTGAGTCCAGTGATCCTGTTCTGCATAGTTCTGAAGAATTTGAAACGTTAACTCTGTTTCTCTCTCCATAGATGCTGCCAAACCGGCTGAGTTTCTCCAGCAATTTCTATTTGTTATTGGTAAATAGGTCTTTGCTTTAATGAAATTTTGAAAATGCAGCCATAAAAAATAATGCTTTCGTATTTTTGAAATACAAGCAGGAAGCACTGGAGAAACTGAGCAGATCTAGCAGCATCTGTGAACAGATAAAGAGTCAATTTTTCAAGTCCAGTATGACTATTCTTTGGAAGCTGAAGAAGATAATGTTCTGGGGACCTGGGTTCAAATCCCACCATGGCAGATGGTGGAATTTGAATTCAATAAATATATGGAACTAAGGGTCTAATGATGACCATGAATCCACTGTCAATTGTCGGAAAAACCCATCTGGTTCACTAAAGTCCTTTAGGGAAGGAAACTGTCATCCTTACCTGGTCTGGACTACATGTGACTCCAGACCACAAGTCATGTGGTTGATTTGTAACTGCTCCCTGGACAATTAGGGATGGGCAATAAATGCTGCCTAGCCAGCAACACCCTCATCCTGTGAATGAATAAAGGAGTCCTATGGATTGGGAATGTTAACTCATTTCTCTCTCCACAGATGCTGCCAGACCTGCTGAGTTTCTTCAGCACCTCCTGTTTGTATTTCCAATACTACAGCATTCTGTTAACACCGCACTGAAGGATCAACTCAGATAATTCACTCAAATCTGTCCCACTAATGGTGGAGCAGAAGAGGAGAAAGTGAATAGTCACACCAGAATTGGATGAGTGGAAGATACAGGATGGATGCAGAGCTTGAGAAGCTTGGACAAGCAGCAAAGAAAGAGGCAAAGGATGAAACTCGAAATTGTGCTGGGGATTGGAAGACAATGGATGTCATGGAGACTGACAGTGATAGGTGAATGGGATAGATTGTGACTGTTCAACTCAGTATAAGTCAGCAATACACTAACCAACCAGAGTTCACTTGCCTGATTGTATCTAATTAATTAACTTTAGGTCACCATCCCTCACTAAGGGCATTGTGGGTCAACCTACACCACATGGACTGCAGCGGTTCAAGAAGGCAGCTCACTGCCACCTTCTCAAGGGGGGCAACTAAGGATGGGCTAGTACAGTCAGTGACGCCAACATCCAATGAGTGAATATATAAAAAATGAAGAGAGTTAACAGTTCCTGATGGATCTCTAAGACTGTCATAGTTCAGCCAATGAGTGCACTCTTTGCATGCTTTATAAATTGTTCTTGTTTTTCATGGTAAATTCTCTTTTGTTTCAGTCCTGATGAATGGAAGACCAAAAGCTTTGACCTCGTGTCTCCCTTTTGCAATGTTTAAACTTAGTAGCAGTCTGTATTTGCTCCCTGGGTAATCCATTGTAAAATTTTTATTTTAAAGTGTATTAATTTACATGCCTTCTGCAAAGCACCAATCATCCTGAAATTGGAGCTTGCTTTGCCCATTACCATCAGTTAGACTATAACTCATACGGTCCAGTAATACCTGAATGAGTTTTCATGTCATATTGCCTCAAAACAATATTCCGGAAACTGACTCAAACAGACATTAAATTTGTTATGTAGAAGAGTGAGGAGCTTTAATATCTTCCCAAAGAAAGGATTTTCTTTATTGAAATCAATGTGGAAGGTTCTATAAAAGCCTGGTAATTCACTTCAGCAGATGACTGCCCAGGTTATGAAGAAGACAATCTAATCCCACAGTATTCAAAGTCCTTATGACAACCTTTATGTTTTGCTGAAGCTACAGTGATTGCAAATTTCATCCTTAATTAGCAGCTTGCAATTTACTGAACACTCTTGAAATATAGTGATCTGGTGACATGAATCATTTGAGGTCACACAAGTTAAAGTTAAAGTTTGACAGCTTTCAAAAGAAAATATCAACACAGACCTTAGTAAAAGGGTAAGAACTGTCTGGGGCAGCCAGAGAAACAAATAGATCTGAGGAACAATGAAACGCAAACAACATAAAGGCAAATGGAAAGTATAGGGAAAATGAAACGTAGCAAAAAATAACACAGGGAAAAGGGAAAGGAGGAACAGACACTGAGAAAGATTAATCGGGGACAGATCAGAATTGAATAGAAACAGATCAATGCAGATTGGTGACCTGTGTCTGTCATGTCCTCTTGATTCAAACAGCCAAGTAACACCTTATCTTCCCACCTGTAGAACTTTCAACTCCCTTGACTTAAACAGGGACATTTTCTTAGGTAAAATATTCTTCAACGTGGTTGTCACCAATTATTGATAAGAATTTTTCTTCCAACCATGTTTAATTCAAGTGGATAGAACAAAATCTTTCCCCTTCCAACTTCAATCTGATTTCTCCCTCTCCTCTACCTTTGGTGTCACTGCATTTCCCTTAATGGATATAGCATGATCATTAATTATTTGGAAAACTTGGGTTGTTTACTGACGGCAGTTATTAATGCATTGAAAAGAAAACACCGGTGATTTGGTGATTTAAAAAAAAACATTCAATTGTGTGTAAGAGCACTTCTGCATATAAGCAGTAAAACAAAACTCTTCCGTCAACATTTGAAAATGCCAATTTTGTGATGCTTTCCTCTGCTAATGACAACAGTGTGAAAGTTTCAACCAAATTTACTGCAGAAAGTCTTCATTCTTCACACCCCTCACCAAATAATTATATGATCAATGTAGCCAACACTAGTTTGAAATAAAGACTTAAACTAACAAGCAGATGAACTCTTTGATCTTCAATGAGCTGTTTAAGACTCCCTGCAGGACAGTTATAGAGGGCAATATCTCTTAATTATCTCTTATGGTACTCATTGATTAACACTGTTGTATGATGATCGGTATTATATCACTTCCCCATTTATTCCAGCTTATTGATGGTACTGGAGTGAAACAGAATCAATCAATTTTTGTTTCCTGTGTTTGCCTCATTAGTATCTCTGTTGCTAAGTGACTGAAAAGATATGAAGCATGGAAGCATGTTGGTTGATGTTTTGTGTGTACTGCTGATAAAACTAGGTAACCAGGTACTAGCTCTAGCTTTATGACTACAAGGCAGTGCTTTGAAGACTGTCTCATTTGTTATTTGGCTGGAGATGCACCTTTCCCAGGCAATGACAGTAGCTTAGCAAATCCGATAGAAACAAGATTTCAAGTTCCTGGTTAATCATCCCATTAGTGACGATGTTGTGATCACTGCTTTGATTCAGCCAGGGAGAAGGTGCAAAAGATGGGAAGGAAAGTGCAGTCTGACTTTTCTAAATTTGCCAAGCTTTGTGCTGCAGGTAGAGCTGGTGACACAATGGTAGCATCTCTCTAGTTTGTTCCTAAAATCACTCCTATCAGCAACTCTGGCTGGGCCAACAGCTGTTGCACATTCATGGCTTCCCTGGAAGTGAGTGCTCGCTGAGTGACAATTAAGAACACAAGAACACACAAGAACACAAGAACCAGGAGCAGGAGTAGGCCATCTGGCCCTTCGAGCCTGCTCCGTCATTCAATAAGATCATGGCTGATCCTTTCGTGGACTCAGATCCACTTACCCGCGTTCTCACCGTATCCCTTAATTCCTTTATTGTTCAAAAAAAATCTACCTTTTTTTTAAAAGTGTTTACTGAAGTAGCGTCAACTACTTCACTGGGCAAGGAATTCCATAGATTAACAACCCTCTGGGTGAAGAAATTCCTTCTCAGTTCAGTCCTAAATCTGCTCCCTCTAATCTTGAGGCTATGCCCTCTTGTCCTAGCTTCACCTGCCAGTGGAAACATCCTCTCTACTTCTATCTTATCTATTCCCTTGATAATTTTATATGTTTCTATAAGATCCCCCCTCAATCTTCTGAATTCCAATGAATATAATCCCAATCTACTCAGTCTCTCCTCATTAGCCAACCCCCTCAACTCCGGAATCAACCTAGTGACCCTCCTTTGCACCCCCTCCAGTGCCAGTACATCCTTTCTCAAGTAAGGAGACCAAAACTGCACACAGTACTCTAGGTGTGGCCTCACCAGCACCTTGTACAGCTGCAACATAACCTCTCTGCTTTTTATTTCAATCCCTTTAGCAATGAAGGACAAAATTCCATTTGTCTTCCTAATTACTTGTTGTACCTGCAGACCTACCTCCTGTGATTCATGCACAAGGACACCCAGGTCCCTCTGCATAGTAGCATGCTGCAACTTTTTACCATTCAAGTAATAATCCTTTTTACTATTACTCCTACCAAAATGTATGACTTCACATTTATTTAAGAGTCAGTCATATTGTTGTGGATATGGAATCACAAGTGGGGCAGACCAGGTAAGGACAGCAGAAGGACAGTAGCGAACCTGATGGAATAAAAAGAGAAATTGCTGGAGAAACTCTGCAGGTCTAGTAGTATCTGTGGAGAGAGAAACGGTTAACATTTTAGGTCCAGTGTACCTTCTCAGTTCTGAAGAAGGAACTCAAAGTGTGAACTCTGCTTTCTCTCTCCACAGATGCTGCCTGACCTGCTGAGTTTCTCCAGCAATTTCTGTTTTGTTTTAGATTTCCAGTATTCACAGTTCTTCTCGTGACATCAGATAGATTTTTCAGTGACAATTGACAACACTTAATTTGATTTGGATTTGATTTGATTTATTATCATCACATGTACTGAGATACAGTGAAAAATATTGTTTTGTGTGCTCACCAGACAAATCATACCTTACCTAAGTGCAGCAGGGTAATAGAACAGAAAACAGAATAGAGTGTTACAGCTACAGAGAAGGTGTAGTGAGAGATCACCGCTAATGTATGAGAAGTTCATTCATAGGTCTGATAAGAAGCTGCTGTCGAATCTGTTTGTACTTATTTTCAAACCTTTGTATCTTCTGCCTGATGGAGGAGGTTGAAAGAGAGTATAACCTGGGTTGGGAGGGGTCCTTTTTTCAGAATTTCGATTCCAGAGTTCAAATTTCACCATCTGTCATGATGTAAATTGAATCTTGTGCCCAAGACAATCTGGGACTCTGGAGTACGACTCCAGTGAGAATGTCACCTGGATGATATTCTCTGTCTCAATCTGACAACACTGAGAACAATATTCTAGAATAGACCAAGAATAGGACAGCCTTTATTTTCACATATACGCAATGAGTAAAGAGAAAAGTTTTTATGTCGCCAATTACAGTGTTGCCTTGGATACAAAAGGACCTATGCACAGCTTTTTTTGTAACAAAGTTTGTTACAGAAATAAACTGTCCAGCATTACAGAAAAGAGTGCAGTACAGCAGACAATGCTGTCAGTGAGCATCCGGACTCACCCCCCTCAACTGGAGGAGTTAGCTGTGTCAGGGTTGGAGGTCGCTATGACAAGGCTGGAGGTCACAAGTCCATGCCAGGAGGCCCGGTTGGGAGAAGGCTGTTGCACCAGGCCTAGAGGTCACCAAGCCATGCTGGGAGGCTGCTGTGGGATACTGGGAGGGTGCTACAACGTGCCGGGAGGCCGCTACATGAGGCCGCTGCACCAGGCTGGAAGTCAACGCTGGAGGCCAGGGATCTTCGCTGGACGCCGAGCATCATTGCTCCTCGCTGGATGTCGCCAGAGGTCGGGACTCAAAGGGGAGAAGAAGTCGGAAAAAACCACTTGGAGGAAGAAAAAGAGGAGAGAAAGAGGAAAAGAAGAAAAAAAGCGGGTGGAATGGATGAGCTCAGGCTGGAACATCCTACTCCGCCGCCATCTTGCAACACTATCGCCATCTTGGCTAATATTAGCAAGCTCAGCACAGACCTGGGATGGAACTGGTACTGGTATCACATTGTTCAAACTCCAGTTACCAAACTGGGGTCATTGTGTCATCAGCTCAGAGGCAGCAATGACAGCCTGTGGAGGGCTGTGAGATCCTCATAAAACATTGCTGGTTTCTATTTCACTGGTGGGCATGCATTATTGCTCTGAGGGCCAACCCAAACCACCAACAGAGCCTGTAAAATGATTTCCCACAAAGGGTCACTCTGGGCTCGAGACATTGAACCTGTTTCTCTCTCCACAGATGTTGTCAGACTCACTGAGTTCCTCCAGCATTGTCTCTTTCTGGAAAAGAGTTGTTTATTTTTGTGTAAAAGTGCTGTTTGATTTACATTGCACCCTCAAATTTCCCAGTCCCCACTCCCACTCAACAACTTTTCCTCCTCCACCCATTTTTAATTTGAATTCTTGAGCTCACACTGAGTCTGAAGCATTAAAGTGATGATTGGGAGTTCTATTAATTACTAAAGATGCTAGTTACACAAGCAAAGAACGTAGGCAGAGATAACAAGGTGTAGAGCTGGAGGAACACAACTGGCCAAGGGTCCAGACCCAAACATCAGCTTTTCTGCTCCTCTGATGCTGCTTGGCCTGCTGTGTTCCTCGAGCTCTATACCTTGTTATCTCAGATTCTCCAGCATCAGCAGTTCCTACTATCAAAGAACGTAGGCATATGTTTTTCCTGGTGGTGGACTATCAATAAAGTTATTTACACGTGATGATTTTCCTGTGTCTCGCTCCTACACACATATGTATGGGTGCCAGGGGAGAAAAAAACATAAACAGGAGATTCAGAGAGTCTCCTGATTGTGGGGACTGACTCCGAGCTGGCTGGTCGCAGCTAGTGTACTGAAAACACATTAGTAAAATAAAGGGTGACTTGGTGAAAAAAAGGAAAAAAAAGAACATAAGCATAACAAACAAAAATCTAAATAGAACATTGCAATTTGATCAATTCATTTCAATGATGTATTTTGACAAAATCCAGCATTTAGCCTCCTGACATTTTTTTACTTACTCCTAGGACATGGGTGTCGCTGGCTGGGCCCAGCATTTATTGCCCATACCTAGCTGCCCTTGAAAAGATGGTGGTGAGCTGCCTTTTTGAACCACTGCACTCCTCCTGCTGTGGGTGATCCACACTGCCCTTAGGTAGGGAATTCCTCCATTTAACCCAGCGACAATGAAGGAAAAGATTTGTATTTCCAAAGTCAGGATGGTGAGTAGCTTGGAGAAGAACTTGCAAGTGATGGTGTTCCCTTGTATCTGCTGCCCTTGACCTTCTAGATAGAAGTGGTCATGGGTTTGGAACGTCTAAGGAGCCTTAGTAAATTTCTGAAGTGCATCTTGTAGATAGTACACACTGCTGCTACTGAGCGTCGGTGGTGGAGGGAGTGAATGTTTGTGGATGGAGTGCCAATCAAGCGGGCTGCTTTGTCCTGGATCGCATCAAGTTTCTTGAGCGTTGTTGGAGCTGCATCCATCCAGGCAAGTGGGGAATATTGCATCATGTTGTGCCTTGTAAATTGTGAACATACCATGGGGAGTCGGGAGATGAGTTACTCACCACATTGTCCTATTCTCTGACCTGCTCTTGTCTAGGTCATTAATACAAGTTGTAATCCATTGAGCTCCCAGCATTGGTCCCTACTTTAATAGTTGCAGATACCAACCTGAATATGATGCATGTTTCCCCAATCTTTGTTTCCTATTAGTTACTTAATTTTCTAACGCTGCTGATGCGTCACCTCAACGCAACAACACAAGCTCTTATCTTGTGCAATAATTGCATGTGGTAACTTATTGAATGCTTTTTGGAAATCCAAATACATTACATTTATTAGGCCCCTTTATCTGCTGCTTGTTATATTCTCAGAAACTTCTAATAAAATTGACAAACACAATCTCCCTCTTATGAAACCTTGTTGACTCGGCCTGATCATGTTATGATTTTATAAGTATCCTACTACTCCTTCTTTACTGACTTCACCTGACGAAGGAGCAGCACTCCGAAAGCTTGTGATTTCAAATAAACATTTTGGACTATAACGTGGTGTCGTGTGACTTCTGATTCCTTCCTTAGTAAGGGATTTGAATATTTTCCCAATAAGAATTGCTTGTCTAACTGGCCTATAATTGCCTGCTCTCTTTCTCCCTCCTTTCTTAATTAGTGGTGTTATATTTGTAGCTTCCTAATCTGCTGGGACATTTCCACAATTTAGGGAATATGTAAAAGGTTTTATTGTCGGTATTCATATTTCTTGCTAATATTTTTTCCAAGACAAATGTCTCCCTCTCTTGTTTTGGTTATAGAATCATATAATCCCTACAGTGCAGAGGCCATTCAGCCCATAGAGTCTGCACTGACCCTCTGAATAGCATCACACTCAAACTCAATCCCGCCACCACCCCCCAACTCTATCCCAATATTCTTGCATTTACCATGGCTAATTCTTTACATCCCTGGTCACTACAGGACATTTTACCATTGCCACCGTGCAGTCCTATCCTTTGATGGTTTCTAAAATTATCAACATTTTCTGGCCTACCACTCAGCTTTGGAGCATTTTGCATCTTTTCCTTCAATTTGATCCAATTGTTACCTTCCGTAGTGAGACACCAATGGTGCACTCTTCTTATCACATCTTCCTTCTTAAAGGATTATACTTCACTTAAAATAATTAAATATCTTGTTAAATATCAGTCACAAATTATCGACAATTTTACCTTTTAACTTACATTCCCATTTCACTTTAGTTAACTGTCTTTTTACTCATGTAATTGTGTTTATTTAAAAGATAGCAGTTTCAGACTCAATTTCTCCCCTCAGACTTAATGTGAAATTCTATCCTGTGATGATCCATCTTACAGAGAGGAGCTGTTGTCCTGGGGTTATTCATTGGTCCTTTGTTGTTTGCATCACCAGGTCTAAAACAGCCTGTTTGATAGTTGGCTTCAGAACATACTGTTTTAAGACTTCGTTGTGAATTCATCCTCCAGACTAAATTTGCTGATTTGATTCTTGCAATAATATGAACATTAAAATCTCCCATAAGTGTTGCAGCACCTAACTTATAACCCTCATTATTTTCTGATTTGTGTTCTGTTCTACAGTATATCTACTGTCAGGGGGCTTTAATACTCCAGTAACAACTTTCTTTTGTAATTTCCTTTCTCCATCCAAAATAATTCTATGATGTGGAGGTGCCGGTGTGGGACTGGGGTGGACAAAGTCAGAAGTCACACACCCTGTTGGTTATAGTCCAACAGGTTTATTTAAAATCATAAGCTTTCGGAGCACTGCTCCTTTGTCAGGTGAAGTAGAAACTAATTCTACACATAAATTCTCTAAATCGAGATAATTTCTCACTGTTTCACTGATCACATCCTTTGGTAACAAAGCCACCCCATCTCCTTATGATTTCTTCCAGTCCTTTTGAAATGTCACTTACACATGAAGGTTTGAGGGTCATCCATTGTCAGCTTGTAACCATTTCACTGAAATGTTTATCCTATTATGCTCATTTATTTGTTTTGTTACTAAAAATGCATCCATTGTCTTACAAATAATACATGTATTCAAAGATGGAGTCTGAAAATCTGTCTTTTTTTTTGTCCTGACCTTACTTGACAATTCCATCCATATATTCTGTCCTTACTAATCACGCTATCTGTCCTCCTAACTTACACTGACTCCTACTACAACGGCACTACTTTTTGTTCCCTCCCACTAGAATGAATCCCTGCCCAATGGTTCCATGATCAGTTTACTCATTGTCTCTGCTCTCATCCATGAAGGTGGCAAGGAGATTGACTCTGTGGACAATTGCAAAGGCTACGTTTCCCCCATTGTGACCTGATAGATTCCCATGCCTGCTCCACTTATAGTCATAGCCTGGTAAGACAACATAAAATAATACAAAATATAGTTGATTTATTATTAATATTATTGCAGGGGTCTTTCAACAGATCCCTCAAGGGTCAGTGGAGAGCAGTCAGTGTCAGAGGGCTTGACTGTGAAAGGGAAGAGATCAGAGACCATGACTTCATGTTACTGAAGTGCTCCTGATAGTTGGATCTGTGCAGTTAAGACAATAGATGGTCCATGGGATATCGTGTTCTGCTCAGAACATCCAGAGAGCTGCAAATGTGCCAGTAATTCAATGCTGGCAGTGCAGCTTGTAGATCCCAGCGGGATTTAAGCTTAGGAGACAGGATTGAGGATCTGGGAGGTGAGCAGATGTTAGCAGTATCGTGGCTGCGAATCAGTGTTTTGATGCTGGCGTTTGGTCTGGCTAAATCAGGAGGGAGTAGTCTCAGAAATAGGTCAGCCCAGAAAAGGAAAACAAGAAGGCTGGTTCTGCTCAGGGAAATTCTGGGGCAGCGGGCAATTCACTTCCTGACTCCCCAAAGATCCCCATCCACAAAGTACATAAAAACATGGAAAAATGGAAGATAGGAGAGGGAGGAGGCCATTCGGCCCTTCGAGCCTGCTCCACCATTCTTCACTATCATGGCTGATCGTCCAACTCAATAGCCTAATCCTGCTTTCTCCCCATAACCTTTGATCTCATTCACCCCAAGTGCTATATCTAGGCACCTCTTGAATACATTCAATGTTTTGGCATCAACTACTTCCTGTGGTAATGAATTCCACAGGCTCGCCGCTCTTTGGGTGAAGAAATGTCTCCTCATCTCCGCCCTAAATGGTCTCCCTCGAATCCTCAGACTATGTCCCCTGGTTCTGGACACACCCACCATCAGGAACATCCTCCCTGCATCTACCCTGTCCAGTCCTGTTAGAATTTTATAAGTCTATATGAGATCCCACCCATTCATCTGAACTTCAGCAAAAAATTATCCTAACCTAGTTAATCTCTCCTCATATGTCAGACCCACCATCCCCGGAACCAGCCTGGTTACAAATCAAGAATATGAAGGAATATTCCCCACCTGCCTGGATGAGTGCAGCCCCAACAACACTCCAGAAGCTTGACATCATCCAGGATAAAGCAGCCTGGTTGATTGGCACCACATCCACAAGCATTCACTCCCTCTACCACCAATGTTCTGTATCAGCAGTATGTACTATCTACAAGATACACTGCAGAAGTTCACTAAAGATCCTCGGACAGCAACTTCCAAACCCACGGCCACTTCCATCTAGAAGGACAAGGGCAGCAAATACATGGGAGTTCTCCTCCAAGCCACTCACCATCCTGACTTTGAAATATTTTGCTGTTCCTTCACTGTTGCTGGGTCAAAATCCTGGAATCCCTCCTTAATAGCATTGTGGGTCTACCTACAGCACATGGACTGCTGTGGTTCAAGAAGATATCTCACTACCACCTTCTCAGGGGCAACTATGGACAGTCAATAAATGTTGGGCCCAGCCAGTGACACCCACGTCCCAAGAACGAATCAAAATAAACCTGGAAAGAGTCTTTCATGCTTCCTACACTTGTTCATTGTACGATGCCCCTTGCTGGGCTGTGTAAGTATCAGGTGCGCAAGGAAGGATCAATTCATGGATGTTGGCTTTCTTATAAAGGATTGATTAATCAGAGACAGACCATTCAGCATGATCAGTCTATGACAGTCTTAATGCTCTGATCCAAGCCTACTGTCATAACTTCTCACTTAAATCCACCATTTCAATCTTCTAATCCCTTGTCTAACATCCCTCTAAATCCATCTATACCAGTCAGTTCAACCATTTCCTGTGGTTTTGCATTCCACATTTTCACCACTTTTTGGATAAGAAAATTTCTTTTGAATAGGACTTTTTGGTGACTATCTTACATTGATGGCCTTTAGTTATGCTCTTCCCCACAACAGGAATCATCCTATCTGTAGCCACACTGTCAAAGTCCTTCAAAATTTTAAAGGTTTCTATCACTGCACCCCTGAGCATCCTCTTTTCATCAAGGAAGAAGCATTTGAGAATCAACTTTGCAAATCTCATCTGCACCGTCTTCCATGTCTCTGCATCCTTTTTCCAACATTGTGACCAGAATTTATAGAATTGCAGAATTTCTACTGCACAGATAGAGGCCATTCAGCCCATTGAGTCTGCACTGACACTCCAAACAGCGTCCTACGCAAACCCAAACACCCATCCGTCCTCCATAACCCAGCATTCCTCATGGCTAATCGACCTAGCCTGCATATCCCTGGGCACAATGGAACAATTTAGCATGGTCAATCCACCCAACCTGCACATCTTTGGATTATGGGAGGAAACTGAAGCACCCAGAGGAAACCCACGCAGATATTTGGACAACGCACAAACTCCATACAGTCACCCAAGGGTGGAATCGAACCAATGTCTCTTGCACTGTGAGGCAGTGTGTTGCTAAATTACACACACAGCTGTTTATAAGAAACTAAATATTTTTAATTGATTGGTTCAGATATATTTTGATAGGTCTCTGGGCAGACAACTCAGTTCTGTGTATCTTGAATGCAATTGAAAAACTTAGTTAATATACAACTAACACAGCTGACCAAGGTCCATGCCTCCTTTACATTTGGCACTTGGGGCTAAAGGAGGGAAGAGCAGGAACAGGCTATTGAGTTGGATAATCAGCCATGATCAGATTGGATGCTGGAGTAGGCTTGAAGGGCTGAATGGCCTACCATTGTTCCAATTTCCTATTTCAATGTTTACCAGACCACAACAAGAGTGATCACTTTCAAGGGCACCCAGGAGGTGCAATTTGGTAAAGTGGTAGTGTCCCTACCTCTTGAGCAAATGACTCTGGGTTCAAGTCCTAACTGCTCCACATGTGTACGATAAAGTTTCTGCACATGCTTGATCAGGAAATATCTGAACTTGCTCCAGTTGTAACATTCATTTTATACTTTTTAAAACATTACTGTTTTTCATTCTCCAGTTCCAGATCAGAAGGAGCACAAAATAAATTGCGTATAAAAAATTCACTCTTACTACAATCTGAACCCTGGATATGCTATAATTTAATAAATAGTTTTTGACCTAAGTCTTAATCTCATCTACTTTTCTCAATAATAGTGACTTTGAGGACATTGACCTTTCCCCAAGGTTTCTCAGTTAAAAAAAATCCATTGGCAGCTAATTCATTCCACAAATGGTTTTGGATTGTTCAATTAAATGAAACGCAGTGATAGCATTACAGTTTTTTCAACTTCTGCAGCATTTTAAACCAACGAAAACAAATTATTTTGCTTTTGTATCTATTATTCATTGCTTTTAAATGAATAATGCTCAGTTACAGATCTCTGTTCAGGGAGGTTTTCCTTGACCTAATAATCTATTCTATTATGTTTACTGACCAAATTAAACACATCAAAATACAGTAAGGTTTCAGATAATTCCCAGGGCAGAAATCTTCAAATGTTCACCAAAGCAGGGAAATCTTAAATTATGCTGGTAACAATAAGCAGTAAATTTATTAATACAAATATTTTAATTAATGTAAATGATTATTTAACTTTAGATTACACATGTACATATTATCTAATGAGTTATTAGGAAGTGAATTTCTATTCCCATTATTACAGGCTTGTGTCACACTTGTATCATTTATTCATGCTTTGGGATTACCTTCATAACCAGTTCAGTACTATTTAGTTCAACAGTTTATACACAATATATTGATCTTTATTTCATGGAGTTTGGAATTCAAGAATAAAAATATACTATTCCAGTTCTGCAAGGCTTTGGTGAGACTGTAATTGGAAAAGTGTCAAAACAGTGTGGAGCTGGAGGAACACAGCAGGTCAGGCAGCATCAAAGGGGTAGGGGAGTCAAGGTTTCGGGTCTAGGCCCTTCACCAGGAGCCCGACAATGTCACTTCCACCACCGACATTACTTTTGCTTTTGCCTATGTCACCATCCCAATACACACACCCGCTCCTGAGACAGGCTCCACCCCCACTCCCAGCACCCAGCCCTGCTGGGTTTTCACCATCCCCCCAGACCTCCCCCTCACTGAGGACGAACTGTCAGTCCTTAGTAAAGGACTCACCTGTATCCCCCTCCAGCCGAACATCAATGAATACCGCTCACACCTGGACGTTGAACAATTTTTCGGCTACCTCCGCCTCTGCCCCTATTTTTTTAACCGCAAATCTAACCCAACCTCTACAGACCCCTTCTCCCACCTCCAACACACCCTGTCCCCCTGGGCACCACCCCAAGGCCTCCTACCCTCCCTCCAACAAACCCCATCCTCCTGGGCATCACCCCAAGGCCTCCTACCCTCCCTCCATCACACCCCATCCTCCTGGACACCACCCCAAGGCCTCCTACCCTCCCTCCAACACACCCCATCCCCCTGGGCACCACCCCAAGGCCTCCTACCCTCCCTCTTCATCTCCAACTGCCATCACGACATTGATCGCTTCAACCTCACCACCCCTCTAACCCACTCCAATCTCTCCCACACAAAACATGCAGCCCTCCGCTCCCTCTGCTCCAACCCTAAACTCACCATAAAACCCGCGGACAAGGGAAGTGGTGCAGTAGTGGTATGGCACACTGACCTTTACATCGTCAAGGACAGGCACCAACTCTCTGACACCTCCTCTTAATGCCCCCTCAATTATGACCACACTCTTGATCACCAGTCCATTGTCTCTCAAACTACCCATAACCTTTCCACCTCAGGAGACCTCCTACCCAGAGCCTCCAAGTTCATCGTCCCCCATCCCCGCACCCCGCTGTTCTATCTCCTTTGCAGTCCTGAAGAAGGGTCTAGGCCCGAAACATCGACTCTTCTACTCCCCTGATGCTGCCTGATCTGCTGTGTTCCTCCAGCTCTGCTATGTCGACTCTGACTCCAGTATCTGCAGTTCTTGCTATGTCCGAGTGACCTGAAAAGTGTGTGGTGTTTAGGTCTCTATGCCTATGGAAGGATCACTCATTTTGGAGGTGGTAAAGTAATAGTGAGCGTGCATTAAATATATTCCTAGGATGAGAGGTTTATTTTTAATTGACCAGGTGGTGCAGCTTTGGCCCATAATCTCTGGAGTTTAGAAGAATGAGATGACATTTGACAAGTTTGTAAAGATTTTTCAGTTCTGAGGAAGGGTCATGGATTTGGAACATTAACTTTGCTTTGTCTCCACAGGAGCTGCCAGAGCTGCTAAGATTTTCCAGCACTTTCTGTTTTTACTTAAGATCCTTAAGAGGTTTGACAGGGTAGACACTGAGAGGTTGTTTTCTCCTGCCTGGGGAACCTAGAACTTGGGGATGTAATATCAGGATAAGGAGCCGAACATTTAGACTGTGAATAGCAGAAAATTTTCACTCAAGTGGTTGTGAATATTTGAAATATTGTCATTTGTGTTATTTATCTGGGTTCTTTGATTCCATCACTTTAATAAACTAGGGGGTGGCTCTGCTTATTATCATTAATGTCTTATTTACCTAGATCTTTTGATTTCTTAAAGGCACTGAAACACTAGAGACTGACTCTGTTTAGCAAAACCTGGAGGAACACAACAAAAGAGCCTCTGATGCAAATGACAAACATTAGCTTAGTGCAGGAGGTGTTAAGGTAATTCTGTAAGTCTCACAAAGGAAGTATGGGGGCTCTGTCCCATTGTGCTCCCTAACTTTCCCATCCTAAAACGCATCAATAAGATTTGACACCGCTGCATTACTGTTACAAATGTACTGGGTAAAGCGCCCAATGCCAAATTCTACACGAGCTTACAGAATTAAAAAAACAGTCACATTTTCCTCTCAGTACCAGCCAAACTTTGGGGAGATTCTTTTAATTCACTCGCAGGTTGTGAGTGCCAATCTCTGGGCCAGCATTTGTTGTCCATTCCTAACTAACCAGACCTCAGTCAACCACATCGCTGTGGGTCTGGAGCCAAATGTAGGCCAGACCGTGTAAGGATGACAGATTTCCTTCCCTAAACCAAGATGGCACTTTTCCCTGACAATCAGCAATGACTTCATGATTCATCATTTGAGTTTTTCTGACAATTGACAATGGTTTCATGATCATCATTAGACTTTTAACATCAGATTTCCTAAATATTGAATTCAAAATCCACCCATCTGCCATGAACCAGGTCCCCAGAACATTACCTGTGTCTCTGCATTAATAGTCCAGTGATAATCTCACTAGGTCATTGATTCCTCAGTGTGCTAGCGAACCAGGAGTGATGGGGATGATTATTGATTGTTGAGAGATCCACTGTGGCAAATGGAATGAGATGCCACTGCACTGTTTAAGGTGGAGATCTTATTATGTGAAACATTTTGTTTATGGTTGTTTTGAAAGGTTACACTCACACTTTTAAAAGTTGCTCATTCATTGATTCATCAAGTTGTACAGCATGGAAACAAACCTTTCAGTTCAATTCATCCATGATGACCAGATATCCTAAACTGAACTAGTCCCATTTGCCAGCATTTGGGTCATCTCCCTCTAAACCCTTCCTATTCATGTACACATCCAGATGCCTTTTAAATGTTGTAATTGTACCAGCCTCCACCACTTCCTCTGGCAGCTCGTTCCATACACACATCACCGTCTGCGTGAAAAAGTTGGCCCTGAGGATCCTTTTATATCTTTCCTGTCTTAGCTTAAGCTCTCTGGCTTTGGACACCCCTGCCCTGGGGAAAAGGGTACGAAGACCGGTACCACCACAGGAGGAGCAGGAAGTGCAGCACCAGCCTGGCCCAGAGCAGATTAGAAACTCCATGGGAGAGAAGGGAATAGCAGAGACATGCAACTTGCAGGAGGCTGAACAGATTACACACGATGTACATACAGGAGATAAGCCTCTGTGACAGATCAAAACACAGCCATTTCCACATCATCAATAATTTTATAAGTAATAAAGTGTTCAAATCAATTTTATTTAAATTAATTTATAAATATATTAATTTATAATTTTCAATGCCCTTCCACATTTTCTCCTGGACTTTTGTGAGTACTTCCCTGGAGGCTCTTTGATTTTTGGAAGATTGACCGCCAATTTCTTTCACAAAATCTTGGTGTGGTGGTGCTCTGGAATGCACTGCCTGGGAGGGAGCTGAGGCAGGAGCCTCACAAACTTTAAACAGTACTTGGATGAGCGATTGAATTGGCACAATACTCAATGCCATGGGCCTATAGAGCTGGAAGGTGGCACCAATGTGGGGAGTAGTGTATTTTTGACAGCATGGACTCAATGGGCCGAAGCTTCTTTTTGGCACTGCGATTCTATGATTTTGTGATTCTAATCTTGCACGGAATGAAGCCCTTGTTAAATCAGGGCTTGTACGTACATGATTAGCAAAGCAACCAAACATGTCCTGTTGAAATCTAACAGGAATGCACTCTGTGGGGGCCTCACCATGAAGTGCCAGCTGATCTGGAAACGCTAAGGTCACCTCCAGAAGAGACAATTTTCAAAGCTTGAGCGCATAATATTTCCCTATAAATAATGGATCATTTCACTTGAGGAGAGCCATGTTATAAGATTCCACATTTCAGTTCAACATGCCTGACACATTTGAAGATGGATCTCAAAGTTCAATTACTAATTAACTGTACTCCAGATTAAAGCAATAAATAAGTACAGACATTTAATTTAGCTGTCGACAATGTACATAAATTTGAATAGTGAAGATAATGAACTACACGGTCTTATTCACCAGTCTATGTTCTCAGTCTCTGCAGATATGCAAACTCTCAATCTTCCCAAATGGGGATGTTCTTCACATCCATTGCACCAGAGAATGTGGAAAGTCAGATTCTTTTTTGTTTCAGAAAACATGTCCTCAGGCTGTAATGAGAAGCTCATTGCACCACTCAGAATAATATTAGAATAAGCTAAACAGAAACTCAACAAATAAGAGATAGTAGGAACTGCAGATGCTGGAGAATCCGAGACAACAAGGTGCAGGGCTGGATGAACACAGCAGGCCAAGCAGCATCATAGGAGCAGAGAGGCTGACGTTTCGGGCCTAGACCCTTCATCAGAAAAGGGGGAGGGGAAGGGGGTTTTGAAATAAATAGGGAGAGAGTGGGAGGTGGATAGAAGAGGGATAGAGGAGAGGATAGGTGGAGAGGTAAGCTTCCTTTGTAATAATGGGTCCATTCAACCTCAATTACTCTCAATTCCTCATTCTGAAAGTCCGGCCTTTTTGTTTGACTCAAACAAAGTTTTAGAGGATCAATTAGTAATTTCAACCAAGCAGTGGAAATGCTTCTTACCTCCATGACATTACGACAATCAGTGATAATGACATTTTAATGCCACGTTCAGTAATATTTCAGATAACAGAGATATTGTGTCTTGAAAGATATTGCTCTGCATAGGCTTTTACGCAGACTAAAATAATAACTTAAGAACGAGGAGCAGGAGGAGGTTATTCAACCCCTCAAACCTGCTCCGTCATTTACTACTATCATGGCTGATTTCATTTCAGCTTCAACTCCACTTTAAGAACATAAGAAATAGGAGCAAGAGTAGGCCATCTGGCCCCTCGAGCCTTCCCCGCCATTTAATAAGATCATGGCTGATCTTTTTGAGACTCAGCTCCACTTACCTGCCCACTCACTATAACCCTTAATTGCTTTATTTTTCAAAAATTTATCTAGCCTTGCCGTAAAAACATTCAGTGAGGTAGCTTCAACCGCTTCACTGGGGGCAGGGAATTCCACAGATTCACAACCCTTTGGGTGAAGAAGTTCCTCCTGACCTCAGTCCTACATCTGCTTCCCTTTATTTTGAGGCGATGCCCTCTAGTCCTAGATTCACCTGCTAGTGGAAACAACCTCCCTGCCTCCACCTTATCTATTCTCTTCATAATCTTATATGTTTCTATGAGATCTCCCCTCATTCTTCTGAATTCCAATGAGTATAATCCTAGTCTACTCAGTGTCTCCTCATAATCCAACCCTCTCAACTCTGGAATCAACCGAGTGAATCTCCTCTGCACCCCCTCCAGTGCTAATATATCTCTTCTCAAGTAAGGAGATCAAAACTGCATACAGTACTCCAGGTGTGGCCTCACCAGGACCCTCTCCAGCTGCAGCATAGCCTCCCTGTTTTTAAACTCCATCCCTCGAGCAATGGCAGACAAAATTCCATTTGCCTTTTTAATCACCTGCTGCACCTGCAATCCTACCTTCAGTGATTCATGCACAAGGACACCCAAGTCCCTCTGCACAACAGCGTGCTGCAATTTTTTATCATTTAAAACATTGTCCATTTTGCTGTTATTCCTACCAAAATGGATGACCTCACACTTATCAACATTGTACTCCATCTGCCAGACCTTTGCCCACTCACTTAGACTATCTATATCCCTCTGCAGACTTTCAGTGTCTTCTGCACACTTTGCTCTACCACTCAACTTAGTGTCATCTGCAAATTTTGACACACCACGCTTAGTCCCCAACTCCAAATCATCTATGTAAATTATAAACAATTTTCTGCCTGCTCTCCATAACCCTTCACCCCATTACTAATTAAAAACCTGTCTACCTCCTCCTGAAATTTACTAAATGTCCCAGCATCCACTGCACTCTCAGAGAGTGAATTCCACAGATTCACGACCCTTTGAGAGAAGTAAGTAACATATACAATGAATTTGGCACAATATCATGATATGGTCAATTTTTGATTAATGTCATTATTTTTAACTGTGGGAACAATAATGACAGAATTGTAACTGTAAAGCTGGCATCGCATTGTTTTTTGCTGTTGTAAACTTGGATAGTTGTCAAATCAACTTGATTTTTTAAGGCAGTTCTGTTACCTCATGACTTGAAAAATAAACTTGGTGTATGATCATAGGTTTTCAACTACACCATAAGATTTATTCAGCCTGTCATGCCAGTTGTGATGGTACTGTGGATTTCAGAGATGTACTTTGTCCCTTTTTTTTATGAAGAGAGGTTGAGGCAGAAGTACTGGGAAGTCTGCTTCAAGGCAATAAAGTAAACAGTTTGTGAGGTCTTCGGTTGCCATGGGTACCTGCATGGGCCCTAGTTATGCCTGTCTCTTCATTTATACGTTTAACATTCCTTGTTCCAGTCCTATTCTGGCCCCCACCCACAACTCTTTCTCCAATACATCAATGATATCAGCGGTGCTGCTTCCCTCTCTTGTCTGGAATTGGAAAACTTCATCAATTTCGCCTCCAATTTCCACCCTGCCCTCATGTTCAGCTGGTCTATCACTGACTCCTCCCTTCCCTTCCTCGACGTTTCTGTTTCCATTTCTGGGGATGGATTGGCCACCAATATCCATTACAAGCCCATTGATTCCCACAGCTACCTGGACTATACATCCTCACACCCCACTTCCTGTAAAGACTCCATCCCATTCTCTCAGTTCCTCCGTCTCTGTTGCATATGTTCAGATGTGGCCAACTTCGACAAGGGATCCTCCAAAATGTCCACCTTCTTCCTCAACAGAGGATTCCCCAGCTTCGTTATTGACAGGGCCCTCAACCGGGTCCAACCCATCTCCCACACTTCCGCCCTCACCCTTTCTCTTCCCTCCCGCAACAGCGATAGGGTTCCCCTTATCCTTACCTACCACCCCACCAGCATCCACATCCAGAAGATCATCAGACGCCATTTCCCCCACCTCCAGCGAGATTCCACCACCAGACACATTTTCCCCTCCCTTCCCTTGTCCACCTCCTGCAGGGACCGTTCCCTCCGGGACACCCTGGTCCACACTTCCTTCATCCCCAACACCTCCCCACAGCCCTATGGCACCTTCCCCTGTAACCGGCGAAGGTGTAACACCTGCCCATTTACCTCCTCTCTCCCCAGTATCCAAGGATCCAAACATACCTTCCAGGAGAAGCAAGACTTCACCTGCACTTCCCAGAATCTAGTCTACTGCATTCGCTGCTCACAATGTGGTCTCCTCTACATTGGGGAAACAAAGCGTAGACTCGGTGACTGCTTCGCAGAACATCTACATTCTGCTCGCAAAAAAGACCCTGAACTACCTGTTGCCTGCCACTTCAATGCACCACCTTGCTCCCTGGCCAACATCTCTGCCTCTGGCTTCCTGCAGTGTTCCAGTGAAGCCCAACGTAAGCTGGAGGAACAATACCTCATTTTCTGCTTGGGGACCCTTACAGCCCTCCGGACTCAATATTGAGTTCAATAATTTTAGGGCCTATACTCTCCCGTGTCCCAGCCCCCTACCCCACACACCAGGCCTTGTTACCACATAGCCTGCCATTACACACCCCCTGTTGTTAGTCACTAACAGTCCCCATTAACAACTACTCACCCTCCAAGCATGATCATTAGCAACTCCATTTTCTGTCCAATTGTCTTTCTTTCTCTTTAGGCCCTAACCTGTCGTCCACCCATCTCCCTATTTTCTGCATATAAACTGACATTTTCCCAGCCACTATCAGTTCTGAGGAAGGGTCACTGGACCCAAAACATTAACTCTGTTTTACCCTTCACCGATACTGCCCGACCTGCTGGGCTTTTCCAGCAACTTTGTTTTTGTTCCTGATTTATAGCATCCACAGTTCTTTCGGTTTTTATTTTGTTTGTGAGGTCTTGGGATTTTTTTTTGAAAGTTGGAACAATAGAAGCAGCCTGAATGGGTGGGGTCGATCTCCCGCAGCACCAAGATTTTAGTTTTAGCTTTCAGGAGCTGTTGTTGCTGGAGACATGAAGCTGGATGTGGAAGCTCTTATTCCTCCCTCTGTTATAGATAAAATTTGGGGTTCTCTACCTGCTGCTAGAATTGCATGTGGGATAATCTATTTTACTGAGTTTGCCTTTGCCAAGGGGGTGTTTATGGGATGTTACGAAATTGGGACAGTCAACGTATAGTTTACTATTCTGTTAAGGCTTTTAGTAGAGTTGCAATTGAGTCAATTCTCTTCTTTTATTTTTATTTTGTCTGTATTTTTACTCTAGTGTATGAATAAAGTGTGTTTTGCTTCAAGCCTGGTAGTTTGACCAATCAAATTACATCCAGAATGCAACGCCTCGCACTTACCTTTAAAATAAGGAAAAGCTAAGGTCTAGGCTATCTCCTTGACAGTTTTGAGGGGATTTGGTCTGATCCATAACATTGTACAGAGCTCCACTCTCCTGCATTCCCTGCTCCTTTTGAAAGTTATGATTGATCCTGCACTTGCCATTCTTTTAAAGAAATTTCTCAATAGTTGAGTCTAATTATACACTTATCCTTTGCTGATGTTGGTGTAACATTTATGCATAAATAGAGGCAATTCTTCCTGATATTTTGACCTACCAGTACGCTTCTACCAACAATGTCAGGCAGAGGTGCATCATCTTGGCAAAGACCAAGTGAAACTTGTTCCACTTGCCTTGGGCTAGCCCTCAGCCAGATACAGAACTGTACCAATATAATAAACGAAAGAACAGCAGATGCTGGAGATCTGAAACATGCAAAACAGAAAGTGTTGACATCAGTGATATGGACACTGTTGTGGTGATGTGTTCCTGAAAGATGTGGTTAAGCATGATTACACTGTGCCTGCTTTCATGAGGTCTGGGGCTTGTCTCACTTAGACAACCCAGTTGGCGATTTTCAAGGTCAAGGACAAGGTAATTGTCAAGCTTATTTTGTCAGGAGGAAGATTCCGGTTGAATTTGTTTTGCATGCTCCTTTCTTGCTTTTCATGTCCTTTCTTAAGATTTGAGTCAATCCCAACTCTGGTGTTTAAATCTGCAAGGAATTTCAGTTTGCCACCTCCTGGGACTTAGGTTTATAAAATTTACGTGTGGGACATGGGTGTTGCTGGCTGGCCAGTATTTATTGCCTGCTCCTAGCTGCCCTTGAACTGAACGGCTTGCTAGGCCATTTCAGAGGGCAGTTAAGAATCCAAGACATTGCGGTGGGTCTGGAGTCACATGTAGGCCAGGCCAGGTAAGGATGGCAGATTTCCTTCCCTAAAGGACATTAGTGAACCAGATTGGTTTTCCCAACAATTGGCAGTGATTTCATTATCATCAATAGAATCTTAATTGCAGATTTTTTAATTGACTTGAATTCTACCATTTTCTGTAGGAGGATTCAGAAATAAAAACAGAAATTGCTGAAAAAGATCAGCAGGTCTGACAGCATCTGTGGCGACAAATCAGAGTTAACACTTCAGGTTTGCGGACCCTTCCTTATAACTGACAGTAGGTAGGAAAAAGTTGTCTTTTATGCAGAAGGTAAGGCGAGGGTAGGGGATAAGGAGTAAATGATAGGTGGAGATAGACCCCAGGGAGAGAGAAAAACAGTTGGACAGACAAAGGAACAGATAACAATCAGGTTAGGAGAATGAATAGCTACTAATGGGGACTATTAGTGGCTGGCAATGGGTTGTATGTAATAGCAGACCTTGTGATAACAAGGCATGCTGTGTGGAGATTGGGGCGGAGACATGGGAGAAGGTGTCTCAAGCCCTGAAATTGTTGAACTCGATATTGAATTCAGAAGGCTCTAGAGTTCCCAAGTGGAAAATTTGGTGTTGTTCTGCCATCTCGTGCTGAGCTTCGTTGGAACACTGCAGCAAGCCTGAGATAGAAGTGTTGGTCAGGCATTTTTTTTCCTTTATTCATTCACGGGATGAGGGCATCACTGACCAGGCAGCATTTATTGCCCATCCCTAATTGCCCAGAGGGCAGTTCAGAGTCAACTACATTGCTGTGGGTCTGGAGTCACATGTAGGCCAGGCCAGGTAAGGATGGCAGTTTCCTTCCCTAAAGAGCATTAGTGAACCTGACAATTGACAATGGATTCATGGTCATCATTAGACTGTTAATTCCAGATACTTATTGAATTCAAATTCCACCATCTGCCATGGCAGGATTCAAACCCAGGTCCCCAGAACGTTATCTGGGTCTCTGGATTAACAGTCCAACAATAATGCCACTACACCGTCATCTACACTTGGTGTGTTAAAGTGGCAGGCAACTGGAGGCTCATGGTCTTCCTTGCGAGCAGAATGTGGATGTTCTGCAAAGCCGCCACCTAGTAACTGCTTCATTTCCCCAACGTAGAGGCGACCACATTGTGAGCAGCGAATGCAGTAGAACAGATTGAGTGCAGTGCAGGTAAAGTGCTGCTTCACCTGGAAAGTGTGTTTGGGATTCAGACATGTGTCCCCGGAACATTAGCTAAGTTTCTGGATTAATAGTCTAGCGATAATACCACTAGGCTACTGCCTCCCTATTGAAAGCGTGTATGGAATCCCTATTTGATCTTGTTCTATTGCCTCAGGGTAGAAGTGTACACATTGATCACAGTGGCATTCTGATTCTAGATATGAGGCACTGACTGATCCCACAGGGGGAATAGCTGAGGCATCAGACAAGCTTGTTTTTGATGGTGATTGCACCTTGCAAAGCTGTCATTCTACTTACAGAGCACACTTCCAGGCAGCCTTATACCTTCAGGTGTTCTTTCCCTGCCCACTGCTATTGCCTCCTGATCTGGGAGACAATGGCGAGGCACCTGATTTTCTGCGCTATGATGGGTGTGACAGTGACAAGTATCTCCCTGTTTGGGTTGTCCATGAAGGCTCTGAGAATATTTTTAAAGATTTGCTTGAAACTATTGCAAAAGTACAATAGAAAGAAGCCAATGGTTCTTCATTGTGATTTGCAATAGCATTCTTTTCCTTTGATGCTCATCAGTTGTGAGATCTTTCAATGACTTGTGAGTCTTTGAACATGAAAATAACGTTCACTGACACAATCAGATATTGTTGATTTGCTCGCCGAGCTGGCTTGTTCCCGTTCAGACGTTTCGTCATCATGCTAGGTGACATCATCAGTGGAGCCTCCGATGAAGCGATGTTATTCTACTCCGTTTGGAATTTATACTGTCCGGTCCGTTATGGTGTGTTGTGTTATTTCCGGTTTTGATTTGTATGGGTTTGTATGTGGGGTCCAAATCTATATGTTTGTTGATTGAAATATGGGTGGAGAACAGAACATGATCAGACATGCTGTGGTAAACTATTTTAGGAGCAAACAGACCACAAGAAAAAATTGACTGTGCATTACATTCCAATTAAAGCTCAACGTGGATGAAGAATGAACAGATTACATACCCAGACACCAATCATGAGGACATAGAAGGAATACATGGAGATGTTTGCTGTGCCAGAACATTCGAAAGAAGAATAAGGGCTCGAGGGTCTATCCTGCTGAGAGCCAAAGATGGAGGGGAATTCATAAGGACAAGAGTCTGACTGAAGAGAAGATTTCCATGAAGAGATGATCACCTGTTGAATTCCCTTTCTGTTCCTCCTTCTATACGTTCTGATGGAAGTCAACATGTCAGGCTGGGTCTTCTGATGCCAGATGCTTCAGAAATGCAGACCGGTAGTCCGATAAAGTCCGATGAAGAATTCCAGCATTGCACACTGACACTGGGCGGGGGGAGAAGCCATGCACCCTATTTGTGGCCCTAGCTGTTGTATTCCAATAAAGGGCCCAAAGCTTTTCAATGTGTGAATGTATGAGTGAATGGATGGGTAAATGTGTAGTCATTCAATTGGGTAGGTGGTTAGGTGAATGGGTGAGGAAATAGAATAGGGTGGGTGAAGTGAGTGGGTGAGGAAGTAGGGTAGGGTGGGTGA
>NC_063351.1:49774180-49784953 GCF_021869965.1 Rhincodon typus | reverse complement strand
AGTGAGTGGGTGAGGAAGTAGAGTAGGGTGGGTGAAGTGAGTGGGTGTGGAAGTTGGGTAGGGTGGGTGAAGTGCTTGGGTGAGGAAGTAGGGTAGCGTGGGTGAAGTGAGTGGGTGAGGAAGTAGGGTAGGGTGGGGGAAGCGCTTGGGTGAGGAAGTAGGGTAGGGTGGGTAAAGTAATGCCCAGGGTACCTGGCTGCCTGCATGGCAGTGGTGTTAGCTGGCAGGTCCATGAGACGTGTAAGTAGGTAGGAAGGATGTTGGGTTGAGAGCAGTTGTCAGGTCAGGAGGTTGCTGGGTTTGTACTGGAGAATAGTGTGGTGAACGCCGTGTTGGGCTGGGCATATGTGGGATGGGTCATGAATGAGTCCAGAGGTGAGGGGGATAATCAGGGGTTTAATCGGGGCATTGATTGTGGGGGTGAGGATCAGTGTGAATGGTTATGGGGCCATTTGGTTGGTTACCCAGAAGTTAGACAGTTCCTTCCAATTCTCCAGAGACCGGAATGCTCCAGAGACCGGAAGACCTGGGACTCTCTCTTTGAATTGAAACAATCAGAAGTCACACAACACCAGGTTATGGTCCAACAGAGTTATTTTTGATTTGAAACATCCTCACCTTTCTTCCTTAATACCCTCTTCAGCTCAGTTTCAGCACTATCCCAGCACAGAGCCACCTATAGAGAAGTCTCCCTGCTGTCTGCCACAAGGAAGATCATTGCATGGATCCTCCTCAGTCACCTCTCCCCAGTGCCTGAAAAGTTCCTTCCAGAGTCGCAGAGCAGTTTTTACACAGTGAGAAGTAACACAGACATTTCACAAAATGACAAAGCCAAGAAAAATGCAAGGGACAGCAGCAACTACTGTACATGAGCTTTTAAAAAATTAATTAAAGCCTTTCACTCTGTCAATTGTAAAGATTTATGGAGTATCCTTCTCCCATTTTGCTGACTTTAGAAAGGTGTAACCATTAACTGCTTACTGCACAATGACATGCAAGCTGCTTTTGTCACCAACAGAACTATTGAAGACTCTATTGCCAAGAAGACTGGGGACAAACAAGGTTGTATCATTGCACCAACTCTCTTTTCCATTATCCTCAGTGCAAAACATCAACTCATCTCCCAAAAATTACTCACAAGCACGGTGACATTGCATAGTGAAGTTAGGAAACTTTTCCACCTTCCGACACCTTCAATCCAAAACCAAACATCACTCCAAACTCACTCATTAGCTTGTCAATAACTCCTTTGAAACATATGAGGAAACTAAGCTTCACTAATCCCATGGCAAACAAAGTGTTCTTCCAACCAGTTTTCACAGCACAGCACCAACACACATCGATTAAGATCAATGGTAATATCCTCAAAAATGCAGACCATTTGTTTGGATCTCATTGAAATTCATCGTCACCTCCAATTTCAGCTCAGCTCAGTGAGGAAAAGAGTATTTGGTGGCCAGAATGTCAAACAGGAGACCAAGATCAATGTTCCTATGCTGTGATAGGCTTCACAGCCATAGTAAGCCCACAGCAGGCCTCAAAGCCCTGGTGCTATACTACCAGCAGTATCTTCAAATCTGGTGGCAAGAAAGGTGGAGCTTCCTCTCCCATGCCAACAACACACCCTGCATTGAGCTGCTAAGCTCTGAAAACCAGTTTTGGTTGAGTGACATCGTAAAGTTGTTGACTTGCTCGTCGAACTGGCTTGTTCTCATTCAGATGTTTCGTCACCATGCTAGGTGTAATCATCAGTGGAACCTCCTATGAAGTGACGTTATTCTACTCTGCTTGGAATTTATACTGTTCGGTCTGTTATGGTGAGTAGTGTTATTTCTGGTTTTGATCTGTATGGATTTGTATATGGTGTCCAATTACATATGTTTGTTGATTACACTACAGATGGACAACCATGCCTCTCGGAATTCCCGTGTGTGTCTATGTTTGGCTTGGGACAAAGGTAACTATACTAGCCCAATCCAAACATAGACAAACATGGGAATTCCGAGAGGCATGGTTCTCCACCCATAATACAATCACCAAACACATCGAATTGGACCCCATATACAAACCCATACAGAACAAAACCAGAAATGACACTTCTCACCATAATGGACCTAACAGTATAAATTCCAAGTGGAGTAGAATAACACCGCTTCATTGGAGGGACCACTGATGATGTCACCTAGCATGGTGATGAAATGTCTGAAAGAGAACAAGCCAGCTCAGTGAGCAAGTCAACAACCTCACCCACAACCCAAGCTACAGATCTTTGCCAAAACTTTGAACGACATTGTATCAAATCCCTCCTAGAAATCCAACTGTGTTACCTTCACCAAGTCTTTCTGTTGCCTCTTCAAAACATCCCAACAAGTTTGTTAAACCCAATTTTGAAAATCCTCATGTTTTGTGGAGGTCTGTGCCAGGATTTAGAGGCTCATGATTTTACTTCATGTCAGCATTTTGTTGAATTCTTCCAATTTGTTGTGTACTTTCCTTAAGCTTCATAGAACAAAGAACAAAGAACAAAGAAAATTTCAGCACAGGAACGGGCCCTTCGGCCCTCCAAGCCTGCGCCGATCCAGATCCTCTATCTAAACCTGTCGCCTATTTTCCAAGGATCTGTATTTCTCTGCTCCCTGCCCATTCATGTATCTGTCTAGATACATCTTAAATGATGCTATCATGCCCGCCTCTACCACCTCCGCTGGCAACACATTCCTGGCACCCACCACCCTCTGCGTAAAGAACTTTCCAACCATATCTCCCTTAAACTTTTCCCCTCTCACCTTGAAATCGTGACCCCTAGTAATTGAGTCCCCCACTCTGGGAAAAAGCTTCTTGATATCCACCCTGTCTGTACCTCTCATGATTTTGTAGACCTCAATCAGGTCCCTCCTCAACCTTTGTCTTTCTAATGTAAATAATCCTAATCTACTCAACCTCTCTTCATAGCTAGCGCCCTCCATACCAGGCAACATCCTGGTGAACCTCCTCTGCACCGTCTCCAAAGTATCCACATCCTTTGGTAATGTGGCGACCAGAACTGTACGCAGTATTCCAAATGTGGTTGAACCAAAGTCCTGTACAACTGTAACATGACCTGCCAACTCTTGTACTCAACACCCCGTCCAATGAATGAAAGCATGCCGTATGCCTTCTTGACCACTCTATCGACCTGCGTTGCCACCTTCAGGGTACAATGGACCTGAACACCCAAATCTCTCTGTGCATCAATTTTCCCCAGGGCTTTTCCATTTACCGTATAGTTCACTCTTGAATTGGATCTTCCAAAATGCATCACCTCGCATTTGCCTGGATTGAGCTCCATCTGCCATTTCTCCACCCAACTCTTCAATCTATCTATATTCTGTTGCATTCTCCGACAGTCCCCTTCACTATCTGCTACTCCACCAATCTTATTGTCATCTGCAAATTTGCTAATCAGACCATCTATACCTTCCTCCAGATCGTTTATGTATATCACAAACAACAATGGTCCCAACACAGATCCCTGTGGAACACCACTGGTCACAGTTCTCCATTTTGAGAAACTCCCTTCCACTACAAATCTCTGTCTCCTGTTGCCCAGCCAGTTCTCTATCCATCTAGCTAGTACATCCTGAACCCCATGCGACTTCACTTTCTCCATCAGCCTACCATGGGGAACCTTATCAAACGCCTTACTGAAGTCCATGTATATGACATCTACAGCCCTTCCCTCATCTATCAACTTTGTCACTTCCTCAAAGAATTCTATCAAGTTGGTAAGACATGACCTTCCCTGCACAAAACCATGCTGCCTATCACTAATAAGCCCATTTTCTTCTGAATGTAAATAGATCCTATCCCTCAGTATCTTCTCCAGCAGCTTCCTCACCACTGACGTCAGGCTCACCGGTCTATAATTACCTGGATTATCCTTGCGACCCTTCTTAAACAAGGGGACAACATTAGCAATTCTCCAGTCCTCTGGGACCTCACCCGTGCTCAAGGATGCTGCAAAGATATCTGTTAAGGCCCCAGCAATTTCCTCTCTCGCTTCCCTCACTAACCTGGGATAGATCCCATCCGGACCTGGGGACTTGTCCACCCTAATGCCTTTTAGAATACCCAACACTTCCCCCTTCCTTATGCTGATTTGACCTAGAGTAATCAAACATCTATCCCTAACCTCAACATCCATCATGTCCCTCTCCTCAGTGAATACCGACGCAAAGTACTCATTAAGAATCTCAATCATTTTCTCTGACTCCTCGCATAACTTCCCTCCTTTGTCCTTGAGTGGGCCAACCCTTTCTTTAGTTACTCTCTTGCTCCTTATGTATGAATAAAAGGTTTTGGGATTTTCCTTAACCATGTTTGCTAAAGATATTTCATGACCCCTTTTAGCCCTCTTAATTCCTCGTTTCAGATTGGTCCTACTTTCCCGATATTCTTCCAAAGTTTCGTCTGTTTTCAGTCACCTAGAACTTATGTACACTTCCTTTTTCCTCTTTGCTGGTCTCACAATTTCACCTGTCATCCATGGTTCCCTAATCTTGCCCTTTCTATCCCTCATTTTCACAGGGACGTGTCTGTCCTGCACTCTAATCAACCTCTCTTTAAAAGCCTCCCACATATCAAATGTGGATTTACCCTCAAACAGCTGCTCCCAATCCACATTCCCCAGCTCCTGTCGAATTTTGCTAGAGTTGGCCTTCCCACAATTCAGGACTCTTCCTTTAGGACCACTCTTGTCTTTGTCCATCAGTATTCTGAAACTTACGGAATTGTGATCACTATTCCCAAAGTAATCCCCTACTGAAACTTCAACCACCTGGCCGGGCTCATTCCCCAATACCAGGTCCAGTATGGCCCCTTGCTGAGTTGTACTATTTACATACTGCTCTATAACACCCTCCTGGATGCTCCTTACAAATTCTGCTCCATCTAAACCCCTAACAGTAAGTGAATCCCAGTCAATGTTGGGAAAATTAAAATCTCCCATCACCACCACCCTGTTGCTCCTACATCTTTCCATAATCTGTCTACATATTTGTGCCTCTATCTCACGCTCACTGTTGGGAGGCCTGTAGTACAGCCCCAACATTGTTACCGCACCCTTCCTATTTCTGAGCTCTGCCCATATTGCCTCACTGCTCAAATTCTCCATTGTGCCCTCCTTCAGCACAGCTGTGATATCCTCTTTGACCAGTAATGCAACTCCTCCGCCCCTTTTACCTCCCTCTCTATCCCGCCTGAAGCATCTATATCCTGGGATATTTAATTGCCAATCTTGCCCTTCCCTCAACCAAGTCTCAGTAATAGCAATAACATCGTACTCCCAGGTACTAATCCAAGCCCTAAGTTCATCTGCCTTACCTACTACACTTCTTGCATTACAACAAATGCACCTCAGACCATCTGTCCCTTTGCGTTCATCATCTGCTCTCTGCCTACTCTTCCCCTTAGTCACACTGACTTCATTATCTAGTTCCTTACAGGCTTTAGTTATTACCTCCTTATTGTCCACTAACTTCCTCATTTGGTTCCTATCCCCCTGCCACATTAGTTTCATGATAAATTATACTTGGTGTAATATTTACAGCACGTCAAAAGGCCATTCGATTCAACAGGCCCGTGTATTTATGTCCCACGTGAGCCTCCTCCCTCATTTAATCCTATTGGTACCTCCATCTAAACCATTATCCCTCTTAGAACAGATGGACATAATAACTAAGAGCCAGAGGAGGCCATTCAGCCCCTCAAGCCTGCTGTACCAGTTAATCCAATCATGGCTGATATCATCTTGGCCTCAACTCCACTTTCCTGCCCTCTCTCCATAACCCTTCACCCCACCATTAATTAAACATCTGTCTATCTCCTCCTTAAATTTACTCAATGTCCCAGCATCCACTGCACTCTGGGGGCGTCAATTCCACAGATTCATGACCCTTTGAGGAAAGTAATTTCTCCTTATCTCTGCTTTAAATCTGCCACCCATTATCCTAAAGCTATGACCTCTGGTAGATTGCCCGACATGAGGAAACATCCTTTCTATGCCTACTTTGTCATTCACCTTCAACAATTTATAGAAACAGTTTATATACTTTACAGAAGCTTTTGTGATCCATTTTTAATATTTTATAATAGTTATCTTTCCCAATTTACCTTTGGACTTTTTATGATGCTTTTCACAACCTTTTGTTGATCTTTACAGGTTTCCCAATCTCCCACCTTGCCACTCATCTTTGCAATATCTTATGCCTTATTTTTATTCTTTATGTTATCTTTAACTTCCTTGCTTAGCCAAGTATGTTTCCACTCCCATCCCCACAACCCCACACACACTGCTACAATCTTCTTTCCTCTCTGGAATACATTTTAGTTGGGAAGAATTGAATACTTTCTTAAACACCTGACACTGCTCATCAACTGTTCTACCTTTCAGTCTTCCCACCCAACTCGGTCCTCATGCCTATGAAGTTACTTCAGGACACGAGTGCAAGACTCCAATTTCTCACCCTCCAACTGAATTTGAAATTCAAGCATGCTCTTCAACTTATCCAACTTTTCCTTAAATATTGTCATGTATTCATCTCAACTGCTCTTTGTACTTCCATGTTTGAACCTGTCTCTAAATGAAATAACATTTCTACTAATTGCCTGTAGGATTTACTAGCAACAATCTGATATTTATAGAATCATAGAATCCCTACAGTTTGGAAGCAGGCCAATCAGCCCATCAAGTCCACACTGACTCTCCAAACAGCATCCCACCCAGACCTATGCACCCACTCTACACCTCTAACCCTGCATTGCCCATGGCTAATCCACCTCAGCTGCACATCCCTGAATATTATGGGCAATTTAATACGGCTAGTCCACCTAGCCTGCACATCTTTGGACTGTGGGAGGAAACCAGAGCACCTGAAGGAAACCCACGCAGATATGGGGAGAATGTGCAAACTCCACACAGACAGTAACCTGAGGATGGAATCGAACTCAGGTTTCTGGTGTCATGAGGCAACAGTGCTAACTAATGAGCCACTGTGCCGACCATGGGCCCTTGACCTGGTCTCCCCAATAACAAACAAAACTTTCTGATTGGATAAAGCACTTCAATGATGCTTTAGTTGTAAAAACACATGAATGATATGTCAATGTGCTTGGCTCAACAGAAAGGCAAATAATGTATTGAGCCTACAGGCTGCTGATGGGAATTGACAACTGGTGCTACATGGCACCAATTTAGAGCATTATTGCCATGACTGACATCATTTAGCCACATATTTTGACTATGAATGGTAACTGCTTTCTTGCTGTAATGGGGAGTGCAATCAAGACTCTTCCTTTTTCAGTGTCCAATTAACACGATTGTGTGAAATAATCAGACTAAATGATCAGCGCTAATTAGAATTGTAACAGTCTTCATCATATAGCTGCATTAATGGGATTCTTAATTGCGTGCATTTGCATAATGCTTTGATTACAGAAAAAAACTAGTTCCCCTTGTTTTGCATTCCAAGCAGCAATGTTTATTTAACGGTGGGAATGAGCAAGGAAGATGGATGCTGGACCTGAGCAGGTCCATTCCAGGTTTGGCAAGGAATAGTATAGCACAGAACAAAGTCATTCAGGCCATAGTACTTGTGCTAGCTCTTTGAAGATAGCCCAATCTATCACACTCCCCTCCATGTTACCCATATCGCTGCAATTGTTCCCTTTTCAAATTTTATCAAATTTGTTTTTGAAAATTACTACTGAATCAGTTTCCAATGGCCATTCAGGCTGTGCTTTCCAAATCATCAGATTAACCTTGTTGCATAAAGTTTACTCTTCTGATCTGTCCACTTGTCAACTAGCCTTCAATCTGTGTTCTCTGGTTAATGGCAGTGGAAAGAGCATCTCGTGAGCTACTCTGTAAAAAGTCCTTACAATTTTTGAACACCTCTCTTTGCGGATCTCCCTTTAACCTTCTGTCTAGTCTCTATACATGACTGACGTCCCTGTTCTTATTCATGCACGAAAATCTCTAATGCATCTGAGAGTCATCAACTCATACAGTATATTGACCAACAAGCACCAAACTACACCGATCCCATTTACCCGTGCTTGGCAGTACTTACCCTGGCATTTTCAGTGCTCATCCGGATGCTTCTTCAGTGCTGTGAAAGTTTCTGCCTCCACCATCCACTCAGGTAGCACATTCTACATTTCTACTACCTTCTGGGCATATGATTTTTTCTCAGATCTCCTCTAAATCACTTGCTCCTCACCTTAAACTTGTGCCCTCTGGTCTTAGACATGTTCTCATGATCTACGCTGTCTGTGACTGTCATAATTTTGTGTACCTCAGTTACACCCGCTTCAGCCTCCTCTGCTCCAGGGAAAACAAACCCAGTCTATGCAGTCTCTCCTCATAACTAAGACTTTCCATCCAAGGCAACATCCTGGTGGATCGTCTCTGCACCCTCTTCAGTGCTATCACACCCTTCGGCTCGTGTGCTGACAAGAACTGCACACGGTATTCCACCTGTTGCCAAACTAAAATTTTATAAAATTATAACAAAACATCCTTGCTCCTCTATTCTATGCTCCAGCTAATGAAGGCAAACATCCTGTGTGCCTTCTTCACCACCTGTGTGGACACCTCCTGGGATGTATGGATCTATACACCAATGTCGTTCTGTTCCTCAGTACTCCCTGGAAGAGGAGACAATGCCATCTGGGGACTAATCAGTGATTGCGAATGCCTAGTTTGATTGTTCTGTAGCAGAGGTCAGTTTCAGTTTGTACAACGACCAGAACATAGCAGAAAGAGATCCACAGTTCAGAGATCCCAACAACTTATGGTAGGATAATTCTAAATTTCAATAGACTCCAAAATAATTGGAATTTTAAAGGAAGAGTCAAGAATTTGGGACAACTTGACCTGTTGGATAAAAGCTGATAGTTCTAAGATGAGAGTTCTTCGTTAGCTAGTATGCAAGGATAACTGCTGTTTGTCCAGACACTAGCTCCATTGGAGAAGACTTGATATTACCAGCTCTTAGCCATTGAGTATTTTTTTCCTGCCAAAAATCAAACTACTTACTTAATATTTTAGTTATTTGCTAATGATTTCTGCAATAAGGCAAATGGATGCTGGCAAACCATGAATATTAGAGATTGGGGTACCTACAGTTGTATGCTATGTTCTGTTAAACAAATTGCAGGAACTGGCAGGAAATATGGACATTCCCTTACAATATTCTAAGTGACTTGCGGCCTTTTAAAATGTTGGTATTCTGTGATGATCCTGGTTCAATTGGGGATCATCAAAGGAATTCTGTTTACTCATTTTCCTGCAGCCAATTAACGCTGTCTCCAATATCCTTTGTATGGTTTATTTGTTGCCTTGTGAATTCTGTGATGTGTCAGTTTGGGATTTTCTCTCCTATGAGGATTGATTTCTGGCAAGAACGGTGAATATTGAACCACTCGGCTCTAACTTCATCGTCGCCATTAATTTAGCAGAGCTCTGTGCAATTAAAATGCTAATTTTTACAAGACTCTGATAGATCTGTTTGCAGCTGAAGGTCTTTGCGATACTTCCAGTCTAACGTACTGCACTGTGTTTCAAGAAGATGCACACACTGTTAATTTAAATTCACGTGCTTCACAAGCTGGGATTTGTCTATTACTAATTTAGCCCCAACTGTCAATGGAACTGATACTGTTCAGCACTTTGACAAATCCATTAATGCAGGAGTTTTGAAACAACTGTGATTGTGATTTTCAGCAGTGCAGAATGTGGTTGTCAATAACATTTTAAATGCATTTTCATCTCTTTGGAATATTGATTTCAGGATCTCTTTAGCATTATTGTGACTGATCCTTTTCCTCCCTCTTTGAAATGGATGGATTGATTTGATACAAAAACAGAAATTGCTGGAGAAAATCAGCATGCCTGGCAGTATCTATGGACAGACACAGCAGAACATTATACTTCAGGTCGAATGAGCCTTCTTCAGAACTTCTCAAGAAGGGTCACTGGATCCCAAACAATCACCCTGATCTTTCTCCACAGACGCTGCCGGACCTCCTGAGTTTCTCCAGGAATTTCTGGGGTTGTTTTTCTAACTTCAAGCATTTGCAGCTCCTTGTTTTTGTGTTTGTTTAGGTTGATTTAATCATTTAGAAATGGCCGCTAAATTACATGTATTCATGAGCACTGAAAAATATGCATTTGAAGCTATTTAAATGAAATAAATTCATCAGTTCATTTAATGGAAAATAAACTATTGCAGACTGTTTAATCAAACATTCAGAATAAGCTAATTTTCCCCATATCTAGTTGTCACTGCCATTTGTTCTAGCTCTCTTCTAAGCCTCCAGTAACCTCAGTTTTACCTCATGCTTATTTTTCAAGTGTAAAAGTGGGTGTACTGAGCGCTTCAAGGTACTTTTAACTTTCAAGCTTGAGTCCCAGAGAAAGGAATATGACAATTGTTGTGCTCTGTCTTAATTATTATTTATTCACTTGCAGGAGGTGGGCGTTGCTGGCTGGTCAACGTTTATTGCTGATGAAAGCGGTGGTAATCTGTGGTCCAAGTAGGCAGCTCATAATGACCACCTTCCCAAGGGCAGCAAAGATCAAGCAATAGATGCTGGTCCAGCCAGCGATGCCCTCATCCTGTGGGTGAATTTAAAAGGTGCAGGGCTGGATGAACACAGCAGGCCAAGCAGCATCATAGGAGCAGAGAGGCTCTCTGCTCCTATGATGCTGCTTGACCTGCTGTGTTCATCCAG
>NC_063351.1:49757244-49773780 GCF_021869965.1 Rhincodon typus | reverse complement strand
ATAGGAGCAGAGAGCCTCTCTGCTCCTATGATGCTGCTTGGCCTGCTGTGTTCATCCAGCCCTGCACCTTGTTGTCTCGGATTCTCCAGCATCTGCAGTTCCTACTATCTCTGGTGAATTTAAAAGCACTGTTTATCTCGGCCACTGGCCCTAGTCCAAATCCAGCTTGTCAGGATGGTAGAGAAAAAAATGAATTGGTACAAGGAAAGTCCTACAGGGAATTACATAGAAGGGACATCAGAGAAGCAGGCCATTGGAGCTAATGGTCCAGGACAGTGTTTGTCCTTTATACAAGCCTCCTCCCACCTCTTCATTTTAGATGGAGTCCCTATGGTCCCCAGTGTCACTAGAATACCTTTGTTCTTCCAGTTTAGAACACAACATGTTGTTTGCATTTGGACAAGTGTATCTATCCAACTGATAATAGTATTCAGGTGTTAAACCTTCCCCAGATAGCCATCCTCTTGTTTGTAGGATTTGAGTTGAAATCTAATTGGAACAAGTGGATGAAAATCTCTTCCACCAACTGGCTGGAAGAGTCAATCAGTAAATGTGGATTCGGGGCTCTTGACCCCCACCTCCCACCCACAATCTCCCAAGCTCAATAAGCATTAGCCCACCCAAAGGTTAGCACTAACAAAAAGCTCCTTCAGTAAAGTTATAAGGATTCCAGTGGTTCAGTGTACATCTACATAGCTTTGGTGTGATTCCCAAGGAATACAGACTGTGACCCCCAATTAATCCAAGCTATCTCTGAGACTGTAACTGAAACCAGGATGGTCAATATTTTGATGCACCTAAATACAACAGAAATGCAGCTAGTGGGAAAGTAGAACAAAACATATGAGGTTGAATGCCTACACTAAAATTATTGCCACAATAGAGATTTTAAAAAAAACTCTCTCACTGGATGCTTCTATTTTAGAATAATTACTCTGGCCCTTTCTTGATGCCTAAATGAACAAAATGTTCAATTCTTCTTCTAACATCTACACAATGTGGTACCTTTTCTCATTCCACCTTTCATGTTTTGGGGATGTAATAGCCGAGTGGTATTATTGCTGGACGGGTAATCCAAAGACCCAGGTAATGTTCTGCGAAGCTGGGTTCGAATCCTGCCATGGCAGATGGTGGAATTTGAATTCAATAAATATCTGGAATTAAGAATTTAATGATAACCATGAATCCATTGTTGATTGTTGGAAAACCCCATATGACTCTAGACCCACAGCAACGTGGTTGACTCTGAACTGCCCACTGGGCAATTAGGGATGGGCAATAAACGCTGCCTAGTCAGCGACACCCTCATCCCATGAATGGATAAAGAAAAAGTTATTAGCTCCTCCTATCAGTTTCCCACACTAATTGAGATTAGTTGCCACCGTTAGAGTCATAAAAGGGACACCACATGTGAATGACCTCGCGAGGCAAGGATTTGCCATCATTGATGATTTTACAGTGATCTGCAGATGTCGATCAAAAAATTAAAAGGAAATACAGAAGAAAATAAATATCTAATGAGAGTAAAATCTATCTCGGTGTAGGCTTAGCACAAAGTGTTATAGCTGATTTCACAGCGGTAAAATGAGATTAGAGTTTATGTATAAAAAGGCTGAGAAAGATTAGAGATGTAATCAAGAGACGATGGGATTGTTTATCATATAGTTTTGCAGCAAAAAGGATGATTACATGAAAACAAATGCCCTCTAGTAATAGCTATGTTTCTTCAGCTAGCACTACACAACTGTGCTGATCGATTCCAACACTCTAACTGATGATGTCCTTTAGATTGGCTTCATGTTGGGAACTATTCTAAACTGCAGAAAGGAGATCATCATTATATACGGTTTCAAACCATTTTTCTGATCTGTCTTTGAATGCTCAGCATTGCAAATGTATTAAAAACAATGTGTTGTACACAAAAGCAAGCCTCCAAAAGGTAGGAAATCTCAGAAGTAGGAGCAGGCTTACATTCAACCCCTCCAACTAGTGCCATCATTCGATCAATGGTTAATCTTCAACTCCACTTCCTTGCTCTACACCCATATTCCTTGATTCTCTTCATGAACAAACATTCACTGTTCTTGGACTTGGCAGTACTTCACATAACCCTCTGAGGTGTAGAATTCCGAAGGAAGAAGCATTTCCTGCCAGTCCACAGAATTTGTGCTTTCATGCACCTCCAACATCTGCCTCTCCTCTGTCGTGTCCCCAAACTCCACCCAGCCATCTGCTCCTCCACCATGTTGGTCTTTGGAAATATCTTAGAGAAGTTCAAGTCTGCAGAGCGTTTGCAAATTGCCTCAAAGGAATTCTGTAAATCTCAACAGACATCCAAAGACAATGTTGCAACTTGGGATACTGTGGCGGCCAAATAGAATGAAGAGGAAAAAGACCAGATTGTGAGAGGAAGGCAGAGAGAGAGAGAGACAGATAGTCAAAAGAGACAAAAAGATAACAAACGAAGGAAAGAGAACTGAAAAGTATGAAACGTAGGGGCAAAACACAAGAGAGAGAAATGAAAAGTGGGAAGACATTGACAGAATATAAAATAGAGGAGAAAGAGATATTGAGTTGAAAAAGAATACATGCAGGAAACACATACAGTACCCATTACTTCTAACATTATAGTGGATGCTTATATCGACACCCATATTTCATAGTCATTTGCAAATATTCTTGGAGTGAATTACAAACGTATCCCTCACAAGGTTTGTTTGGAGATGCTGGGGCTTTTCTCCAGTGGGCAATAGAGATTGAGAGGAAATTTGATAGATATGTACAAATTATGACAGACTTTGGTAAGACAAAACTGTTTCAGTTTACTGATGAAATAAGGATTCCAGAGGATACAGCAGGATATAGATAGGCTGGAGACTTGGGCAGAGAAATGGCAAATGGAGTTTAGTCTGGACAAATGTGAGGTGATGCATTTTGGAAGATCTAAAGGAGGGAAGTATACAGTAAATGGCAGAACCATTAGTGGCAACAACATACGGAGAGATCTATGTGTATAGTCCACAATTTCCTGAAAATGGCAACACAAGTGGATAAGATGGTCAAGAAGGCACATGATATGCTTGCCTTCATCAATCAAGGCATTGAGTATAAAAGTTGGCAGTCATGTTGCAGCTGTATAGAACTTCAGTAAGATTATGTCTGTAATTTCATGTTCAGTTCCAGTTGCCACACATCCAGATGGATGTGGAGGCTTCGGAGAGGGTTCAGAAACAGTTTACCAAGATAATGCCCGGTTTGGAGGGTAATATCTCTAAGGAGATAATTGGACAAACTTGATTTGTTTACACTTGAATATCAATGGATAAGGGATGGCCTGTTTGAAGTTTACTAAATTATGAGATGCATGGATAAAATTGGATTATTGGAGTCTTTTTCCCAGGGCAGAAATGTCAATTACTTGGGGACATAGGTTTAAGGTAAAAGGGGAAAGTTTAAAGGAGATGTGAGAGGGTGGTGAGTGCCTGGATGTGCTGCCAGAGGAGGTGGGGGAGATGATTACAATAACAATGTTTAAGCGGCATCTTGACAGATACATGAATATGCATAGTACGGAGGGATATGGTCCTCTAGGTGGCAAAGAGTTTTTGGTTTAGAAAGGCATCTTGTGTTGACATTGTTGTGGTGGGCTGACGGGCCTGTTCCAGTGCTGTCCTGTTCTTGACTCTTCTTTGGTAAGACAACGTAGGTTTGAGGCTTTTGGAAATGATGAAGGAGGATTTGACAAAGGCATTTTCTAAGCAGTGAGTCATAATGGCATGGAACTTTACACTAAAAAATGGACAAATGCACTCTGTCCATAACTACCCCATGAATCTACTCTCAATCATCAGTAAAGTGATGGAAGGTGCCATCAACAGTGCTATCAAGCAGCACCTGCTCAGCAATAACCTGCTCAGTTTCGCCCAGTTTGGGTCCCGCCAGGGCCACTCAGCTCCTGATCTCATTACAGCCTTGGTTCAAACATGGACAAAAGAGCTGAATTCCAGAGGTGAGGGGAGAGTGACAGAACTTGACATCAAGGCTGCATTCGATCGAATGTGGCATCAAGGAGCCCTAGCAAAACTCTCTGCTGTCCTGCCTGGCACATAGGAAGGTGGTTGTGGTTGTTGGAGGTCAGTCGTCTCAGTTCCAGGACATCTCTGCTGGAGTTCCTCAGGGTAGTGTCTTGGCTCAACCATTTTCACCTGCTTCATCAACAACTTTCTCTCCATCATAAAGTCAGAAGTGTGGATTTTCACCAATGACTGAATAATGTTCAGCACCATTCGGGACTCCTCAGATACTGAAAAAGTCCATGTGCAAATGCACGATGCAAGATCTGAACAATATCCAGGCTTGGGCTGACAAATGGTAAGTGACATTTGCACCACACAATTACCAGGCTATGACCAATACAAATAAGAGACAATTTAACAACCATCCCTTGACATTCAATGGGGTTACCATCACTGAATCTCCCAATATCAACTTCCTTGAAGTTACTGTTGACCAGAAACCCAAACAGACATGCTTCATAAACATAGTAGCTACAAGAGCAGGTCAGAGTCGAGGAATATTGCAGCAAGTAACTCACCTCCTGACTCCTCAGAGCCAGTCCATCATCTACAAGGCACAAGTAAGGAGTATCCCCCACTTCCAGGATGGGTGCAGCTCTACCAATACTCAAGAAGCATGATACCATCCCGGACAAAGCAGCCCGCTTGATTGGCACCACATCCACAAACATCCACTTGCTCCACCACTGACACTCAGTAGCAGCAGTGTTTACCATCTTCAAGATGCACTGCAGAAATTCACCAAAGATTCTCAGACAGCACCTTCCAAACCCACAACCACTTCCACCTAGAAGGACAAGGGCAGCAGTTACATAGGAATACCATCCCCTCCAAGCTACTCACCATCCTGATTTGGAAATGTATCACTGTCTCTTCAGTGTCACTGGATCAAAATCCTGGAATTTCCTCCCTAAAAGCATTGTGGGTGAACTCACAGCACATGGACTGCAGTGGTTCAAGAAGGCAGGTCACCACCAACTTTTCAAGGGCAACTAGGGATGGGCAATAAATGTTGGCCCAGCCAATGAAGCCCACAGGTATATTAAAGAGAAACCTCATTGCCATTAGGGTGGTGGAAGCAAAGATTAGTAATAATTACAAAAGGAAACTGAATGGGCACTTGAGGGAAATAAATTTGCATGTTGATGGGGATAATTTGGGAGAGTAGAACTGATATGAAAGGCCAAATGTCCTCATTTTGTCCCAAAGAAATATCACTCCTACCTCAGTGTTTAAATTTTTCCTTACCTGAGGCCTTCCAGTTTCATTTTCTTGAACTGCAGAAAAAATTTTACAATTCTTTTCAGAGTCTGATGAATGAACCTTTTATAATTCTGATGGCCTAAACATTCTCACTTCCAACAAATTGGAAGATTTCTGTCCTAAAGGCTCCTGGCTTGGAAGCTCCACAGGCTAGAAAACACTTCCACTGAAGGTGATTGGATTCCCTAAATTTGAGAAAAAAAACGCTCCTGCTCAAAATAAAAAGAAAAGACTTTTTTCATTTTGGATTAAACTCTTGAATTATTTTGAACTGTGGTCAAAATAAAACGAATGACTTTGTTCTGTTTGCGCAGCTGGCCATAAACTCCAAAGTTTTTCTATTAATATGAAAGGAGCTTTCTAGCTTCTTGACTGCAGTCATAGGTCTTCTTGGAAATGATGTACTTAGGTCACTTTCCAAGTGACTTTCTGAGCTGTTTGAAAAAAAAACTTCTCAGAACTAGCCCACAAATATTTGCCTCTGTTTTGTAATCCCTTTTGATGCTACTACTAGAATATTCCCTGTTGATGCCACTATTAGAATAAAACATGCCTTGAAATTTTTTTTTTAAATAGACATTAACTCAGTAAGGCCATCAAGAGTTATGGGGAAAAGGCAGGAAAGTAGCCGTGAGGAATGTCAGAACGGCCATGATCTTATTGAATGATGGATCAGGCTTGGTGGGCTAAATAGCCTACTCCTGTCTCTATTCCTTATTGTCTTATTATCTTACTAACATAGTGACCATTCACTGAAACTTAAGCACACATGACAGTAGAATTCTTTAACAAGCAGTTTATAAATCAAAGAGGGAAAATATGTAATGGAAACTAAACTATCTAAATGTAGAACACCATTTGAAAGATCTTGAAACATGTAAAGCAATATCTAATTTATTCCTCAGCACCAGCACTTACAATTTCACATCCAGAGACTGTACCCTCTTGTTCATTCAACTCAATCTATCCTTCCGAGTTCTTTTCTGTGAATTTTGAAGTCTTCTTACAAGAATGCTCACAATGCTAAGAGTTTAGATGTCCTCAGATCTCAATAATCTGCATATTTGTAACCATACACTCCTGGCCTGAAAGTTATGCAAATAAACTTTCTACTAAAGTAATTAATTCTTTGTTACATTCCTTTCCAAGACAGAAAATATATTGTTCTGTTGACTCCATTCTGTTGTCTTCCAAAATTGCTAAAAGAACACTTCCAATCTTTGGGTTTTCCAAGCTAGCATCAAGCCTTGATTATCCTAACCAGAAACAACTAATGGCTTTCAATGTTTTCGATTCCAGTTGTAACTTTTACAGTAAAATGAAATCTCCCATTAACAGCCAAGGGGGTCCCTGCTCTCTGACACATACTAAATTAGATGATGGTTCTGGAGAAATTGATTGACATAGCTATTTTTTGCTGAACCCTTCACAAAAATAGCTGATACCCATATGCCACTATTTTGAAATATATACTAAAAACAGATATTAGTATATATCAATCAGATACTCTTCATCGATATCCAAATCCAAAATTCCACTGTATATATAAGATACACATTTCATCACAGTTGGCACTTACTGACGTGGGAAGACTTTTAGTTATGTTCCTGCAATATTACACAACCTCTCAGGCCCAAGAAATGAACAATTGAAATTGATGTATCTCATTCTTGCAGGTAGTAAATTATCCCTGGAGGTTTTAAGAAAGTAATGATTTATTTGTTTTTACACCCTGACTCTTGTTCCTATTTCTCTTAAAATAATATATTTTCACTCAATCCTGAATTAAATTTGACTAAAATTCCCTTTTCTGTCATTGCTTCATTTCTTTCGCTATTGTTAAGCATTATTACATTAGCACATAGAAAGAGGAGTTGGCTATTCAGCCACTTCAGCCTGCTGCGTTTTTCAATGAGATCATGGCTGATCTGTTGCCTAACTCCATATACCTGTCTTTGGCCCATATTCCTTAATACCATTGCTTAACAAAAGAATTATCTATCTTAGATTTAAAACTAACAACTGATTTAGCATCTACTGCCAGTTGTAGACAAGAATTTCAAACTTAATGGTGATGAGTAGACTTACGCTGGGATCAGTGTTGGGACCACAAGTGTTCACATTATACATTAACTATCTGGACGAGGGAACTGAAGGCATTGTTCCTAAGTTTGCAGATGACACAAAGATACGTGGAAGGACAGATAGCGCTGACGAAGCAGGGAGGCTGTAGAAGGACTTGAACAGGCTAGGAGAGTGGGCAAAGAGTGGCAGATGGAATACAATGTGGGAATGTGTGAGGTCATGCACTTTGAAAGGAAGAATAGAGGTGCAGACTATTTTCCAAACAGGGAAAGACTTCACAAATCTTAAACACAAAGGGATTTAGGAGTCCTACTTCTGGATTCTCCTAGGGTTAACATGCAGGTTCAGTTGGCAGTTAGGAAGGCAAATGCAACATTAGCTTTCATTTCAAGAGGTCTAGAATACAAGGGCAGAGATATACCGCTGAGGGTGGGTAAAGCTATAGTCAGTCCATATTTGGAGCATTGTGAGCAGTTTTGGGCCTCCTATCTAAGGAAGAATGTGCTGGCATTGGAGGAGTCCAGAGGACATTTGCAAAAGTAATCTTGGGGATGAAAGGCTTGTCATATACGGAGCTGTTGAGGAATCTAGGTCTGTACTCAATGGAGTTTAGAAGGGTATGGAGGGATATGATTGAAACTTAGAGAATACTGAGATACCTGGATACAGTGGATGTGGAGAAGATGTTTCCACTAGTAAGAGAGACTAAGGCCTGAGGGCACAGCCTCAGAGTGGAGGGATGCCCTTTTAGAACTGAGATGAGAAGAAAGTTCTTCAGTTAGAGGGTGGCTAGTCTGTGGGCCTCATTGCATCAGAGGCCAAGTCATTGGGTGTACTTAAGACTGAGATAGATAGGTTCGTGATTAAGAAGGGAATCATAGGAGAGAAGTCAAGATAATGGGGTTGAGAACCATATCAGGCATGATCGAATGGCAGAGCAGACTCAATGGGCAAATTATATAATTCTGTTTCTATGTCTTATGCTTTCTACCACCCTTTGTGTGTCAAAATGCTTTCTAACATCCCTCCTGAATGGTCTTGGTTGAGAGGGTAAGCTGTTGGTCCCGATTTTCATCAAATACAGATATGGCATTTTCATCAAATTACAGGGCACATTGTATTTGAACTAAAGAATGTAGAAGAATGACTAATTAATGAGGTGCATCAAAAAATTCCTCATTCCTCTAAGATTTGCCCATATGCCTTTACTCTGCACTCTTGTTCATTTTACCATCCACTGCTTATGTGAAGCAAGGTATGTCAATACCAAAATGTATCACCCACTCTCAATGATGGCAATTCTAAACTGTCCAGATAGACTGGAAGAATTAGAGGAAAAAGCCAAGTGTAAATACATGAGGTGAGAACAAATAAAATATAAAATACAGAGGGGAAAAGTTCATGGAGAGAAAATATGGGGAGAAAATCAGAATGTATATGGGAATAATTGAGGGGAAAACAGTGATGGATATGAGAGTAAAGGACAAAACCTGGTGAGAGAGGTAGATCAAAGAAACTAGAAGAGAAAGAACATATTAGAGATTGAAACAAAGGTATACAATGACAGAAATAAAAACACAAAATGAAAATGGCATAAAATTATTGTTTTCTGTACATTTCTGGATCCACATGACTTCTGTGCTGAATTGCTGATGAGTTGTGAGTTAAACAATATTGACTGTCTCCCTGTTCTGACAGCTATTTGTCACTTCCAGATCGGCTGGGAGTATTTAAAATCAATGATGCAGGGTTCCTTGGTGTGGGAGCACTTTGCAAGACAAAACTGGCAAATGAAGAAAAGGAGGGGCTGCAATATAACTGGAAAGTTCTGCAAATGAACTGTTTGGGATTAAAGGATTATGTAAAATTCTATTGGCCTTGTGTATTGATGTTAATGAGCTGGAGTGGTCCCAAGATGTTAATTCAGAGAAAAAAAATCTCACAAACCATGCAAATGGGCTTTGGTTAGAAGTCACATACAGGTGTTACTGTTCCATTTTTATTATTTCATGGATTCATAGAACAGATCAGAATTGCAAACCATTGAGGAGAATGCAGTGACATTTTTCTGCTTACTGAGGTTGAATGGATTTGAGCTTTAATGAAAATTTAACAGTTACTTCATATACTTGAATTGATACTGGTGCTAATGGTACCTTCCTTTCCTTGCAATGTCAATGTGGATGGATGGATTACACAAAATTCCTTCCCACATTACATAGAATTTACAGCATAGAAACCAACCATTTACCTCAACTGGTCTTTGTTAATGTTTATCAACCTCTAGATACTACTCCCACCCTACTTCATCTAACCCTATGAACTAGTCCCTCACCAGAATTTCCATCACATATCTCGTCAACAACACTCACCAAGTTTGACACTATTCAGGACAAAGCAGCCCACTTGATTGGCATTATATCCACAAGTATTTACTCCCTCTACCACCAACGCTCAGTAGCAGCAGTGTGTACTATCTACAAGATGCACTGCAGAAATTCACCAAAACTCCTCAGACAGCACCTTCCAAACACACAACCACTTCCATCCAGAGGAACAAGGGCAGCAGATACATGGGAACCCCACCATGTGCAAGTTCTCCTCCAACCCACTCACCATCCCAACTTGGAAATATACCACCGTTCCTTCAGTGTCATTGGATCAAAATCCTGAAATGCCCCCCCTAATGGCATTGTGAGTCTACCTACAGCACATGGAGAACAGCAGTTAAAGAAGACAATTTACACCACGTTCTCGAGGGCAAGTATGGATGGGCAACAAATGTTGGTCCCACCAGTGAATTTTAAGAAAAGTTTTGAGTTTGGTGGAATACTCTTTACTTGCCTGGATTAGTTCAGATCCAACAAGTCCAAGACATTCAACGGCATTCAAGACAAAGGAACCCACTCAAGCAACAGTTTACAACTCTTTTGAGTTTAGTGTCATCTGCAAACTTTGAAACTTTCCCCTGTGCACCAAATTCCTGATCATTGATATATGTCAGGAAAAGCAAAAGTCCCAATACTGACTCCTGGGTAGTACAAAACTTCCTCCAGCCTAAAAAATATCCATTGACCATAACTCTGTTTCCTATCACTCAGACAATTTTGTATTCATGTCGTTTTTATACCATCACCTATAACTTTCCTCACAAATCTTTAAAATTATCTCCCCTTCCTCTAGATTGGCCCACCAGGGAAAATAAAATGTCACTTTCTAATCCCCTACTAGGGCACCACTACAGACAAAACAACCTCTAGGCAATTGGAAAATTCCTATTAGCTTATAATAAAGGCCTTATTTGGCTTCAAACTAACATTAATTGCCTATCTGCCTCTTGCTTGCAGATGGATTGGAGGTGGCAAATATGGGCCAACAGCACTACGCCATTCACACGTCCACCACCATTCTCACCCGCCCCCCCATACCGTCACCACACCCCCCGCTCCCCTCCACCCCAAGAGCAGGCAGAAAATTCTGCCTCCCATTTTGATTTCTGTTGAATATTACAAAGGCACCCTCAGCTCAGCAATCCAGTTACGCTTGCTTCCCAAACAGAAGGACTGACCTGCATTGGAAATTGGAACTACTGTTGATTTGGCTGTGTATTCATTCAAACCCTTTTCTCGCTTGTCTCTGTTATTTCTAAATGATATTTTTAGGAAGCACTGGGGCAACATGAAAGTAAACATCTTGCTCATGTCTGATGTTCTTTATTTGTTCCCAGACAGGAGTCTGCCTTTCATTGCGGGAGCGATAATGAGAAGCCGAGTAACAAAGGCAAATTCATTTTATGTGTGAGGAATCAGCTATTTCATGGTTTGTGTCTAATCTCTAGTCAGGCTTTGGGGAAACAATGTGAATACAATCCCTGCTGGTCTGCTGTATTGTGTATGATACCGTGATTTCTTGTGGATGAGTCGAATAACTATATATAGCTTGATCCTTTGCAGTCTATATCAACCACAGCCACTTGCTGTCTTAGATACTTTTGTCCAGTAGGCATTGATCTCAGGTCAGTTTTCGTGGAATCTGATAAAACTATGTTATGCCATCATCTGATCCTCATGTTTAGTTTTGTGACAAAGAACTCTAAATTCTCTTGTCTATTTAGCTCATTTTTAATCATGGATGTCAATGATTAAATAGATCCCTGAATATTAGTATTGACACCCAGGGATGAGGTAGAATCCTAGAATCATGCCATACAGAAAAGGTCCTTTGACCCATTGAGCCTGTCCCACCAAAGCTACTCTAATCTACATTGGTCCCAGTTCCCAGCACTTGGCCCGTAGCCTTGAATGTTATGACGCTTCAAGTGCTCATCCAAGTACTTTTTAAAGGTTGTGAGTTTTCCTGTCTCGACTAACCTCCCAGGAAGTGCATTCCAGACTCCCACCGCGCTCTGGGTCAAGAATTCTTTCCCTAAAATCGCTGTAAACCTCCTGTCCTTCACCTTGAAATGATGCCCTCTTGTTATTGACTGTCCGATAAAGGAGAACATCTGCTTGCTATTCAACCTTTTCATGCTCGTCATAATCATATACACCTCAGTCTGGTCCCCCTCAGTCTTCTCTATTCCAAAGAAAACAACCCAAACTTATCCAGCCTCTCTTCATAGTGGAAAGATACTGAAAAGTGACCAGTGCCCACATTTAGCTCAGTGAAGGAGGAGGAGAAGGATAAAATAGAACGGGGAGAAAAGAAAGAAAACAGTGATTACACTTGAAAGTGTTGCTTAAAAAAGAAAGATGCGAATGGAGCTTATTGTCTTGCACTCATCAGGAAAACACAAGGATGCCAAACTTCAAATGGTCACAATAGTTCAGATTTGGGAAAAAAAGCGAATTGATTGGTTGACAAGTTAACATTGATTGGCCTGTGCATTACCATTGTTATATTTCCAGTTGATGGTAATCCTGGGCAAATTAGGTCTTTTTTCAGTGTGTGTGGCAGTCGTTCACTATAAAAAAAAGTGACATGAGGCTACAGATTTTCCTTAACAACAGAACAAAGGTTTATTACTCAAAGGATAAAAACAAAAAAGAAGTTTATCCAGATACGGAAGACAGTTAGAAACAAAAACTCAAAACATCCAGCAAAGCAAAATTTCAATCTATTCCCCAACACCATCACTTTGTAACAATTCAAATCCAGATAAATTATATTTCAATATCAAATCTTTAAATTCAATGCAACTGATTCTCCTCATTTCTTTCCTATGAACTGTGAAGACCCTTTATGTGAGTATTCAGAAAACTGAGAGTTTAGACTTTCTCAGCTTTACATAGCCTGCAGATTTCTAACTAAATGTTTCTAGTCTGGAAGTTGCATAAACTAAACACTTCTTCTACTGAGGTAACTGTGGTTTCCTTGAATTCTTTTCAAGGAGAAAAATTATGACCTGGATTTTCTGGGAACAGAATATCGCAGTATGATTACCAGTCTGCTCATTCCGTTTTGTTACAATAATGCTGAGATCCATATTTCTTGCCGGGAATTCCAATCCCAGATCCTTCAGAAATGTGTGCTTTAGCTGTGAGGAGCAGTTGAATCTCAGAACAGTGTACTGTGTTCTGAGAATCAAAATGTCCAGCAGTATAACTGATGATTTAGATATCTGTTAGGCAGGCGTAAGTACACAAGTTAAGTGGAAGATTAGAATGAGAGTTGAGGAAGGTGTTAGGGTGCAAGGTAAGCAGACTGCCAGATAATAGCATCATTAGGGTGGCTTGGGGGATAATGGTTGTGTTGGGGCCAGCAATGTTTTAGGGGATGGCAGTACTGGTGATAAAGAGCAGGGCTTTTGTGGAGGGGATGTTTGGGAATTGACGTTGAGGAGATTAAGTGGGAAAAATGTCAGGACCAGTAGTGAGGGTCTCAAATGTTGGAACCTGGGATGTGGGGGTTTAGACCAGTGGTAGTAGAGGTATATTTTTATTCATTCATGAGGTGTGGGTGTTGTTGGCTGACCAGCATTTATTGCCCATGCCTAGTTGCCCCTTGAGAAGGTGGTGGTGAGCTGCCTTCTTGCTGCAGTCCAAGTGCCGTGGGTTGATTCACCATGCCCTTGGGGAGGGAATTTCAGGATTTTGACCCAGTGACAGTGAAATAATGGTGATATATTTCCAAGTCAGGATGGTGAGTGGCTTGGAGGGGAACTTGCTGGTGGTTTTCCGATATACCTGCTGCCGTTATCCTTCTAGGCAGAAGAGGTCATGGGTTTGGAAGGTGGTGGCTGAGGATGTTTGGTGAATTTCTGCAGTGCATCTTGTAGATAGTACACATTGCTGCTACTGAGCGTCAGTGGTGGAGGGAGTGGATGTTTCTGGATATGGTGCCAAACAAGAGGGCTGCTTTGTCCTGGATGGTGTCAGCTTCTTGAGTGTTGTTGAGGCTGCACCCATCCAGGCAAGTGGGGAGTATTCCATCACACTCCTGGCCTGTGTTTTGTAGATGGTGGACAGGCTTTGGAGAGTCAGGAGTTAATTAATCTGCTCAGGGTTGGGCATGGCTGCCAGAGGGCCTGCTGGGGGTAAGAGGTTGGGGGAGGAGCTGGTGATGGTGTTTGTGCTTGTATATGGCAGTTTGAGGGGTTAACTTAATTGTTAGACAAAGTTTAGACTTGGTTTTTGACTTTCCCTGGGTAACTATTATCTGAACTGAAGCAAAACTCTTTGAATTCTCTGATGTTAAGGTTTCATCTCTTTTGGAGGTTTCAGATGCAGATTTCTTCAATTTCAACAGCAATGCCGATGGACTCTGCAGAGTTTGAGATTCCACAAGGTCCCGATACACAACGCTTGTCTGTGCTGCTCCAATGACCATCTAGTCATCATTCCTTTGTTTCTGACCTTGGTCAGGTCACTTCTAAATTGGCCAGAAATTTTCAACTGCTGGACTTATTAAGCCAAAATCTAACTGTGATTTTTTTTTCCATTCATGGAATGTGGGAATCACTGGCTGGCCAGCAATTATTACCTGTACTATTGGCCCTTGAGAAACTGATGGTGAGCTGCCTTCTTCACCTGCTGCAGTCTTTCTTGAACAAAAGCAAGCTAACAGCCTTAAACACTTGCACTCTCTGTCGAAAATCAGAACAGTGCAAACAACCTTCCATGAACACTCCAGGAATCTTGGCTCTTTGACACATGTTTGACACATGTCACAGATTAATTCATATCTAGAAGGACTATTATATCTAATGATTTTTTGTTTTAATAGCCCTTCATAAAAGTAATCAGCCTCATATGCCACTATACTAAAATCCAAACTCTGGAAAGTCTGCAAGGCTTTCAAATATTCCTTTTATTTTCAGAGATAAGGTCCTGCACATAAATTTATTTCTCTTTTACCAGGCTTAATTCGACCACATTACAAGTTCAACTAATTATTTTAACCTTTTTCCTTATGTAGCTAACACTGCACTTCAAAAGAATTTTGAGTGAAAAGTACATGATAAGACCCAAACATCGTAGAAGGTATGGCATAAAACCAGCTGCTTCCTCAAAAATAAACCCAAATCTTATGGATATATTAATAAATTGAGGAACCTTTTCATTACTGTCAAAAGAAAGAGCAATATCGAAACTCAGTGCCTCCAAAAAAACTGGTCATAAAAATATCAATAAATGTGAAGCTGGAAAAGCATAGCCAGTTGGACAGCATCTGAGGACCAGAAAAGTCAACGTTTCGGGGCCGAAACCCTTTGGCATGATTCAGCAGGAAAGTCGATGTTCTGGGCTGAAAGTCAATCGATTATTCCATTTAAAAAGATACTCTTCAGGTTATCAATGTTTTAAGTTTTACTTTAAAGTTTTATCAATGTTTTACAATTTGAACTAACTCGTTATTGGCTGATTTGAAAGAAATATCTTTCCTTATCAGCCAGAATCTTATTAACACACCTCTGAAACAATATAGCAGCCCCAAGATTGCGGGAGTGAATGGTGGAATTGTGGGGAGAGGTGAGATATATCCTGTCAATGATTACAAAAGAAGATCCCACTGGAACTGCCTTCACTTCTGCAAGGATTAGGCTTTGATTCTCTGAAACCCTGAGATAGACCTTGTCCAAACGTAAGCAGTTTGAATATTGAATGTTCCAGTTTCTTGGAAAGGCCCCCATGATATTCCAATATTTCAATCCTTCTGACAAATTAACAGCAAATTTTTTTGTCCTCCAATAACACGTCAATCAGACAACTCAGACAAAGCTTTCTTTGATGCAAAGGGATATATTTTAAATATTCCTGTGCTTATTGTGAATGGTACCACCAGGACACACAAAGAGTGTGGACGCGCTCTGTCATGAGTTGATGCCACAGAAGCGACAGAAGGAAAGGATGTTGCCAAATGCTGCAGAATTGTGAATAATGCCAATAACCTCAACGAGGGTGAATAATGAGGTTCAGAGAGAGTTAGTAGAGGAATCAGGCCCAGACTCTAGATGCGGCCTCTTAACTCTAAACAGGGTCCCATCCCCCACCAGGGGTAGGCAATGAGACAGTGGCAGCTGGAGAGTTGGATGCTCTCACTCCCAGCCTTTCAATTGTAATACACTTGGCTTTTGACACAGTGAAATTAAACCTGTGAACATGCAAGGATTTTGCACCTCATTTTCTTAAACAACAACATGCTCCCATCAGAATCAAAGCCTTACAAAGTGCTAGCTGCTTTGGGCAAAAATATCTCTCAAATTCCAAGCAATGTGATGGGCTGCAGTAACATTGCTCACCTTTTGGTCCTGGCTGCAGGCCAGGATCCAATCCTCTTCCTCAGGATGAAACAGCATGCTTTGAATCTGAAAGCTTTGCCGGTACTTTTGATAGGTTGCGCCTTCATCTGAGCTGATGAGGACACTGCTCTCAATCTCTGGATCACTCACAAGCATTATCTATTCAAGGCAGGAGAAAAGATAAAACAAATCAGGGGAAAAACTTAACGATGCAGACAGAAATGCAAAACAAAAAAAAGAATTTGAGATAGTAGGAACTGCAGATGCTGGAAAATCTGAGATAACAAGGTGTAGAGCTGGATGAACACAGCAGGCCAAGCAGCATCAGAGGAGCAGGAAGGCTGACGTTTCGGGCCTAGACCCTTCATCAGAAAT
>NC_063351.1:49733067-49756844 GCF_021869965.1 Rhincodon typus | reverse complement strand
TTCTGATGAAGGGTCTAGGCCCGAAACGTCAGCCTTCCTGCTCCTCTGATGCTGCTTGGCCTGCTGTGTTCATCCAGCTCTACACCTTGTTATCGCAAAAAAAATAATTTGTTGGTTTCGAGAATTTCATGATAGGAGGCCAACAGGGAAGAGAGGTGAATGAATAGTGACATTACAAATTGGTTGCATGGGTTGAGTTATAATTAAAATGTCAGTGAAGAACGAATTCCTTTGAAAACACAGTGGTTAGAATGACCCTAAAATGCCCTTACAACACATTTGCAGTCTGCTGTATATCAATGTTCATCTCGTACACAGTGCCGAGTGCTGCTATCACAAATGATTCTGCTCATTTCAGACTGGTGCTGGGAATGTCATCATCTAATTATTTGTTTTGCTTTACAAACTAAATCATTCAGTGAAAAGGTCACTGATGCAACAGTGACGAAATAGTGGATTGGCTCGTCCTGGCATTTTCTCTAGGAATGCTGGCTTGTTTTAGTCCCTGTGGAAAGACTTCCTCACAAACCACGTGAAAGTGCAGAGATGGTGGGCAGGCTTGCCAGGAAGGGATCAGGTGATCCATCAAGCCTACTCCTTGTTCATGATTCTCAGACTGAGCTCAGAACAAACCTGTCCACCCATTCTGCCCCTGTACAAGAAAAACAGAAAAATAACGAAAAGACCACTAAAGGAAAAGATATTCAGCAAAGCCCTCTTACCCCCTCGGTGGACGTTTTAAACTCACACACAAAATCTAAGAACTAGGAGCAGGTGTAGACCATTCAGCCCCTCGAGACTGAACACCATTCAATATGATCATGGCTGATCTCATCTTGGCCACCTGCTCTCCATAACCTTTCAATCTATTACCGATTAAAAACTTGTCTATCTCCTCCTGAAACTTACTCAATGTCCCAGCATCCACCACATACTGAGGGAGTGATTTCCACAGACTCAAGACCCTTTGTGAGAAGTAATTTCTCCTCATGTCTGTTTAAAATCTGCTGTCCCTTATCCTAAAGCCATGACTTCTCATTCCAGATTCCCTCTAAGGGGAAACATCCACTCTACATCTACTTTGTTGCTCTTCCTGAGCATCCTGTATGCCTCAATTAAATCTCCTGTCATTCTTCTTAATGGTGCAAGTGTATTTCCATAGATCTATTCTCCTTGAACATCATTATTTCAGATGGTCTTACATGAGATTTAATGTTAAATGTAAGACAAGAAGTACTTTTAAAGATACTGATTGAGCAAATGCTAAATACACCTTAGTGTAAAGTATTCCTGAAGATTTGATCATGTAACAACTATCAATCAGTTTGTCCTATTTGATTTCAAAACATTTTGTGTTTCTCTTCTCCTTCTCCTCATACTTCTCCTTCTGTACATCTGTGAGTTTTCTTCTCTGTCTTTCCTCCGTCTTCTGTATTTAACTCTTTCACAGTTTGTGTTTCACTTTCTTTCTCTATCTCCCTCTCCCAGTTTGTGATTCATTCTCTCCCTGTCAGCCAGAGTGCGTTTTGTTCTCTCTCTCTCTGTTTCTCTCGCTCTCTCCCTTTCTCTCTCTCCCCTCCCTCCCTCTTTCCCTCCACTTTTCTCAGTTTGTTTTAACCTCTGCCCTCCTGCTCAGTTATGGTACTTTTTTTCTCTTCCCTCCCTCTACCATTTTGTACTTTCTCCCACTCTCGTGAACCATTTTGTGCTTCAGTCCCTCTCTCATCTCTCTATTTGTGTTTTCTCCTCCTCCTCCCTCTCTCTTCCAGTTTGTGTTGTTCTCTCATTCTTTCTTCCTTGCTGGTCTCTCAAATTTGGAATGATTTTTGCTGGACCCAGTGCTACTATTGTCAAAAATGAAACAGTATGTTTCCACGTATTCAGAGAACCAAGTGAACCCATTGTGGTTTGGTTTGGTTTGATTTGATGTGATATATTGTCATGGTTACCAAAGTAAAGTGAAAAGCTTTGTTTATGAGCAGTACAGGCAGATCATTGCAAGCAAGAATGTACAGATCATAAGGTGAAAAAAACTTTGAGGCATACAGGTTACATTCCACAGGGTGTGAGCTAGGCAAGATCAACATTAACAAGATCAGTATTATTTAAGAGTCCATTCATCATTCTGATAACGACCAGTGAGAAGTTGTTCCTGAACCTGTTGGTGCATGTGTTCAAACTTCTGTATCTTCTCCCTGATGGAAGAGGTTGTCGGAGGTCATTACCAGGGTGGGATGGGTCTTTGATGAGGTTGGCTGCCTTTCCGTGGCAGCGAGCCGTGTAAATGGACCCCGTGGTTGGAAGGTTGGCTTCCGTAATGGTCTGGGCTGTGCACGCCACCTTCTGTAGTTTCTTACGGTCCTGGTTAGAGCAGTTGCCGTACCAGGCCTTTATGCAACCAGACAGAATGCTTTGAATGGTGTATCTGTAGAAGTTGGAGAGGGACCTTATGGAAATGGCAAATTTCCTGAGCTGCCTGAGGAAGAAGAGGTGTGTTGTGCCTCCTTGACCGTCATACCTACGTGGCCCGTCCAGGACAGGTTATCGGTTATCATCACTCCAAGGGACTTGATGCTCTCCACCCTCTCAACCTGAGTTCCGCTGATGTAGATGGGTGTGTGTTCTCCTCCTTTCTTTCTGAAGTCAATGATCAGTTCTTTAGTTTTGTTGACATTGAGAGAGAGATTGCTATCATTGCACCATGACACCAAACCCTCTATCTCCTTTTACTGTTTTGACTCATCTTTGTTAGATATCCATCCTACTACGGTGGTGTCATCAACGAAATTGTAGATGGCGTTCATTCGGAATTTGGCAACACAGTCACAGGTGTACAGGGTGTACAGTAGGGGGCTGAAGACACATCCTTGGGCAGCTTCAGTGTTGAGTGCTATTGTGGAGGAGATGCAGTTACCCATCCTCACTGATTGGGGTCTGTGGGTCAGGAAGCTGAGGATCCAGTTGAAGAGGGCGGATCCAAGACCAAGGTCACAGAGTTTTGAGATCAGTCTGGAGGGGATAATGGTGTTGATGGCAGAGCTGTAGTCAATGAGCAGGAGTCTGACATAAGAGCCCTTTTTGTCCAGATGTTTCAGGGATGAGTGCAGGAAAGGGATATGGTATCCGCTGTGGACATGTTATGTCAGTAGGCAAATTGTAGGGGATCGAGATAGACTGGGGGACTGGAGTTGATGTGGACCATGACCAGTCTCTTGAAGCACTTCATGATTATTGAGGTCAGAGCCACTGGGCGGTAGTCATTAAGGCACATCACATGTGTTTTCTTAGGTATGGGGATGATGGTGGTCTTCTTGAAGCAGGTGGGGTCTTCAGCTTGTAGTAGGGAGAGGTTGAAGATATCGGTGAATACCTCTGCAAGTTGGTCCACACAGGACGTGAGTGCTCGACCAGGGATACGGTCTGGGCCCATGGCTTTCCTTGGGTTGACTTGCAGGAATACCGATCTGACATCTGCAGTGGTGACAGTGGGCACAGGGTTTGGTTTGGTTTGATTAAGTGCAGGGTATATATTGCGTATCGAGAAAGACCACTTCTCCTAAGTTACTAGCAGCTAGACTCCAGCACAGAAACAGGGGAATTGGTGAATCTATTGAAACAACATTGTATTGCAATTTTTAATAAATGAAGATGAAGCCTCAATTAATTGTAGATAAGATGTGTCATTGAAATGCATTATGTATTTGACAAGTAGTAAGACATAATTGTTGGGGTGAGAGTCAGTGCATATCACAGATCATGCTCTTAGCATATCATATCTGAGCATTGGAAGGCAGTTAAGTTCTACTGCTATGACTGTATAGGCTCTCTGGATTAAATGGAAGATTGTTGGACATGCACCAATTGTACTGTTGCTGTCACATATTGTTATTAGTTCTGATTTACTCTGACGCCATGGGCTGTTATCCCATTTAGCAGCCTCCTGTGCGGCACCTTGTCAAAGGCCTTCTGGAAATCTAAATAGATCATGCCAACTGGCTCTCTTTTGTCAAGCTTGCTGGCTTGTCCTCAAAGAATTCTCACAGATTTGTCAGGCATGACCTTACGTTGATGAAGCCATGCTGACTCAGTCCTATTTTGCTATGCACTTTCCAAGTACCCTGCACCTCATCCATAGTAATGGACTCTAAAAGCTTCCCAATGACCAAGATCAGGCCAACTGGCCTGCTGTTTCCAACCTGCTGCCTCCCTCCCTTCCTAAATATGGGTGCTACATTAGTCAGTTTCTAGTCCTCTGTGAACATCCCTGACTCTAGCAATTCTTGTAAGATCACCACCACTGCCTCTACAATCTCCTCAGCTATCGCCTTCAGAGCTCTGCATTAGACCATGTGAGCTATAAGGAGAGGCTACAAAAACTCAGGTTGTTTTCTCTGGAACAGTGGAGGCTGAGGGGAGACTTGATAGAAGTCTGTAAAATTATGAGATGCTTAGATAGGGTTGACAGTCAGAATCTTTTTCCTGGAGTTGTAATGTCTTAAACAAGGGGGCATGCATTTAAAGTGAGAGGGGGAAAGTTCAAAGGAGATGTGAGGAACAAGTTTTTTTACACAGAGAGTGGTAGGACTCTGGAACACACCGCCAGTGGTAATGGTGGAGGCAGACACGATAGGGATGTTTTAGGGTTTTTTTAGATAAGCACATGGATATGCAAGAAATGGAGGGATATGGACTAAGGGCAAACAGAAGGCGTTAGTTTAATTTGACTTCATGTTCTGCACAACATTGTGAGCCAAAGTGCCCACTCCTGTGTTATGCTGTTCTATGTTCTATCTCTGAGTGTAGTCATTCTGGTGAATTATCCAACTTTCAAATTCCCCAGCACTTTACCTTTAATGATGGCCACTACACTCAACTCTGCCCCCCACGACTCTCTTAAAATTCTGATATGTTGCTGCTGGCTTCCACTTTGAATATTGACACAAAGTATGTATTCTGTTCCTCTGACACTTCTTTGTCCCCGCGACTACTTCTCCAACTTCATTTTCCAGTGGTCCAATGCCCACCCTTGCTTCTCTCTCACCTTTTAGATGTCAAAAAACATTCTTACAATCTTCTTTTATATTACTAGCTAGCTTACTCTCAAATTATATCTTCTGCTACTTTATCGCTCTTTTTTTAGTTGTCCTCTGTTAGTTTTTAAAGGCTTTCCAATCCTACAGCTTCCCACTGATTTTCATTACGTTGATGCATTTTCTTTTGCTTTTATGCTGTCCCTGAGTTCCCTTGTTCGTCATCTTTGCCTCGTCCTCCCCTCAGTATGCTTTTTCTTCCTTGGGATGAATTTCTGCTGCACCTCCCAAATTACCCTCAGAAAGTCCTGTCATTCCTGCCCCATCGTCTTCCCTGCTAGGATCCCCTTCCAATTAGCTCTGGCCAGCTCCTCCCTCACGTCTTTGTTGTTCCTTTTACTCAATTGAAATACCATGACATCTGATTCCAGCTTCTCCCTCTCAAACTGCAGGGTGAATTCTATCATATTATGGTCACTGCCCCCTAGAGGTTCCTTCACTTTGAGGTCTCTAATCGAGCCTGCCTCATTGCCCATCATTAAATCCAGAATTGCCTGTTCCCTATTGGGCTCTACCACAAGCTGCTCCAAAAAGATACTCAGTGGACATTCCACAAATTCCTTTTCTGGGGATCTGCTACCAACCTGATTTTCTTAGGTCACCTGCACATTGAAATCCCCCACAACTATTGTGATGGTGGCTTTCTTACATGCCTTTTCTATATCCTGATTTATTTTCTTCCCCACATCTAGACTACTGCTAGGAGGTATGTGCATAACTCCCATCAAGGTCCTTTTCCTTCTGCAATTCCTCAACCTTACCCACAGATTCTATGCCTTCCAACGGTGTATCACTTCTTGTAATTGATTTAATTTCCATTTCTTACCGGCAAGGAAACCCTGCCTCTCTGCTTATCTGCCTGTCCTTTCAATAGGACACATATCCTTGGGCATTTAGGTCCTACTCATGTCTCTGTGATACCCACTACGCCAACCCTATCAATTTCAATCTGCCCTACAAGCTCATTTACTTTGTTTCATATACTGCGTGCATTTAAGTACAATACTCTCAGCCCTTTCTTGACTGACCCCCTTCTCAGAGTTGTCCCTTATTCTGCTGTGCCTGAAGTTAAATTCCTGACCTTTTCCATATTCTCTGTCCTAATACTTGTTCTGGAAAATTTAATAACCTCTCCTAATCTAGGGGGCGTAACTGCCTACTGAAACACAGAGTCCAGGTAAGGACTATAAACTGTGTTGTTTGCATTGCTGATTTGATTATTTTTAACAATAATCACACCAGCCAACTGAGCTTTTTGTTCAGCCACGAAAAAACAACTTGGTTATGAATTTCACTAAGAGTATAAAGGCAAAGGAAACTTGTTTGTCCCAAACTGTAGGACAAGACGAAATAGCACCTATGCAATGGAAAGTATGAATCATATTGGATTTTCTTGTGTCAAGGAAAATACCTTGAAATTTTAAAAATAAGGTTTTCTGGATTTGAAACATCAACTCTGTTTTAATAAAAACTGAAAGAACTGCGGATGCTGTAAATCAGGAAGTAAAACAAAGTTGCTGGAAAAGCTCAGCAGGTCTGGCAGCATCTGTGAAGGAGAAAGCAGAGTTAAAGTTTTGGGTCCGGTGACCCTTCCTTAGAAACTCTGATTTCTCTGCACAGATGCTGCAGGATTTGCTGAATTTCTCCAGCAATTTCTGTTTCAGTGTGCTTGAAATTTTGAGCTGCATTTGTAATGAGTGAATTCTGTCACAGATTTTTATGAATTCCAGCACTGTTTTTGCACCTTTAACATACTTGTTGTAAAAAGGCAGAAGGTTTGAATGGACACAAGAATATTGATAACCTGGAAGCTGTGTTGACTATCACATCGGTTTTAGCACAACTAGTGATGAGAAGCCATTCAAACTGGCTGTTAATGCCAGCAACATCAGCATGGGGGCTGTTTCACTATCAGATGATGAGATGGAGGTTGAATAGCCTATTTGTCACTTTTCGTAGGAATTGACTGCACACCAATAAAAGTGTTTTGTGGTGTTAACTGAAACATTGGGTCTTCTGTTGGTTCCACGTCATTTTGAAATACAAATCAACACAACATGGAAGAAAACTGTCACTTACAGCATCATAGACAATATTCAGGACAAAAACTTAGTTCAATAAAACTTATTTCTCCAACCATATAATTTAAATACTATCCACAATTCTTGGGAAAAAGATGTTATCGTGGACGTTTTATCAAGAACACACTTGAAGGACACTAAGTGATGTGATGCCCATGAACTAATAGAAAATAAGACTGCTGTTTAACTTATTGTACATTTAATGTCAACATGTTGCTACCATTAGTGTCAAATAGCAAAACTGTTAAGATAGCTTTGAGGGCAAATGAAAACACCTTTTAAAGGTACATTTACATTTTTCTTTTGGGGACAGGTGTGATATCTTTTACATGATTTTTAAAAATAGTTCACTTTTATTTCTTTCAAAGTTTGGGTTTTTGCATATAAACTAATGGATCTGAAGGGGTTTAATGATTGACTTGAAAGTATTTCTGTAGCCATGGTGATTTCTTTTAAAGCACAATGAGAGAAAAGCTTCCTGGAAAGTACTGGGCTTTGGTTTCTGTTGGGAGAATTTCATGACTGAACAAAGTAAATAGCTGTGTATTAGTCTGTAGTTTAGACATTCAGAGATTGATTCTTTTCTTTTGATCAGGGAAATATCAATAGCTTGTATTAAACATTTATTTTAAATTTTATAGGGTCTTGGCTAAAACTGAACTGTAAAGCAGGCGCTCCTAGCAAACAGAAAAAAAAGTTTAGAAATGTTAAAAATAGGTTACCTCAGTGTAATGAGCATAATAAAAGTTCCAGACCCAGAAATGTTTGGCTAAAACTTTGAATAGATTGTTTGAAGTTGAGAAAATTTAAGCTCAGATATGTAAAGGTTCCAGGAAAAGGCAATCAGATTGTCAACAGTTGAAGTGGAAACCACAACTCAATCAAGCCCTATAGAGATGATAAAGAGAGGAATTCTTCTGGTGTGAATACTATAACTTAATCTTGGGATTAATGAGAATATATTTCACTCTGTGTTTCAAAATCTTTACATTTGTACAATATGTAAATAGCTTGGTTTATTCTATTTTATCTTTATTTCTTTTACATAATAAACTTCCGTATTATTGTTAAAAGTCCAATCTGCAGCATTGGTATTTGTGCTTTAGTGGGAGACCATCTTGAAAAATTTTAAAAGATCTATCAAGCCAGACTTCAGTGTGGAACTTGACTTGCCCAGGATTAATGTTAAGACCATAAGACCATAAGACATAGGAGCAGAAATTAGGCCATTCAGCCCACCGAGTCTGCTCTGCCATTCAATCATAGCTGATAAATTCCTCAACCCCATTCCCCTGCTTTCTCCCCGTAACCCTTGATCCCCTTGATAATCAAGAACCTATCTATCTCAGTCTTAAATGTACTCAATGACCTGGCCTCCACAGCCTTCTGTGAAAGTGAATTCCATAAATTCACCGCTCTCTGGCTGAAGAAGTTTCTCCTTATTTCCATTCTAAAAGGTCTTCCCTTTACTCTAAGGCTGTGCCCTTGGGTCCTAGATTCTCCTATCAATGGAAGTATCTTCCCAACATCCACCCAACATTTGTTAACTGGAATCATACTGATATTAAAATGCAAAGGCTGACTCTGAAGTCACCATTGTCCTAGCAGAGTGAAGGACTGCTCATCCATTAGACAGAGAGAGAGAGGACTGGAAAGTTTGAGTCACAGGGAGAGGCTGAATAGTCTGGGACTTTTTTTCTGTGGAGTGTTGGAGGCTGAGGGATGACCTTATGGAAGTTTATAAAATAATGAGAGGCATAGATTAGGTGAATAGCCAAGGTCTTGTTCCAAGTGTAGGGAGATCCAAAACAGAGGGCATAGGTTTAAGATGCAGGGAGAAAGATTTAAAAAGGATCTGAGGGGCAAAGTTTTCACACAGAGAGTGGTACGTGTGGAATGGAGACAGTAAGGAATGCAGATGCTGGAAGCAAGAGTCAATAAATGTGGAGCTGGAAAAGGACAACAGGCCAGACAGCATCCGAGGGGCAGGAAAGTCAATGTTTCGGGCTGAAATTCTTCGTCAGGACTGGGGAGGAGGAGGGGAGTCCAGAAATAAATAGCGGGAGGGGTGTGGAGCTGTGGGGAGGGTAGGTGAGATGGAGATAGGTGGATACAGGTAGGGGAGTGATTGTGATTGGTCAGTGGGAAGGCTGAAACAGACAGGTGAGTAGGAGGATGGACAGGTTGGGGGTGGAGGGATTTTGAAGCTGGTGAAGTCAATATTCAGGCCATTGGGCTGTAAGCTCCCAAGATGAAATATGAGGTGTTGTTCCTCCAGTTTATGATTGGCCTCACTCTGACAATGGAGGAGGCCAAGGATGGACCTGTCAACAGGGGTTTGGGAGGGGGAGTTAAAGTGAGATTGTAGACATGCTCGCCAAGCCGGTGGGTTTGGTTGCAAAGATTTAGTCACCCTGCTAGGTAACATCGTCAGTGCATCTCCTGTGAAGTGTCAGTGTTCTGTCCCACGTGTTTGTTGGGGTGGTTGGTTTCACTCTGGTTCTATTTCTCAGTGATTTGTACACAGGGTTTAATTCAATGTGTTTGTTAATGGAGTTCCGGTTGGAATACCAGGCCTCCAGGAATTCCCTGGCATGTCTCTGTTTGGCTTGTGCCTTTATCGATGTGTTCTCCCAGTCGAATTCGTGTCCCTTGTTGTCCGTGTCTTTGGTGACAAGTGAGAATTGGTCGTGTCTCTTGGTGGCTAGCTGATGTTCGTGTATCCAGATTGTCAGATTTCTTCCGGTTTGGCCTATGTAGTGTTTCTCACAGTCCTTGCATGGTATTTTGTATATTATCCCAGTTTTGCTGGTTTTGAGTATGGGATCCTTTACATTCGTCAGTAGCTGTTGTAGGGTTATTGTTGGTTTGTGGACTACCCTGATACCTTGGGGTCTGAGTAGTCTTGTGGTCATCTCTGATAGGTCCCTGATGTACTGTAGGGTGATTAGTGAGTCTGGTCATGTTGTGTCTTCCTGTTGTGGTCTGTTTCGGAGGTAACGGCTGATTGTGCCTTTCGGGTATCCATTTCTTTTGAAGACTCCGTATAGGTGCTCCTGTTCTGCTTTGTGCAATACCGTGTTGCTGCAATGTGTTATGGTTCATTTAAATAGTGTCCTGATGCAGTTCCATTTGTGGGCATTGGGGTAGTTACTAGTGTAATTGAGTATCTGGTTCATAAGTGTGGTCTTTCTATATACACTAGTCTGGAGATCTCGTTGTTTTTGAGTTCTACTGTTATGTTCAGGAAGGGTAGTCTGTTGCTGTCTTTTTTTTGTGAATTTTATCCCAGTAAGGATGTTGTTTATGTGTTGGTGGATTTCTTCTAGTTTTGTGCATTTGATAATCATGAAGGTGTCATCTACATCTTGGACACCAAGTTTGGGTTGTATAGTGGGGAACACTATTGGGGACATTGGTGTTCCATTGATTTGTCTGTATATGTTGTTGTTGAGGGACAGATCTAGTAGTTTCATGGTGGTGTCCTTATTAATGCTGTTGGTGTCCTGGGGTGTCTGTCTATTTGATTCACCCAGCAGTGTGGCAATTGTCTCTTTGGCTAGGTTGGTGTTTATGGACGTAAATAGTGCTGTTACATCAAAGGATATCATCATCTTGTCCTCTTCTATCCTGGTGTCCTTGACGATGTTGAGGAATTCTTGGGAGGAGTGGATGAAGTGAGTACTGTTGTCAACTAAGTATTTAAGTTTCTGTCGTGGTTCTTTGGCAAGTCGATATGTTGGCATGGCTGGTAGTGAGACAATGGGTCTAAGGGGGAGCCCCAGTTTGTGTACCTTGGGGAGTCCATATAAGTGGGTGTGCTGGATCCCTCTGGCTTTGTTTTTTGTTAGTCTGTCTTGCTGATATCTCCTGAGTTGTGTGATTTCTTCAGGGTCGTTTTGATCCAGTTCCCTAACTGTGGTGTCAGGTCTATCGCCATCTGTTGGTGTGTGTCGGTATCTGCTAGTTAAGTGAGTCAAAGTGGACGGCAACTGGAAGGTCAGGTTGGTGCGTGCAGAGGGAGTGGTAGAGGCTGGTATAATTACTTTACTTAGAAGACATTTGGGCAGGTACACGGATGGGAAAGGTTAGAGCAATATGGGCCAAAAGGAGGCAAATGGGACCAGTTCAGTTTAGGAAACCTGGTCTGTTTCCGTGCTGTATGACTCTATGACTGATGCCGGTCTAACCTGAGGTTCACTGTGCCTCAGGTTCGGGGAAGGGATTGAGAAGGAGCTGATGTGGTGTGGGAATTGAACATGCTGCCTGGCATCACTTTTCATTTGGAAGAGTTCTGAGGAAGGGTCACCGGACCCGAAACATTAACTCTGTTTCTTCCTTCACAGATGCTGAGCTTTTCCAGCAACTTTGTTTTTGTCCACTCTTCATTGGGAGCCAGTTGTTTGACCAACCGAGCTAACTGATACCCAAAAAGCTGACTATTAGTGCTTGAGAGAAAGAAACAGCAACTGGGATAGACTTAGCAGAGTCCAAGATTGAAATGAAGCTGACTCTGGATTTTAGCAAATGATCTAAATGCTGGGAGAGATGAAAAATTATGGGCACGAAGAGAAGCTTCAAATTAGAAGGTACTTCTGATAGTTTTAGTTGAGCTGTTCCTTCTGTTTTTGGATAAAGCTCATATTCATAATTGTGCTTGAAACTGTGCTTATATTGATCCAAAAGAATAATTTGGATTTTAGTACAACAAAAGGAACAAGAAGAAAGTGGCATCAATGAATCACATCATTCTTTATTTGCTTTATGGTCCACACCACACCCAAATTAAAGAAGGCCATTCAGGCCTGGTTTTCTGTGAAGAGTACTGAATTTTCCAAGCTGCAAAGATTGCTGATGGATAAAAATAGCAGTACATTTGTCAGAGGGTAGTTTGCTCCTTCCCATTACAAGCCTCTCCACCTGGATTCATGGAATGACATGGATTAATAGTTTTTCATTAACAGTCAATAAACAAACTTTCAAGCAGACACATGCTTCTGGTGCCAGAGCTTGATATTGCTATTCATCACCATCACAGGAGGCCTTAGAAATAACATTCACCTCCTTTAAATGTCAACAAATGCATTTCGAGGATAATTTATAGGTTCAAAAGACCTCCTATTTTTTCTCTATATTGGTTGAAATGAAAACATTTGTTAGTTGAGGAAACCATGTTTCAACTCTTTGTCCCATGCTCTGTGAGCACATCTAGTTAGGAGTACAAATTGACTTTCAAAATAAGTATATTTCTGCTGCCGCATTATTTAACTGGCATGTTTCACTGAACATTTTGTGAAACAGTTTTAGTTGCAATCTCATTTTGGATGAAAACACCAATATTAACTCAGGAGAAAAGCTGACAGAATTGGAATCTTGGCAAAAGGCAGGAGAACACAAGTTGTACGTCATTGCTTAAGACACACACCTTGCAGATTGTCTTTCCAAACAACATACAGCTGTTATGTTATTCCATGTAATGTGCTCCTGGTGTGTGATATTCTAACCTGTGTGTTAATCTGTTGTAACATATTCCTACCTACATCAACCACAATGTAACACTACTCCAGCTGTGATATTCTGTATTATAAATTCATAAAAACACATTTGCTTTGTCTGAGATCATACTTGTACACATATCATTCTGATTATAAACCAGAAATAGTTTAGTTTGTTCCACTTTATCTTTATTCCTTTTGCACAATAAGCTTCTGCTTTACTGTTAAACTCAAATATGCACCATTGTGCGGTTGCGCTTCAGTGAAAGACAACCTTGTAAAATGAAAAAAGAAGCCTATCATACCAGGTTTCAGTCTGGGACCTAACTTGCCAAGTAAGAACTTCAACATAACAATATGAATACATAAAACATGACACTGAAATCACCATGGTCCGATTGTAGGACTGATCTCCCGTTACAGAGAGAGAGAGAGAGAGTTGACTGATGATGGGTTAACTTGAGCATCACCATACCTCAGGTGTGGGGAGAGGTTGAGAAGGAGAGTACTTCATGGCAACCTCAGCCAGTGTTGGAATTAAACCCATGCAGTTGGCACTACCATACATTGCAAAGCAGCTAAATAAAAACTGAAAGAACTGTGGATGTTGTAAATAAGGAACAAAAACAAAAGTTGCTGGAAAAGCTCAGCAGGTCTGGCAGCATCTGTGAAGGAAAAATCAGAGTTAACGTTTCGGGTCCGGTGACCCTTCCTCAGAACTCTGATTTTTTTCTTCACAGATGCTGCCAGACCTGCTGAGCTTTTTCAGCAACTTCTGCTTTTGTTGCAAACCAGCTATACAGCCAAATGAGCTAACAGGCCCCCATGTTTCTAACATTTCACACTTATAGTACATTGTTTCACTTACAATAGTCCAGTGATTTTCTACAGATTGCACACACATAGTTATGTCATTTTGCACATCTTATACTGCTAGAACTTGCTAAATAAATGATTGCCAGGGACTGAATTGTAATGTGGCTTTATCAACACAATTATTCCAAAAAATCTCTTGTATGCTGCATTATAGTACATCAAGGAATGCTCACCACCATCTTCGCTAGCATAATTAGGAATACATCCATAGGAAATAGGAACAGGAGTAGGCCATTCAGCCCCTTGAGCCTATTCCACCATCCAATAGGATCATGGTCGATTCAACATTTCTCACGTCCACTCTCCTGCCCTATGCCCATAGCCCTCGATTCCCAGACTGATCAAAAACTCATCTATCTCAGCCTTAAATAAACACAAGGACTCTATCCCCACAGCTCTCTGTGGCAAGGAGTTCCAAAGATTCACAACTCTCTGAGAGAAGATATTCCTCCCCATCTCAGTCTTAAATTGGTGCCCTTTTATTCTGAGACTATGCCATGTGGTTCTAGGCTCTCCCATGAGGGGAAACATTCTCTCAGCATTTACCCTGTCAAGCCATTTAAAAATTCTTTGTGTTTCAATGAGATCACCTCTCATTCTTTTAACTCCAGTGACAATCCCTCCATATCAGGGAGTGATATCTTTTCTGAAATTAGTGGTCCCAAATTGCTCACAGTACTCCAGATGTGGTCTCACCAGCACTTTGTACAGTTGCAGTAAGACTTCCTTAATCTTATTCTCCAATCCCCTTGAAATAAAGGCCAACATTCCATTAGCGTTCCTGATTACCTGATGCACCTGTGTTCCTGAGTTTTGTGCGCAACTACCCCCAAGTTTCTTTGTGTTGCAGCTTTCTGCAGTTTCTCTACAATTAGATAATACTGTTCTTTGGTTCTCCTTCCAAAATGAACACCATCACATTTTTTCCACACGATACTCCAGTTGTCAATTTTTTGCCCACTTCCTTAATCTATCAATATCTCTCTACAAACTGTGACACTCTCACAATCAGCCTTTCCACCTATTTTTGTGCCATCTGCAAATTTGGCTCCACTACATTTGCTGCCTAGAGATATGACATAAACACTGACCTAACCAGCATCCTGTGAATGAATAAAACAAAATTGATGGGCTCAGACATTGTCATTGTGGCTTTCCACAGACAGGGCTCATACATATAACAGTTTCAAACTTAGCACTTATCATATGCACCATCACATCAGGTAATTCAAACCTAAGAAAGGGAACTGACACATGTTAGCATCCAAGATCCAGAGAGAAACGACCAGTGCTGAAGAATCTGATAAAGACAAGAGAGTGGAAATACGCTAAAGTGGAATCCCAAAGTGCTTGGGAAGCCAATTATGTGTCTTTAAAAGTACCAGCTGTAATGCAAGAAATGTGATAGTGCAGACTGCATCTGTTCCCAATGGCATTCACAAAAATAAGAGATGATCCTATTGAAATAAAAAATGTAAAATCCTGAGGGGATCTGGCAGGGTGGATGCTGAAAGCATAATGTGGGGGTATCTAAAACCTGGAGAAAGGGCTTAAAACTTGATGCTTCCCTTTGAGATTGAGACAGGGAGTTTTTTTCTTGTTTCTTTTTAGCCTGTGGAATTTCCCCCAAGACCAGTGGAGCCTGAGTCATTGAATAAATTCAAAGTTGAGTAAGGCAGATATTTTATGGAAAAGAGGGTGAGGGTTCAGAAATTCATACAGTACAGAAGAGACCCTTTGGCCCATTAGGCTGCACTGTCATGAGGTACAGATAGGAAAAATGAGAGTTGAATCAGATGAATCATGATGTGTTCAAATGACAGAGCAGGCTCACAAACCCAATGGTCTACTCTTGTTCTTATTTTTTGGCATTCATGTTGACCACAGCAAGTTTCATCAAAGCGATAAAGTGATAATGACCAGACAGTCTGTTTTAGTGATTACAATTCAGAGCTACACATTGACCAGGTTGGCAGGGAGAACTCCTTGCCCTTACACAATCATAGAATCATACAATGCTTTCAGCATGGAACAAGGCCATTTGTGCCCCACTGTGTTGATGCTGACTCTCTGTAAATGTGATTTGGCTTATCCCACTCCCTGGTTTTTATCCTGTACCCTGCAACTTCTTTTCTTCAGGTTTTTATCCAATGCCCTGTTGGTGATTGATGTGCTTTCATCACAGCCTGAGCCTGAGCATTCTAGCTCCTCAACACTCAATGCATAATAAAAAATTCCTCATGTCATCATTGGTTCTTTTGTCATTCTCTTTGAGTCAATATCTGCTGCTTCTCAATTCTTCCGCAAATAGGAAGAATCCATTCCATCCATCAAGGCCTCTCCTGATCTTGCACATCTTTGTCAAATTTCCTTTCATCCTTCTTTGTTTACAGGAGGAGAAAGCCCAAATCACCAATCTATCCATGTCACAGAAATTCATCAGCTCGAGAACCATTGTTGTAAACTTTTAATGCTCCCTCTGCCTTCCCATCTTTCCTGAAGTGTGGTGCCTAGAACTATTCCCACCCCAATTCAGTTCGAACCAAAGTTCGAAATTGTTCAGAACTTCCTTGCATTTGTACTCTATGTTTCTAGTTACAAAGCCCACGTTCCCATGAATCTTTTGAACCAATCTCTCAACCTGTCCTGCTGCCTTCAACAATTTGCATCCTTATAACTTTTCCCACACCGCATTTAGAATTTTACCCTTGTGTTCACATTGCTTTTTTTTCCAGCAAAATCCATGCATGTCATTTCATCTGTTACACATCCATTCATTCTACAAGCCTATCTGTGTCCTTTCAAAATCTATCACAAATCTACTACTGTCATTTTTATTCATTCATTCACGGGTGTGGGTGTCGCTGGCCAGCCAGTATTTATTGCCCAGCCATAATTGCTGGGGGTGAAAATGAGAGACAACCACATTGCTGTGGGTTTGAAGCTTCATGTGGGTCAGACCAGGTGATGATGGCAGATTTCTTTTCCTGAAGGAGATTAGTGAACCAGATGGGTTTTTATGACAATTGACAACGGTTTCTGTAGTGATTGTAATGAGGTCAACCAGGACCTCAAAGAGTATGAGTTCCCTGATTGGGGCTATTAACCTGGTCAACCAGGGAGCCCTGGCTGAAGGATATAAACAGGAGGGTCAGAGGTTATGCTTACTCTAAAAGCTGACTCTGAGAGAGCTGGATCAGTATCAAGGACTCTCCATGTATAAATAAACGGTGACTTAGTCACGGGATACCAGCCTCTATGAAGTTATTTCAGTTTCATGATCATCAGTTAATTCTAAATTCCTGAATATTTTTCTTTATTGAATTCAAATCCATCATCTGCTGTGGTGGCATTCAAACCTGGGTCCCCATTAGCTGAGTTTCTGGATTAATAGTCTAGATCTATATCTAACAATCAACCAAATAATATTAATGAATCTATCAACCAATATCTTACATTGGTTCTAATAACACTAGGCCATTACCTCCCCTGCTCACATTTCACAATACTTTTCAGTTTCATTCCATTTGTAAATTCTAAATTTGTGCCCAACACACCCCAGTCCGAATCCTAAGTACACACCATTGAAGCTGGTCCAGGGGAATCCCTCAGTGTACCTTCCTCCAATCTGAAAAAAACACAATCATTCACAGTTGCTCTCTGGGCTGGATTTTTGTTGTCGGGTCTCGAACCTGCTGTGAGGATGAATTATGTGTTAGGAACCCAGGAATGACAGCAACAGGATGCAGAAGAAGAACTGGAAGGAGGCAGGAAGCCTTACCCAATGAAGGGTGTCTGGGTACTACTTGATGTTAGTTGGCATTGTTGACCCAACCTCCGCTGATCTCTGGGGAAGGAAATGCCACAGGCTGTCTCAGTCGTAACTGGGAGGCTTTAGGGCCCCTCCATTCCTTGTCATTGGTTTCCAATTGAGAAGCTTTTTTCGTAGTCATTCATGGGATATGGGCACTGTTGATCAGGCCAGCATTGATTGCCCATCCCTGCTTGCCCAAAGGGCAGTTAATATTTAACCTAGTAAGAGAGACAAAAGGATTAGAGCTGTTGGACATGAAAGCCCACAGCAGTAATTGACACCATTAAGTAGTTTGGAGATAGGAAGAACTACAGATGCCAGAGTCAGATTCGATACAGTGTGGAGCTGGAGGAACACAGCAGGTCAGGCAGCATCAGAGAAGCAGGAAAGTCAATGTTTTGGGCCTAGACTCTTCCTCAGTTCTGATGAAGGGTTTAGGCCAAAAACATCGACTCTTCTACTCCTCTAATGCTGCCTGACCTGCTGCATTCCTCCAGCTCCACACTGTAACGTCCCTTAAGTAGCTGTTGATTTTGAGAATGGCATCTTCCTCATGAATGGAGCCTCTGGTTCCTGTGTTTACCTGCCCTGGCACTGAATATGTTCACCATTTCGTGGATGGCCCCCTGACATGACTGGAGCCTCTTGGGCTGGCTCATAATCGAATTGGTATCAGGTGAACACTGCATTCAAGCTACTTCATTAATTCTTTAATTGGTTACCCATCACAGCTGGGATGTTCACCATCAATTGAATTCCTGGAGAGGCAGGAAGTTGTCATTCAGGCAGCCAGCTGGCACTTCCCTCTTGTCTTCAATCTGACCCTCCACCCACTTCCAATCCCAAACCCCACATCCCAATTTCCCAGGCCATTGAAAATACAGACTTTCTCTCAGTCTTCACATTGTCTCTGAAGGGTTCACACTGGATTTGAAACATTAACCCGATGGAAGACAGTGGAACAGAATATAACCAGAGCAGGCTGGGTCTTTGATTATGTCGGCTGCTTTCCCAAGGCAATGGGAAGTATAGATGGAGCCAATGGATGGAAGGCTGGTTTTCATGATGGACTGGACTGTGTCACAAGTCTCTGTAATTTCTTGTGGTCTTGGGCAGAGCAATTGTCATATCCACCTGTGATGCATCGAGATAGGATACTTTCTATGGTGCATCTATTAAAATTGCTAAGTGTCGTTGAAGACGTGATGAATTTCCTTAGCCTTCTGACGAAGTAGAGGCATTGATGTGCTTTCTTGACTGTAGCATCCATGTGGATACACCAAGATAGATTGTTGGTGACATTTACTCCCAGGAACATGAAGCTCTCGACCAACTCTACTGCAGCACCATTGATACAGACAGGGGTGTGTCCTCCACTTCACTTCCTGAACTCGATGACCAGCTCCTTTGTTTTGTTGACACTGAGGGAGAGATTGTTATCTTTACACTGAGCCACTAAACTCTCTATCTCTATTGTGTACTCTGTGTTGTTGTTGTTTAAGATACTGGGGAGGTGATGGCTAATGGTATTATCTTTGGACTGTTCAATTGGAGACCCAGGTAATGTTTTGGGGACTTGGGTTCGAATCCTGCCATGGCAGATGGTGGAATTTGAATTCAATAAAATATCTGGAATTAAGAATCTGATGATGACAATGAATCCATTGTTGATTGTCAGGGAAAAACCCATCTGATTCACTCATATCCTTTAGGGAGGGAAACTGCCATCCTTACCTGGTCTGGCCTACATGTGACTCCAGACCCACAGCAATGTGGTTGACTCTGAACTACCCTCTGGGCAATTAGGAATGGGCAATAAATGCTGCCTAGCCAGCGACACCCTCATCCAGAGAATGACTAAAGGGAAAAAAAATCGCTATGGTAGTGTCATCAGCAAACTTGTAAATTTAAAGTGCTCACCCAAGTGTTTTTTCAAAGGTTGTGAGGTTTCCCGCCTCAACTACCCTCACAAGCAGTGTGTTCCAGATCCCCATTACCCTCTGGGTGAAAAAAACACTTTTCTTCTAGTCTCCTCTAAACCTCCAGATTTTCACCTGAAAAGTGTGCCCCTTGGTATTGACCTTTCAACTCAGAGGAACAGTTTTATGAAGAGAGATTGTGCAGTTTAGACCAATACTCACTGGTTATATAAGGAGGAGAAGAGAGGTCTATAAGATGCTAAAGGGGATTGACAAGTTATGTCTAGAGATGATGTCTCCAGTTGTGGGGCAATCTAGAAGAAGAGGTCAGAGTTTTAGGATAAGGAGCAGCAGATTTAAAACCAAAGTGAGGAGAAATTGCTTCTCAAAGGATCATTCACTCCCCCAGAGTGAATGGATGCTGGGATATTGAGTAAATTTAAGGAGGAGATAGATGGATTTTTAATTAGTAATGGATTGTAGGGTTATGGAGAGAGGACAGGTAAGTGTAGTTGATGCTGAGATGAGATCACCTATGATTGTTAAATGGCAGAGCAGCCTCGAGGGGCTGAATGGTCTCCTTCTGCTCCTAATTCTTGTGTTCTTTTTTGAATAGCCAAAGTGCCTTACACCTGATGCTGTACTTTTGTAGCATAGTCACTGTGGCAAGGTAGGAAATGCGACAGGCAATTTTCCCACAGCAAACTCCCATAATGTGATTTGAATCTAGGGAGGAGTCATGCTGCACTCGAAACATTAACACTGTTTTTCTCTGTCTGTAGACCCACAATGTTAAGTGCTCTTGAATAGGTGTTTATGGGTACTAACAATTCCCAGTTTCCCTCAGTGACATGCTCTGTGTGTGTAAGAATGATCTGAAGATGGTCCACTCATTCTTCAATCTTTTGAATTGGAATGGTGTGAGGCTCCACTTGACATTTTCCCACAGACACGTCCTCACATGAAGAATGTCAAGTATTGACCATGAATCATGCTACATAGCCCGTGTCTGAAATTTGCAAGCAAGAATCAACTATTTACCCTCAATGTTCTGTTAGTTTGCCAAGAGTCAACTAATTGTTTTATCTGCTTATTACAGCATCTTAAAACTTCAAGACTAGAATGGAGAGCTTTTTCTGAAAGCATTTTTAAATGTTTTATTACCATTCCACCTTATTTCGTTGCAAAATGATGGTTACTGGAAGGGCAGTTAGTGCATTGGACTCAGATACCTCAGGAACTAGATTAAGCCTCTTAAACACATAATTAAAGCTAAAGGCTAAAGTTTTTCATACTTTTGCTGTGACTCAATTATATTCACTGAAGTGGAGGAATTGCTGGAAAGAACTCTGAGTTATAGGGCATGGTAAGATAGTACCAGTCAAGCAAAGGAATCCGTGTTGGTTCAGTGACATTACCTTTCATTTCAAGGCAATAGTGATACATTCCTCCCCCTACTCCCTGCCATCCCAGTCTGACAGTCCCTAATGGATTGGGAAAGACCTTAGATTTCTGGAGTTGACATTTTCCCACAAACTGTATTACTTAACCTGTGATTTAAATCAAGAGGACCTATACAACATTATCTGTGACACCTGATCCAGAGCCAATTTGTGTTATCAATTGGAAAAAACAGAGTTAACATTTCAGGTCCAGTGACCCTTTCTCAGAAAGTTAACTCTGTTTTTTCCTTCACAGTTACTGTCAGACCTGCTGAGCTTTTCCAGCAACTTTGCCTTTGTTCCTGATTTACAGCATCTGCCGTTCTTTTGGTTTTTATTGTATTATCAATTCCCAAGGCTGCAGGAGGGGCCTATCCACATTTGGGTGGTTCTAAACAAATTCAGTGAGAATGACACCATAATGTCATGAGATACAATATCGCTCATTTCCACCTTTCTTGCCTATTGTCAATGAGTGCCAGGGCTTACCAGTAAAAGGGGGTAAAAGGACAATACAGACTTTTGATTATCAGAAAGTACCGACTCAACCTTGTAGATGCGAACATGTAACAATTTTAGTGTATATTATAATCATGTGTACAGATTTGAATATGATTGGATAACATAATCATGTCTGCTCACTTGGAATGTAGAGTAGAATGAATGCTATTGGATAGAGAGAAGAGTGTGGAAAAGTGTAAACTTTTTTATTGGATACATGCTTTCTGTAAAAAAAAAAGTATAAAGCCATTGTTTTGTAGAAAATCTCAAGGATTGTGCACCATCTTTGATGGGTACACTTCCCATGGACACATGGATAAATGCTCAGACAAAGAAACCACATTCTCATTTGGTCATTCAGGGATCAAAGGATTAGAAATATTCCCATCTATTAGGTACGATGGTCACTAATCCTCCAGGTTTATCTAGAAGTGTTCAGAAATTGAACACTAGGAGAAAATAGGAGAACATTGATCCTGAATAACAAGGTGTGCTTTCAGTGAGGTAACAATCTCAGAATGTGAAATAACAGCCATTTGACAGACAGTCAAAATCATTCAATTGGGTGATAAAGGTCAGGATTTTACTGGTCTTGGCGGGGCAGTAGGGTAGGGATTCTGGTAAAATTACAGAGGTGAAAAGGGGTCCAGCCCTGATCACTGGCCTACTACTGAGCTATTTCACCAGTGGCAAAACTGAATGTAAAGCAGATTGCCTGGTCTGAGCAGGTGGTTAGCAGGTTCACACAGGATCAATGGTGCTGGCCTCTCTGCACCAACTCCTGGGACACAGCTGACTATCCAAAGAGGATCTGGGGGCAAGGGATCCCAAAGGTGTTGACCAGTAAATTTTCTCTCTAACTTTTACCCCTCTGAATGCTTTTAATTGATCTTGCTGGGCCAGTACCCTGCAGGATCACTTCTCCTGGTTGTGCCACCGTGGCTGTAAGCTTTCTGATTGGGTAGACAGCATTAGAAACCTTCCCATCATTCTTAGATAGACAACTTGGGGGCCATCTGTTGTTAATTTGCATTCCACTGCAGGCATTAGAACAGATTTTTTTCTCTATTTTGGATTTCAAGGCCCAAGGAGTGAAGGTCTTCGGAGTCCCAATGGGGCAAGAGGGTGTTCTTTCATTTGGGAGAGAGAGAGAGAGAGAAAGAGTGTGTGTGTGTGTGTGTGTGTGTGTGAGAGAGAGAGAAAGACAGATAGACAGACATGCATGGTGATGAGTTTAACCTGAGGGTCACCACACCTTCAAAGAGGTCTCCATAGTGATAACAGTTGATACAGGAGCTCAATCTGCACTGTTGGCATCACTCTGCATCACAAACCAGCCATCTAGTCAACTGAGCTAACCAGCCATGCTGAAGTTCACAGAGAGAGAAAATTCTATTCAATCTTCAATTGGAGATAGCCTACTGGCAGGATAACAAATTGCTGACCAAAGATGGGACTAAGGGATAGAGGGTTATAGACTGTGAATCACATGATCCAATCACAGTTGGCTAATCTACAAAACTGTGATGTGTAGGTGGAAAAATCTTTGAAAAGTTGCACACCAACATGAAGAGCAACACTTAGAATCTTATGTTTAATTTATTTTGGGGGCTGGGATAGGTTTCTTGTTGGTGCTGGTGCCTACTTTTGTCATTTGCCATGGGGTTGCCTTCACCATGTGAGAATGCCATGATGGATTCACATCAGGAATACCCATATCTCTGCCTTTGGGAAGAAGAGGTGGAGCCCAAATATTGGGATGCCAGGAACAAAAATAGAAGTTGCTGGAAAAGCTCAGCAGGTTGAGCAGCATCTGTGAAGTAAAAACAAAGTTAATGTTTCGGGTCCGGTGACCCTTCCTCAGAGGAGTTCGTTCAGTTTTTAGTTAGGATGCCAAGTTAGTGTTTGCCCCAAATAAGCCACAATACAGCAGCACGGTGGTGTATCTAACAGCAAGTTAACCAAATTACCAGACTGGAGTTTGCACATTGCAATCAACTCAGTATCTTTACTTAGCCTTTACTAGTTTGAACACAACAAGGCTAACAGTTTATTGGTCTAAATGGGCTCATTAACATAACAAAACCACACCTACATTCGGGTTTCTAATTTGCAATGCAGAAATGTTTGTATGCACTAGAATAACTGCCTCGCCCCTTAAAACACTATTGCCACCTTCAAGGTTCACTAGCCAGAGGACTATTTAATGAGGTAATAAATTATGTGCTGAAAATAATTTTAGAAAATTTGACAAAATGAATCCATCAAGTCTGTTCCGCCAATCAATAAGGTTATGGCTGATCTGATAATCCTCAAGTCCACCTTTCTGTTTTTCTCCCACAGCCTTTCATTCCCTAACTGATTAAAACTATATCTTTTAGAGATAACAAGGTGTAGAGCTGGATGAACACAGCAGGCCAAGCAGCATCAGAGGACCAGGAAGGCTAAGATGTATCTGACAGGTGGCTGTCTTTCTAGCGTGGCTTGTGGGTCAAGAGAAACAGAACAACAGGCCCTCCAAGCCTGCGTTGACACATTTTGCCCTTCCATACTAAAACT
>NC_063351.1:49699148-49732667 GCF_021869965.1 Rhincodon typus | reverse complement strand
AGGGTCTAGGCCCGAAACATCAGCCTTCCTGCTCCTCTGATGCTGCTTGGCCTGCTGTGTTCATCCAGCTCTACACCTTGTTATCTCAGATTCTCCAGCATCTGCAGTTCCTACTATATCCTTTGCAGCCTTGAATATACTTAATGACCCAGCCTTCATAACCCTTTGAGAGAAGAACCCTCCCCATCTTATAAACGGGCAACCCCTTAATCTGTGATTATGCCCTCTGGTTGTAGACTCTCCCACAAGGGGAAACAGATCTTTCTGCATCTACCCTGTGAAGTCCCCTAAGAATGTTATATGTTTCAATAAGTTTGACTCTCATTCCTCTAATTTCCAAGAAGCACAGGCCAAACCTGCTGAACCTCTCCTCATAAGACAGCTCCTCCAGACCTGGGACCAGCCCAGTGAACCTTCTCTGGACTACCTGTAACACCTATACTGTATATCTTTCCTTAATGAGGGGTCCAAAACTGTTTGCATTATTCCATATGTGGTCCAACCAGTGCCTTAAATAGATTAAGTAAAACTTCCCTACTTTGAATTCTTTTCCCTTTGAAAGAAAGGTCAACATTCCATTTACCTTCTCTGTTACCCACTGAACCTGGCTGCTAGCTTTTAGTAATTCATGGACAAAGATTCTCAAATCCCTCCATTCTGGAGCTTTCTGCAGTCTTTCTCCGTTTAAATAATATTCAATTCCTTGACTCTTCTTGCTAAAGTGCACAACCTCACATTTTCCCACATTGTAGATCACCTGCCAAGTTTATGCCCAGTCACTTCACCTGGTCTATACCCTCCTGTAGGCTTTTTGTGTCATCTTCACCACTTGCATTCCTACATACTTTTGTGTTATCTGAAAACTTGGTGATAAGACATTTATTTCCCTCATCCAAGTCATCAATATATATTGTATATAATTGTGGCCCCAGCACTGATCCCTGTGGCCCACCATGAGTGATGGGTTGCCACTCTGAAAATTTCCCCTTATCTCATCTGTGCCATCCATTAATTAGTCAATCCTCTATCCATGCTGATATCCTCCCCCCTCCAACATCATGGACACTTATCTCATTAAGTGGCCTTACGTATGGTAATTTATCAAATGTCTTCTGAAAGTCCAAATATATTATATTCTCTGCTTTGACATTCTTTTCTATTCACTTGTGGGTATCACCGGCTGGGCCCAGCACTTATTGCCCATCCCTAGTTGTCCCCTTGAGAAGGTGGTGGTTAGCTGCCTTCTTGAACCGCTGCATCTCCCTTCTAATTGGCCTGCTTGTTACTTCCTCAAAGAATTCTGATCAATTTGTCCGGTATGATTTCCCTGTTATGAATCCCTCCTGCTTCTGATTGATCATATTAGATATTTCTAAAGTGTTTTGCTATTGTTTCCTTTAGAATCGATTCTAACTTTTTCCCAATAGCAGACTTTAAGCGAACTGGTTTGTCTCTACCTCTTTGTTGTCACCTTCCATTTCTTTAAATAAAGGTGATACAATGACAGTTTTCCATTCCTCTGGGACTTTCCAGAATCTAAGGATTCCTGGAAGATTTCTACCAGTGTACCTACCATCTCTGTAGCAACTTCTTTCGATATCTTAGGATGTATCCTATCAGGTTCAAGGGACATATCAGTCTTTAGCCCCGTACGTTTTCCTAGCACTTTTTTCTCTAGTGATATTATTGTAGTTATTTCCTTACCTCTTTTTGCCCCCTAGATTATTTTGTAATTTCCTAATGCTATTAGTGTCTTCAACTGTGGAGACTGATGTAAAATATTTCTTTACTCCACTGCTATTATCTACTTCTTCATTATTATATCTGCAACATCATTCTCTTAGGGGTCTACATTGACTTTTTCAATTCCAATCCAATGTCCAAATTTCACACATCATGCTGATTGGGGCATACATCACCATTCCTTCATTAGTCTAGAACCCCAGAATAATCATCCCAGCACCACAGTGTGGTGATACATCAAGAACAAGAGGTAACATGAACTGAGAATGAAGATAGAATCTTGTAAGTGCAGAATGGATGCATAACAAATATGAGCCACATTTCAAAAATAGTTTTAAAAATTTGCTGCTGACAATACTTACAACCCAGTGAGCCATGTTTGCTGCTTTGCTTCTGTACATTGCTAACAAGCTTAATGAGACCAAGAAAAGACAGGGCTCAAAATGTCAATGCTCATTACAGCAGAATAAATTCCGAGCTTTATCTTTTATTCAGGACTTAAAATAAATGAGGTGTCAATCCTCTGCAATGAAACCGTATCGATTTCTACCTCTGATCCACAAATTATTTCCAAATTGTGTGTTCCCTACCAACACTCTACCCGCCCCCGCTCTTCTTAAAGCTAATTGCTGGCTCGAAACTTCAGAAAATATCTGAGCAACATGTTTTACTCCCTTTGTGAGTACAACAAGCATTTATGAGAATGAGTTGCTTGTCAACATGTAAGAAGAGCCACTGCCTTTTAAACTAAATAAAAACCAAAAGAACTGCAGATGCTGGAAATCAGTAACAAAAACAGAAATTGCTGGAAAAGCTCAGTAGATCTGGCAGCATCTGTACAACTCTGATATTTCTCCACAGATGTTGCCAGACCTGCTGAGCTTTTCCAGTGATTTGAGTTTTTGTCTCTTTTAAGTAAGTTTGATGGCAAGGTGTTGACTCTTTATTTCAATGATCGAGGGAAGTAAGAGAGTGATATGAAGTGCAATATGGACGTGAAAGATATCAAGTGAACATATTCAGGCACCAGATCTTCACCAAGACAAAGATGTGACCAAGTGCCTTGCTTTATTCATGATTCCCTGTCCTGAAAAATGAGGAAATAGGGATCCATACATGAGCGATAAGCACATGTGGCATTGCAAGAACATCTGCCCAGTGGACCTGCTCAGATGTTGATGTGTTTCTGTGCATTTCCATTGGGATGTATGGGCCTGTCTTGTTAAAGACACCAATGACAACATTTGCTGATGTTCCTTCGTTGGTAACTTCACACTTAATGGAAATTAAATTCTTCCAATGCTAACAGGATTTACATATGGTACCTGTCTGACACACAATTACCTGGAATATAAGGATGTTAAATGGCAATGCATAATGCATATCCTTCTCAAGGAAATCCAATTTTAATCGTGTATTTAATTGTAGGCTTCTGGGGATTTTAACCAGGGACTCATTTGTGCTCCAATAATTAATAACAGAGGGGGCTTTTGTGGTGTCATGGCAGTGTGCTCACCTCTGGCCCAGAAGGTCTGGTGGAAGTCTCATCTGCCCCAGAGCTGCCAGACAGTATGCCCTTACAGACTGATGTGTCTTTGTTTCTATAAATAGGAACTGGCTATAATTATTGTGGCTAGGTTATGAGATGCAGGTTTGCAGTTTCTATCTCTGCGAATGAACACTTATAAAAGTGTATATAGATTGACTTTTGGGAAGAAATCATAGCACCAGACGGTGGCTGCCTAAAAGTAAAGGTTGCAAATGAAGAATACATGAAGACTGATAGCAAAAATGGCAGAAAGATGTGTAAATTAATTACCTGCTGATATTCTTGAGAAAGACAATGAAAAACAAGGATAGTGGGAACTGCCGATGCTGGAGAATCTGAGATAACAAGATGTAGAGCTGGATGAACACAGCAGGCCAAGCAGCATCAGAGGAGCAGGAAAGCTGACGTTTCGGGCCTAGACCCTTCTACAAATTTTTGAAGAAGGGCCCAGACCCAAAACGTCAGCTTTCCTGCTCCTCTGATGCTGCTTGGCTTGCTGTGCTCATCCAGCTCTACATCTTGTTATATGAAAAGCAAGGACCTGGTTTACCAAAGAGAGATAATCTCAACTTTGGAATCGGGAAACAAAGACACTAAACTCACTTTCCAGTTCTTATCTATCTCCATCAGTCGTTTGTTTGTGTGTGTGCGCGCGCGTGTGTGTGTGCGCGTGTGTGCGCGCGCGTGTGTGTGTATGTGCATGTGTGTGTGTATGTGTATGTGCATGTGTGTGTGTGCGTGTGTGTGTGTGTGTATCTGTCTGTGTGTGTGTACGTGTGTGTCTCTGTATGCGAGTATGTGTCTGTCTGTGTGTGTGTCTGTCTGTGTGTGTGTCTGTCTGTGTGTGTGTCTGTGTGTGTATCTGTTTGTGTGTCTGTGTGTCTGTGTGTGTGTGTGTTTGCGTGTAAAGGGGGAGCTTATAAGGGGTTGAAAATTTTAATTACCTGTGTTATATGCCAATGATTTATATTTGTTTACCTATGGGCATAGTCCCAGGTATAATAATAAATCTGATCGTATATAACAAATAATATTTAATAAACATTATAATAAAGAATAATTTTCATTTAGTACAGAAACCTGGTCCATGCTTTCTCTTAACTTTGATTTGAAAATCAGGGAAATTTGGGGTACTATGCATGCTTTAAACAAAATTAGCATCTGGTACAACTCCAGGAAGAGTGAAGATTAATTTACAGCATGCTAAGCCGATGACTTTTGATGTTGCTTGGGAGCTGGTGCTCTGGGATTTGAATTGGATTAAATTGGGTTGGTTTGGGTTGGAAACTGATACAATGAGGATTTGAATGTAGTTTGGTAGATAATACAGGTGAAGAAAAATTAGGTTCTGAACTGCAATGAAAGGACGGCACAGGAAAAAGCAAGGGATTTCCTGCAGGTAACAGAGTTGTTGCTGGCAGCTCAAAATGAACTTTCAAAACCAAAATTTTGATTGACTTGGCAGGTAAACTGGAGGTAGCATTGCCTGACAAAGCAAAACAGCCAGAAATAATTGAGGTATTAGCACTGCTCTTAAAGGAGATGCAAAAAGGACTGAATACTTCAGGGACTAAAATGCTAGAACTCAGTGATCTGCAGTTACAGTTGAAGTAGCTGAAGCTTGCAGAGAGAATGAAGTAACCGGAGAAGGCAAAAAAAAAAATAAGGAAAGGCCAGAAAGATAGAAGAAAAAGGAGATAGAATTAAGAAAACCTGAAATAGCCCAGTAAGGAAATGTTTAAGTTTACAAAGGCCCTATCAAAATTTGAGGAGAAAGATGTGGATGCATTCCTCAAGTAATTTGAGAAAATGGCGAGGCAAAATGAAGTGGGCAAAATAGGAACTAGATTTCGTTCTTGCAAACTAAGTTGATAGGTAAAGCACAGGAAATTTATGCTTCACTGTCAGAGGTGCTTTCTCAGGATTATGAAGCAGTGAAGAAAACTGATGGCTGTATGAGTAAGTGCCTGAGGCAAATAGGCAAAGGTTCTAGAAGTTAAGGAAGTGGCCTGAGCATATCTATTTTGAATTCAAGAAAGTTAAACAAAGTACTTTTAACAGGTGGATAAGAGCATTTGAAGGTGAAACCATGCATGAACTCTTAGGGAGGTTGTTCCTTTAGAGGAATTTAAACAGTCACTACCTTCAGCCGTAAGAACTTACTTTGAGAGCCAAAGAGTTGCTTTGAATTAGAAAGCATGAGTTAGAAAGGAGGGAAAATGGGCTAGACTGGCAGTCAAAAATCAATCAAAGATAAGATTTCCATTTGGCAGAAGAAAGCTGTAAATCATCAGGATGGACATGTCAGTGAGATTTTAAAAAGATCAAGCAGCTGGAGGCAGGAGGTCATCGTTTCAAGGAGTATGTCCGAGCAGTTAGCAATCTTTTTCCTTTAACCTACCCTCAAAATGAGTATTATTTCCTCATGAACATGTCAAATTATCCCAACAGAGAAAAGGGGAGAGTTGGAATGAGAAGAACTGACAGCTGTCATGACAACAAATTGATTAAAGACAATCTGTGGAGAATAGATCACGCTCATTCCTCATTCTTCTGGAAATCCTCATTTAGTATTCTGATTGCTTTTTATTCTTCAGCACCATTGGCTCTTTCATGTTGTTCAAAGTTCTAACTTCTTCTCTAATTGATTTCTTTGCTGTTTTGATACTGAAAGAATGTTTCATTACTGTACTCAGTTCTGTTAGTTCCTGTTATCACTAAGGGTCCTTTCATGCTTAAAATATAATTTCCCCTTTTAAGTTATTTTATTTCTGTACTCCTTCCAAAGTTCATTCTCCACAGCAGTTTTATATAATCTGCTTTCCTCTAATTCACATTTTAATTGCCCCAATCTTCACTTTTGGGAAAGTTTAGTTATTTGGTATTTATTTCTGTAGGTACGCATAAACATATCCTGCATGGTCTGAGCATAAATCTCATTCTGGAGTGTTTGATACTGACACTGGGTGCCAAATTAAAATGTTCAATACTCATAAAAGTGCATTTAAATCCATAGGTCCTTTCATGACCTCAAGAACATATCAAAGCACCTTAAAGCCAATGAGGTATAGTCACTTTTGTGAAATGTGACAGCCAATCTGTGCATAGCCAGCTCCCATAAGCAGTTTTGATTTGATTTATTATTGTCACATGCACCGAGGTACAGTGAAAAGTTTTGCTTTGCATGCAGTACAGGCAGATCACACCTTACAAAGTGCAGTAGGGCAATAGAACAGAACAAAGAATATAATGTTACAGCTGCAGGGAAAGGTCACAAAGAGCAAGATCAACATTAAAAACCAAAAGAACTGCGGATGCTGTAAATCAGGAACAAAAACAAAGTTGCTGGAAAAGCTCAGCAGGTCTGGCAGCATCTGTGGAGGAGAAAACAGAGTTAACGTTTCGGGTCCAGTGACCCTTCTTCAGAACTCAGTTCTGAGGAAGGGTCACCGGAACCTAAAGATCAACATTAAATTTGAAATTCGAGATTTCCATTCAGAAATCTAATAACAGCAGGGAAAAAACTGTTCTTCAATCTGTTGGTACATGTGTTTAAGCCTCCATATCATCTGCGTGATGGAAGAGTTTGGAAGAGATTATAACTGGGGTGGGAGGGGTCTTTTATATTGGCTGTCTTCCTGAGGCAGCGAGAAGTATAGAAGCTATTAGGTTCAAGTGAATTCCTAGATAACTATAAAAAGTGTATGAGCACAGTCAAGAAGGAAATCAGAAGAGCAAAGGGGGTATGAGATAGATCTAGCAAATAAGGTTAAAGATAATCCCAAGAGGTTCTATAGCTATATTAAGAGTAAAAGGGTGGACAGGGAGAGAATAGGTCACCTTAAAGATCAGCATGGCCGCCTATGTGTGGAGCCACAGGAGATGAGGGAGATTTTTAATGAATATTTCTCCTCAGTGTTTACTGAGGAGAGAATCATGGATGCTAGGGAAATAAGGGAAACTAGTGCGGATGTTTTGGACTGCATACATATTACCAGAGAGGAGGTGTTTGCAGCCTTAAAGCGCATTAGGTTGGATAAATCCCCTGGACCTGATCAAGCCCATCCTCGGACATTGTGGGAGGCTAGGGAAGAAATTGCAGAGGCCCTTGCAGAGATTTTTGCTTCATCTTTAGCCACTGGTGAAGTTCCAGAAGACTGGAGGGTGGCTAATGTTGTTTCATTGTTTAAGAAAGGTAGCAAAGACAAGGCAGGGAACTACTGGCCAGTGAGCCTGATGTCAGTGGTAGGTAAGTTATTGGAGCAGATACTGAGGGACAGGATCAACGAGCATTTGGATAGTCAAGGTCTGATTAGGAATAGTCAGCATGGATTTGTGCACGGGAAGTCATGTCTGACAAATCTTTTAGTGTTTTTCAAAGAGGTAACCAAGAGCATAGATGAGGGTCGGGCAGTGGATGTTGTCTGTATGGACTTCAGTAAGGCCTTTGACAATGTCCCACATGGCAAGTTAGTCATGAAGGTTAGGTCGTATGGGATCCAGGGAGAGCTAGCTAATTGGATTGAAAATGGGCTCAATGGTAGGAAGCAGAGGGTGATGGTTGAAGGTTGTTTCTCGGACTGGAGGCCTGTGACTAGTGGTGTGGCACAGGTGTCGGCACTGGGACCTTTGTTATTTGTTATTTATATCAATAATTTGGATGTGAATGGTCAAGGCATGATTAGTAAGTTTGCGGATGATACAAAATTAGGAGGTATCGTTGATAGCAAAGAAGATTATCAAAAATTACAGAGGGATCTTGATCAGATGGGGAAGTGGGTTGAGGATTGGCAAATGCAATTCAATACAGATAAGTGTGAGGTGTTGCAGTTTGGAAAGTCAAACCAACGTAGGATTTATACAGTAAATGGTAAGGTCCTGAGGAGTATTGTGGAACAGAAGGACATAGGAGTACAAGTACACAGCAGCATCACAGATAGACAGGATGGTGAAGAAGGCATTTAACATGCTGGCCTTCATCAGTCAAGGCATTTAGTATAGGAGTTGGGACATTATGTTACAGCTGTGTAAGTTGTTGGTGAGGTCACACTTGGAGTATTGTGGACAGTTTTGGTCCCCCTGTTATAGGAAAGACATAATTAAACTAGAAAGTGTGCAAAGAACAGTTATGAGGATGTTGCCAGGACTAGTAGGCCTGAGTTATAGGGAGAGGTTGGCCAGGATAGGACTTTATTCCCTGGAACATATGAAAATAAGGAGTCACCTGCACTCTTCATTTGAGGTGCATATTTTTTATTGAGGTGTATAAAATCATGAGGAGCATAGGCAGGATTGCATGTAGTCTTTTTCCCAGAGTTGCGGAATTGAAAACCAGAGGGCTTAGGGTTAAGGTGAGAGGGGAGAGATTTAAGAAGGACCTGAGGGGAAACTTCTTCATGCACACAATGGTGCATATATGGAATGGGCTGCCAGAGAAAGTGGTTGAGGCAGGTGCAATAGCAACATTTAAAAAACATTTGGATAGGTACTTAAATGGAAGGATTTAGAGGGATATGGACCAAATGCGAGCAATTGGAATTAGCTGAGTGGGCACCATTGTCAGCATGGACCAGTTTCAGCCAAAGGGCCTGTTTCCATGCTGTATTACTCTATGACTCTATATGATTCTGTGAGTCATTTTGTGAGTGTGACAATGATTTGATAGTCTGCCTTAATGGTGTGGGTTATGGGAAAAAGTTTGGCCAAAACACCAGAGAACTTCCCTGCTGTTTTGTTTCCCAAACAATATATTGGGATCCTTACATCCACAAAGGCAATGGGGATCTCAGTGTAATGTCTCATCTGCAAGTACAGCATTCCCTCAGCACTGTAGTACAGTAACAACCAAGATACTGAGTTCAAGTGTCCAGAATGGGACTTGAACTCACTACCTTTTGACACAGATTTTAACACACTGAGGCACATCTAACACCCAAGCTATGATGAACGCACATAAAAAAAAGTCAAGCTGAAATAAAGTTGGACACAGAACCTTAAAAGGTTTTGAAAAACCTTTCAGAGACTGCACGAAATGACGGAATCTGCAGCTACAACGTTCAGAAATCAACAATTCATTGTGATCATTTCCTGAAAAGCTGGTATTCCACTAACAATGAGGGTAGAAATTGCCAGAAAAGTCTGCAGCTTCTAACCTTTTTGATCGCCAGATTGGGGAATTCTGGAATTCTCTCCCTGTAAAAGCTGTTGAGGCTAGGTCAACTGAAAATGTCAAAATTGAAATTGATGGACTTGTCTTAGGCAAGGGCACGAAGGGTTACCGAACCACAGTGGGCAAATAGATTTAAGATAGAGATCAGCTATAATCTAACTGAATGGCAGAACAGGCTCGAGGGGCTGAATGAGCCTATGTTTCTATATTTGATTGGTTTTGACAGCTGCCCAACAGCCTTCCAAATGATCTAATTCTGATTTCTTTTCCCACTGGGCTTGAAGGCTCTTGAAAGAGGCAAATCTGACTTTCCTTGTGAACTGCTGATAAGGTGATTTAAAAGGTTTACAGTCAGCTTTTGAAAGGAGCCAGCCTGCACATGTGACAATTGGTCATTAGCCCTGGCTTAGAATGCAGGTAGAACCCTGAGGTCCTGAGTACCATGAAAACAGGTCTTCTGAACAGTGAGTGACTGAGACACTGTGAAAACTATTCCAGGTGCCTTAAAATTGCTCCACCTCAATTATATAACGAATAAATCAGTTTTATTCACTGAATTCCTATCTTTGGCTGGCATACTAGAATTAATTCTAATTTCTGGGGAATATATGTAGCGTAACAGGAATGGGAACATGAGGAGTAGGTTCTGCAATTTTTGCTATCATTTTTTTTTCTTTATTCATTCACAGGATGAGGGACATCGCTGGCTAGGCAGCATTTATTGCTCATCCCTAATTGCCCAGAGGGCAGTTCAGGGTCAACTACGTTGCTGTGGGTCTGGAGTCACATGTAGACCAGACCAGGTAAGGATGGCAGTTTCCTTCCCTAAAGGACATTAGTGAGCCATGTGGGTTTTTCCCGACAATCGATTCACGGTCATCGTTAGATTCTTAATTCCAGAAATTTATTGAATTCAAATTCCACCAACTGCTGTGTTGGGATTCAAACCTGGTTCCCCAGAATGTTATCTGGGTCTCTGGATTAACAGTCCAGCGATAATACCACTCAGCCATCACCTTCCCCTATCATGTCGGTGAAAATGAAAAATCTCACTGAGGGGGAGTTAGTGTATGGAAGGGGCAATTTAATCAGGTTAACTTCCTAAAAACTAGGAAGTTACACTTATTTTAGGTGGATCTTGGCACATACCCATGCTTAGTGTCTACACTAAATAACTGCTCTGAGTCATCCCTAGCAGACTATGCAGTGATCCCTCATGCATATAAAAGAGTACATTTAATAGACACAATGTTTTGGGACTATATTTCAATCAAAGAAGAAATCCATGTATTTGGTTCCATGATCTGTTCAACCACCAAGAGAAGGCACTTAACCTCTGACTTAATCAGCAGCTTATACTCTTGGTTGTCTCAATACTGAACTAGCCCAGCAACAGAAAGGCTACAAACCACATAATCACATTTTTATACCTTGTATTTAATATTGAATGAGATAAAATTGAGATCATTTAATTTACAAATTATTTGCATTCAGGGAAGTACATTTAAATAATACTGCATTTTTAAGCTTTTTCTGATAAGCCATGTCTATGCGCAGTAACTGCAAGGTACTTCTTACAGGAGCAATAAATACAATGGGCAATCCCAACCAGTACCAGTATGCAGAAATCCTGCAACGGGCCAATTGACAGATGTAATTAACATATACATTATTATCAGTTTTAAAATTAAGTTAACTTTTACAAAGAGATATATAGATTTAGGTGAATGTTGTGAAGGATTTGTTTTAAACAATATCAGAAAGTCATTTTGACAGTGACCTAGGTATATCACATGTAAGAAGGATGTAACTGCAGTCAACTCCCTCGCAGATCCCTGTGTGGTGAATGGATGAAAGGTTTACACTGTTGAGTTTATGACAGGCAGTGCAAACAGATTGTGGCATAGTTTTGTTTTAACTTCGGAGCAGAAGAATGATTTTAGTTTCGGGGAATCAGTCCTCTCAGCAAAAGTGGTTTCTTGTGTGTGGATTCTGGACAGATGTTTGGACAGGAATTTTTAAATCAGTGAAACTGAGAAAGTTCAGGCCACCAGAATGGTGAAAAGTTCATGCCATCAGACGCAGAAAGGGGTGAGAAACAGGAAAGATCCCAACAGTCCAATGGAAAGAAACTGGAAAAAGGCATTTAAGTAATGACATTAAAAATTTGAAATAGATGTGATATTTCTCTGGGATTGAGTCACTGTAATATATATTGTTGAGAAACAGGCTAAAACTTTGTTTTGATGTGTGTGTCTTAAGATGGTTCTGTCTTCTACATATACATGTTTTAATCGTCTTTTGTTGTCTTTTGTGCAATAAATTTATCTGTTGTTGCTAAAGAACATCCACAGCCTTGTGTGAATATGTTTCAGCAACTAACCATCATATTAGCCAATGGTAAAAAGTAAACATATGATCTATCAAGCCAGTTTCATTCTGGGATATGAATTGTTCAACATTTCCATCACCTGGGATCAGAACACACCAATATATTTGAATTTGTCTCAATGGACAAAAATAAAACAGGAGTGCCTTAGGAATGCTTAAAAGTTTTTTCAATTAATCCCTCTATTTAAAGAAAAAATGGTGAGTAATCTCTTTCACTCTAAACCAGTGAATGCCTGCTTTATTGCTCCCCTTTCCAGCTCTCTGAAGATGCACAGTTTCCAGTCCAAGCCACCTTCACAAATCTCACTGAAGTAGGCATTCTAATCCTCCAACACAAAAGGAGACCATTTGGCCTATTGTGCCTATGCTAGCTCTCTGAAAGAGTGGTCCAATTTAGGCTCGCATGTTTTATTCCAGATAATTAGGCAGTGGCAAACACACCTGGAGTCTAATATTGAATGAAACTTTTTGGCATTTAATTAGAGGGACCCACAGGATAACCCAGAACACCTGACATACAACCATATTCCCTGTTTATATATTTTTATAATCAACCTGACTCGGTGTTATAACAAAGTTCCATAGCTATCCTGACGTGTTACTTGTCTCTGGCCCAGTGACAGGGACACTACACTGTTGAAGACCCTTTATTCTCCTATTTATAGAAGCACAAGTGATTCCTCGGTTAAAGCCCACTGTCTGAATTCAACTAATCAATTAATATCCAACTTTACTCCCCTCAGCCCCCCAATTTAGTCCTCTTCAGCTATGATGCTAAGCAGGTGAAATGCAAAATCCCATTCCTTGTTCTTGCCCCATAGCTTTAATAACTCATTACCCATGGGATTATACATCACAAACTGCAGCTGGCAAGTGTCATTCTGCAAAGGGCACACATAAAGTTGAAATAAAAAGAACTCCAGATCTCATGTGGCTTTCTCTCTTTGTGCCAGCAATCGTTTAGTTGATCCAAGTCAGGATGCAATAGAGTTAAGTTCCATTCCAAGAAATAAGTGCAAAAAATTAGGCGACCATAACCCTCAACACTGGTGCCCCACAAGAATGCGTTCTCATCCCCCTACTGTAACTCCCTGTACACTCATGACGGTGTTGCCAAATTCTGAGCCAACACTATCTACAAGTTCGCTGATGACACCATCATTGTAGGACGGATATCAAACAACAATGAGTCAAAATATCAAAAGGAGATAGAGGGCTTGGTGTCATGGTGCAATGAGAACAACCTCTGTCTCGATGTCGGAAAAACTAAAGAACTGATCATTGACTTCAGAAAGAAAGGAGGAGAACACACCTCCATCTACATCAATGGAACTGAGGTTGAGAGGGAGAAGAGCACCAAGTTCCTCGGAGTGACGATAATTGATTACCTGTCCCAGATGGCCCACGTAGATGCGACAGTCAAGAAGGCACAACAATGTCTCTTCTTCCTCAGGCAGCTTAGGAAATTCGGCATGTTCATAAGGATCCTTACCAACTTTTTCAGGTCCACCATAGAAAGCATACTGTCCGGGTGCATAACGGCCTGGTATGGCAACTGCTCTGCCCAGGACCGTAAGAAACTACAGAAGGTGGTGTGCACAGCCCAGGCCATCACGGAAGCCAACCTTCCATCCATGGGCTTCACTTACACTTCTTGTTGTCATGGACAGGTTGCCAACATCATCAAAGACCCATTGCACTCTGGTAATGATCTCCTACAACATCTTCCATCAGGCAGAAGATAGAGAAGCTTGAACACACGCACCAGCAGGTTCAAGAGCAGCTCCTTCCCTGCTGTTATTAGATTGCTGAATGGACTCTCTAACTTCAAATAATGTTGGTCTTGTTAATGTTGATCTTGATTTGCGCACCTCCTGTGCAGTGTAACCTGTATGCCTCACTCTGCCTAATTCCCTATGATCTGTATGTCCTTGTTTATTATGATCTGCCTGGAATGCTCACAAACAAAGCTTTTTACTTTACTTAGGTACACGTGACTACAATAAATCATATCAAATCAATGTAGCTGGGAGGAAGTGCTGGACTGTTTTTTTAGATGAGATGTTAAACTGCAGCTCAGTCTACCCTCTCAAGTGGATGTCATGTGGTCCATGGAATCCCTACAGTGTAGAAACAGGCTATTCGGCCCAACTTGTCCATGCCACCCAGTTTTCACAATTACTCTCATCCCATTTGCCTGTGTTTGATCCATATCCCTGCATAACTATCCCATTCATGGACCTGCCTCTTAAGTGACAAAATCGTACTCACCTCCACCGCTACCTCTGGCAGCCTGTTCCAGACACTCACCACCCTCTGTAAAATAATTAACCCTTGTGGACCCTTTTGTATCTCTCCCCTCTCATGTTAAACCTATGCCGTTTCATCTTAGACTTGCCTACCCTGGGGAAAAGCTGTTGGCTATCACCTTATCTATGTCTCTCGTGATTTTATAGACCTCTATAGGTCACCCCTTAGTCTCCTATGCTCCAGGGGAAAAAAGTCCGAGCCGATCCTTATAAATGTAAACTTTCCAGTCCAGGTAGGATCCTAATAATCTCTTCTGCCCTCTTTCTAGTTTAATTCTATCCTTTCTATAGTAGGGCAACCAGAACTGCACATAGTACTCCAAATATGGCCTCACCAGTGTCTTGTACAGCTGCACAAGACGTCCCAACTCCTATACTCAGTGCTCTGACCAATGAAAGCAAACACACCAGAAGCCTTCTTCATCACATAAATGGCCATGTCAGTATTTTAAAGAGGAGTAGGGGAGTTCACTAAAACAGATTATTGGGTGATTATCGTACAGCCATTTAATGATTGAATGCCAGATGAAAAAACAATAAAACTTGTATGTGGCACATACTGGCCCAATTCATCTTGGATACCTCAAAATGGAACTTTGGTACAACCAACATGTTTTTGCTACATATTACTGCTTTTTTTTAAATGATTTTCCCCCTGAGATGCTGTGAGCTAATTAGCTATCATATTTGTTACATGTAACTCTAACAAGACAGCACGGTGGCTCAGTGGTTATCACTGCTGCCTTGCAGCAGCAGGAATCCAAATTCAATTCCACCCTTGGGCAACTGTCTGTGTGGAGTTTGCACGTTCTCCCCACATCTACATGGGTTTCCTCCGGGTGCTCTGGTTTCCTCCCACAGTCCAGAGATATGCAGATTAGGTGAATTGGCCATGCTAAATTCCCCATAGTGTCCAGAGATGTGTAGGTTAGGCGTGTTAGCCATGGGAAATGTAGGGTAGTAGGGAGATGGGTCTGGGTGGGATAATCTTCAGAGGGTTGGTGTGGCCTTGTTGGGCTGAATGGCCTGCTTCTACACTATATGGATACAATGGGGGGAAAAGGCCAAATACATCAATAAGAGTTGATAAAACAGCACTTTGGGAAGTCTTGATACTGCAAGGTACTTTATAAAGATATGTTTTTCCCTTATTGTTCTTTCAGCCTGGACAAGCAAATTTACAAGCCACTTAATGAAGAATCTCAAATTGTTCATTCTTCAATCATTCACCTACTTCTGGTCTTACCGTCCAAGGTGTTAACTTATTCCATAGTAACTTTCTGTTTCTCCTCTTTGGCAGAGATAGGACACTGAAGTGCATTGACCTGGATGTCTGTCTTTCTTGGTTCAACTCATTTTCCAGTCCATGAACATCTAACTCAGGCATATCCTTTGACCTGAAGACATGGCTGCTGCTGCAGGCTCCAGGGGCTTTTTTAAAAAAATTAATTGTGGGGTGTGGGAATTGTTAGATGGCTCAGCATTTCTTGCCCATCTCTATTTGCCCTTGTGAAGGTGGTGGCGAGCTGCCTTTTTGAATCACTGCAGTCCATGAGCCGTAGGTAAAGGCACAATGCCCTTCAGAAGGGAATGCTCGGATTTTGACCCAGCGACACTGAAGGAACACGGATATATCCAAGCGGTATCGAAGTCAGGATGGTTTGCAGCTTCGAGGAGAACTTGTGGGTGGTAATGTTCCCATGTATCTGTTGCCATTGTCCTTCTAGATGGAAGTGGTCATGGGTTTAAAAGGTGCTGTTTAAGGATCTTTGTAAGTTTCTGCAGTGCACCTTGTAGATAGCACACACTGCTGCTACTGAGCGTTGGTGGTAGAGGGAGTGAATGCTTGTGGATGTGGTGCCAATCAAGTGGGGGCTGCTTTGTCCTGGATGGTGTCAAGCTTCTTGAGTGTTGTTGAGGCTGCACTTATCCAGGCAGGTGGGGAGTATTCCATCACACTACATATTTATACCTTGTAGATGATGGACAGGCTTTGGTGAGTCAAGAGGTGAGCTACTTGCTGTAGTATTCCTAGCCTCTGATCTACTTTTGTAGCCACTATGTTCATGTGGTGAGTGCAGTTGAGTTTCTGGCCAATGGTAATCCCCAGGATGTGATAGTGGGAGAATCAGTGATGGTAACAAGACTGAAAGTCTCTTATTGGTGATGGTTATAGCTTGGCGTTCATGTGGCACGAATGTTACTTGCATCATTGCCAGCATTATTGGAAATGGCTACAGGCTTCACAATCTTTTCAACAGTTATCCAAAACCCAGAACAGTCAGAGCCTTTCAGGTGAGAAGATCTGAAGGGAAGTTAAAAGCAAATGTACCTTTGAGACATTCGGTACAGTCTGAGGGAAACCAGGCTCAGCATCTTCAGGGACTTTGAGTGAACATGGAGGAGATAGGGGTGGGTGACCTGACAACCTCCCTCACTGGCTCCTTCCTTCACAAGCGTTTCGCCAGCATCAGAAAACTTGGGTCAACACAACTCGATGCTCCATTCCAATCCTTTGCCTCTTTCTTCTCTCTGTTCCGCCTGCTAAACAAACTACTGCAAACACCTACTCGAGAAGAAAATGGAACAAAAAACCTTTCAAATTTGAAATCATTCTTTGCAAAGTTACAGCTAATTAAAGGCTCACCTAATCTATTGCTGGGTTCTCAACACAATCAATTTCTTTGCAATCTCTTCATCTATTCCATTCAACACTTCATAATCTTGTTTCAATCCTGCTGTCGAAATGACTGCTGTAGATAGCAATGGGCAAACGCTTTGTATAGTTTTTGTGTAGCAGCTATCATAATATTGGTCTTGACCATTATTTTACTTAAATAGCAGACAAGCGAATATCATATTGACACAATTTTCTGCTGGTTTCACACACATTAATTACAATACTGAAAAATGACAACGATAATCTGAGTTATAAACAGTAACACATTAGCCTTACTCATACTAATATTATTGCAGTATTATAGTCAGAAATGCTCACACATCATGTCTGTAGCTAGGCTTTCCTATTTATCTCAGGAAGCTGAGAAATGGTAGACTATTACCTTAAATTTATAACAAACTGACTGACAAACTACCTGTTCATATTCGTCAGTGAATAGCAGAGGTTTGACTTTCGCCTTGAAATTCAATTCATCTATGACCTTATCACTCCTTACCCCTGTACCTTTCCTGAGACCCCTGTTTTCCTCTAATTCTATCAGGACTTCAAATCTGGGGATCAGGAAGCTGAGCCAGCTGGATGATAAAGTGGAATACTGAATAAAGCTAATGCCATGGGTTCAATTTCTGCACATTGTGGGACATGGGAGGCATTCACAGGGTCAGTATTTGCTGTCCATCAATCATTTCGGAGTCACCCACATTGCAGTTGGTCTGGAGTCACATATGAGTCAAGGCTGGGTAAGGATGACAGATTTCCTTACTTAAAGGGCATTAGTGAACCAGCTGGGTTTTCACGACAATCGACTATCATTATGTGGTCACCATTAGGCTTGGCTTTTAATTCCAGATTTTTATTGCATTCAATATGCACCATTTGTCATGGTGAGATTTGAATCTATGTCCCCATGAGATTGCCAAGGGCACTGGGTTATCAGTCTAGTCACAGTATCACTACTGTCCCAAGGTTCCATTAGGCTTGCCTGACACTGTGCAGAGATACCACTCAAAGTATGCAACAGTTGTTTTGTTTGGAAAGAGATGTCCACAGTCCTTTGTGCATGACAGCTAATTGTGTATTAGAACATAGAACATTACAGCGCAGTACAGGCCCTTCAGCCCTCGATGTTGCGCCGACCTGTGAAACCAATCTGAAGCCCATCTAACCTAAACTATTCCATTATCATCCATATGTTTATCCAATGACCATTTAAATGCCCTTAAAGTGGGCGAGTCTACTATTTTTGCAGGCAGGGCATTCCACGCCCTTACTACTCTCTGAGTAAAGAACCTACCTCTGACATCTGTCTTATATCTATCACCCCTCAATTTAAAGCTATGTCCCCTCGTGCTAGCCATCACCATCCGAGGAAAAAGGCTCCCACTGTCCACCCTATCTAATCCTCTGATCATCTTGTATGTCTCTATCAAGTCACCTCTTAACCTTCTTCTCTCTAACGAAAACAGCCTCAAAACCCTCAGCCTTTCCTCATAAGACCTTCCCTCCATACCAGGCAACATCCTGGTAAATCTCCTTTGCACCCTTTCCAATGCTTCCACATCCTTCCTATAATGCGGTGACCAGAACTGTACGCAATACTCCAAGTGCGGCCGCACCAGAGTTTTGTACAGCTGCAACATGACCTCATGGCTCCGAAACTCAATCCCTCTACCAATAAAACCTAACATACTGTACGCCTTCTTAACAACGCTATCAACCTGGGTGGCAACTTCCAGTGATCTATGCACATGGACACCGAGATCTTTCTGCTCATCCACACTACCAAGAATCTTACCATTAGCCCAGTACTCTGTATTCCTGTTACTCCTTCCAAAGTGAATCACCTCACACTTTTCCGCATTAAACTCCATTTGCCACCTCTCAGCCCAGCTCTGCAGCTTATCTATGTCCCTCTGTAACCTACAACATCCTTCTGCACTATCCACAACTCCACCGACTTTGGTGTCATCTGCAAATTTACTAACCCATCCTTCTACGCCCTCATCCAGGTCATTTATAAAAATGACAAACAGCAGTGGCCCCAAAACAGATCCTTGAGGTACACCACTAGTAACTGAACTCCAGGATGAACATTTCCCATCAACCACCACCCTCTGTCTTCTTACAGCTAGCCAATTTCTGATCCAAACCGCTAAATCACCCTCAATCCCATGCCTCCATATTTTCTGCAATAGATTACTTTCTTACTTAATGGTAATAACTGTACATTCAGCCAGCTGCTCACATCACACTCTGGAATTTCCTCCAAAAACCTCTCCTTCTTCATGACAATCTTTGAAACCTGGGAAGAAATGAATTGTATTATTATTATTAGACTATTAATCCAGAGACCAGATAATGTTCTGAGGGCACAGGTTCAAGTCCCACCACAGCAGATGGAGGAATTTGAATTCAAGAGAAAAAAAAGACCTGGAATTAAGAGTCTGATATGACCACAAATCCATTGTAGATTGTTGGAAAAACCCACCTGGTTCACAAATGTCCTTTAGGAAGGTTGGCCTTACCTGGTCGGGCCTACATGTGACTCCAGACCGCAGCCCTCTGGGCAATGAATGCTGGCCGAGACATCCACACCCATATCCTGTGAGTGAATAGAAGAAAACTTTCTGTTTGCAGTGTTGACGTCGTAGAATGTGATGTCAGAAGTGAAGCTGAGACTGAGTGCTGGAGAGCTCATGAAAAAGCATGCATATTAACAGAGAAACATAATAATGTTCAGAGCTGTGAAAGCTGCTGTAACAACTGAGAAAAACAATGAAGAAACAGGTTAAAGTTGCAAACTGGTTAAGATATGATGCCTGAGAAGGGTCCAGACCCAAAACGTCAGCTTTCCTGCTCCTCTGATGCTGCTTGGCCTGCTGTATTCATCCAGCTCTACACTTTGTTATCTAAGATATGATGGCTGCAACTTTTCTACTTCCAGATCTCATCAAAATGAGAGGTGATATGCTGCAGAACTGGCAGTTTTTCCATGTAAAATTACAAATGTATGAAATAATCACAGATGTGCCAGGAAACCCAGAGCAGCTAAGCTTAGCTACACTCCTATCAATTTTAAACAGTGTGTTTATCCTCCATTCCATAGGAACTGTTCCAGAGTCTATAGAACCTTGAAAGATGACCACCAATCAGTCCACTATTTCCAGGGCCAATCCTTTAAATACTTTGGGATGTAGATTATCTGACTCTGGATATTTATTGGCTTTTTCTCACATCGAATTGCCCAACACCTTTTCCATACTAATATTGATTTCCTTAAGTCTTTCCCTCTCATTGGACTCCTTGTTCCCCAACATTTTGGGACATTACATGTGCCTTATTTTGAGAACGCAGAACTAAAGGATGCTTTTAATTGGTCTGCTGTCTCTTTGTTTCCCATTAGATCTTCCCCTGTTTCTGACTGTAAGGGAACCACATTTGTGTTCACTTATATTTGTTTTTCTCTTCATATACCTATAGAAGTATTTACAATCATTGTGCAATCAAGCTCACTAAATCATAGATAACAAGGTGTTGAGCTGAATGAACACAGCAGGCCAAGCAGCATCAGAGGAGCAGGAAAGCTGACGTTTCGGGTCTAGACCCTTCTTCAGAAAACCCTTCTTCCTATTATCACTAAATCATAGTGCTTATTCAGAGAGTTGGTGCAGACATGATGAATAGCCTCCTCCTATACCATAACAAGTTCATGATTCTGAGAACTTCACAGATTCTCAGTACAAATTTGTTCCATACATATCGGTAAATGGTAGGAAAGGCAAACAAGTGGAGTATGTTTTGCAAATGTGCTTCTTAAACCCCATGGTGATCAGCTGTTTCCAGCAATACTGCTGCAGAGAAACTTAAGGCTAAAAATATAAGACATCACATGATATTGCTACTCAGGAATAGTACATTGCAGTCACCACTTATTTACCTCTTGGCCAATGTGACTCTAATTATCACTGTTTAAAGAAACTCTAATGTGTAAACTGATTACTAAACATCTTACAGCAACTATTAAACCCTAAGGTTCTGCTGTGTTTTGTAAACTGAAACCAGTGTACAAGAAGTATCTTGATTTACTGACAGCAGTGTTACATACTGCCAACCATCCATTCCCATATATATCTCAATATAGAGGGTGACCTACACAGCGCATTTGTAACTTGGCTGCCCTTGAGTTATGAGGCTGTCCTCTTCAATGAATTGCAATGGGGATTTTGTATTCTCTCGTTCCACGTACAGTCAATTCATATCATGATAAATAGAATGCATAAATTGAAATATAGGCATTAATCATCGAGTGAAGATAGGCTAAAAGACACGACAGGACAAAGCAGGCACCTGTGGAGACATCAAATCTCATATCCAACTTCAAAGACAAGGAATGAGCTCAGCTGCAAATTTACCAAACAAACTTGTAGAACTAACAGCACCACATGCATGATAAAATAAAGTGGCCCAGTACAAGGACAAACAGCATCAAATTTTTCAAAAATAAACTCAGGAACCAGAAGGATGAATGCATTTCTGAGATTAGCAAGAGTAGGCTCAAAAATAATGACGCAAACACAAGGAATGGGAAGGTACATTAGGAAGAAAAATGAGCTTCACGGAATCTGCCAAGATAGGGGAATGGTGTCCGTTGGGAACGTTGCAGTAAACATCAAAAATACATCAAAGGGTGGGTTAGAAGGATCAGAGGGTAAAGGTGATTCAAGACTATATTCCAAACCTGCAGCCTCTACAAATTACAAAGACAAGGACAACAGATGCAAGATCCCATCCAAATCATTACCATTCTGACTCACAAATATATCGCTGTTCCTTCAGTGTTGCTGAAACAAAAGTCCTGGAATTTCTTCTGCAGCAATTCAGGGAGGTGACTTACCATTTCAAGCCGCACTTTGCAAGGACATTAGCCCAACATAAAGCTGCCATGCCATCAAATAGCAGATAAAAGTCTTAGAGAAGATTATGAGGGATAGGATTTTCTCACATTTGAAAAAAAATGGACTTATTAGCAATAGGCAGCATGGCTTTGTGTGGAGGAAAGTTTTGTCTCATAAACTTGATTGGGTTTTTTGAGGAAGTGACGAAGATGATTGATAAGGGCAGGGAGGTAGATGTTGATCATAAGGCCTTTAGAAAGGCTTTTGACAAGGTTCCTTATGGCAGGCTGATGCAAAAGGTGAAGTCACACGGGATTCACGATGAGCTGATAAGCTGGATACAGAATTGGCTTAGTCAGAGAATAGTGGTGGAAAAGTATTTTTCTGATGGAGATCTGTGACCAGTGGTGTTCCACAGGTATCAATGCTGGGACCGCAGTTTTGGAACATATATAAATGGTTTGGAGGAGAATGTATGAGGCCTGATTAGTAAGTTTGAAGACAAAAGAAGATTGGGGGAGCTTTGGATATTGAGGAAGATTGCTAGAGGATGCAGCAGGATATAGATAGGCTGGAGTCTTGGGTGGAGAAATGGCAGATGTAGTTTAATCTGGAGAAATGCAAGGTGATGCATTTTGAAAGATCTTACACAGGAGGGATATATATAGTGAATGGCAGAAGCCTTAGTAGCATCAACATACAGAAGGATCTGGGTGTACTGGTCCATAGTTCCCTGAAAGTGGCAACATAAGTGGATAAGGTGATCAAGAAGGCGTATGGAATGCTTGCCTTCTTCATTCGGGGCATAGAGTATAAAAATGGGCAAGTCATGTTGCAGCTTCATAGAACTTTAATGAGGTGATGTTTGGAATATCATGTACAGTTCTGGTCGCCACACCACAAGAAGGATTTAGAGGCTTTGGAGAGGGTACAGAAATGGTTTCCCAGGATGTTTCCTGGTTTGGAGTGTATTAGCTATGAGGCAAGATTGGACAAACTTGGTTTGTTTTCACGACAACCTTGCAGGATGAGTGATAAAACCTGATGAAATTTTACAAAATTACGAATGGAAAGTTGCAGTCTTTTTCCCAGGGTAGAAATGTCAATTACTAGGAGACATGGGTTTAAGGTAGAAGGGGGTATGTTTAAAGGAGATGTGTGAGGCAAGTTTTTACACAGAGGGTGGTAATTGCCTGGAATGTGCTGCCAGAGGAGGTGATGGAGGTGGATATAACAGCAACATTTAAGAGGCATATTGACAGATACACGAATAGGCAGGGAATAGAGGGATAGTGACTGCAGAGAGGCAAAAGGTTTTTAGTTTAGGAAGAAATCATGTATCGGCACAGTTTTGGGGGCCGAAGGGCCTGTTCCTGTGCTCTACTTTTCTTTGTCTTTAAAAAGAAGGGGAAAAGGTGATTGGAAAGATGAAGTATGATCAGAAATGAGCTTTGATCTCTGTCCTACCTTGCATGGTAGGAGGGACGTCTCGGTGTTATGGAGCACTGGCACATCTAGTGGGTACAGGAAAGTGATCTCGTACTGGGAATTGAGAGCTAAGGCTCTCAAGGGTGAGAGTGGTTGAGCATCTGGGTAGTCTGGGAGGAGGGAGTTCAGGGTGAGAAATTGCTGGAGAAACTCAGCAGGTCTGTCGGCATCTGTGGAGAGAGAAACTGAGTTGATGTTTTTGATTCTCACCACAAGATGCTCCAGACGTGGTGAGTTTTTCCAGCAATTTGTTTTGATTTCAGATTTCTAGCATCCGCAGTTCCTTGCTTTATTTCAGGGTGAGGGCAGTCAAGGATGACACAGCTGAGAGCATGGGCAGTCAGAGTTATGGATTACCCAAGGATGATCCGCCGTTTGTTTGAAATGTACTTTGGATTCTTCTCAGTGTGTAAAGAGAGCTACAGCTTGAAAGTTTTGGTGATAACTGCTTTGAATACTCAAGGTCCAGAACGTCATAGCATAAATTTTTGACACTGACAGACAAATTTAGTAATTCTGATCTGAACTATACCGTGAAAAAAGGGCAACTATAGACTCCCTACTGTGCAAAAAGAGGCCATTCTGCCCATTGGGTCTGCAGCGACCCTCTGAAGAGCATCCCACCCAGACCCATTCCCTTAAACATGATTTTTACGATGGATGGCTAACCCACCCAGCCTACACATTCTGGACACTACAGAAACAGCACTGCTGCCTCACAGTGCCAGGGACTTGGGTTCGATTCCACCCTTGGGCGACAGTCTGTGTGGAGTTTACACAATCTCCCTGTGTCTGTGTGGGTTTCCTCTGGGTGATCTGGTTTCCTCCCACACTCCAAAGATGTGCAGGCTAGGTGGATAGGCCATGCTGAATTCCCCATAGTGTTCAGGGATGTGCAGGCTAAGTGGGTTGGCCGTGGGAAATTTGAGGTTATGGCGATACGGTGGGGAGTGGTCTGAGTGGCATGCTCTTCAGAGGGCCGATACAGACTTGATGGGTCACATAGCCTCTATCTGCACTGTAGGGATTCGATGATTCTATGATAATCGACTACTGAGGGCTCATATCAGAGGAGTTTGACCTTGATGTCACACATCATCTGCACACACCAACATCTTCCAGTACAGATAACTGTCCAGAATTAGGAAAGCAATCCCAGCTGAAACCGTCCCCTTGCAGGCCCAATGATAACGAGAAGATCTTTCCCAGGTTTTAATGTTTTCCAGCTGAGATTCACTGGATCATCAAATTTAATTATTTAATAAAATATCAATGAGCCCATTTACTCCCCACGGGAGCAATGTGCTTTGTAATCAAATTTATTTCTGGGCAAAATGACCTTTCCATTCATTAATTGATATTGCACGTGGATATGCAACAAAATAATGAAGAATTGGTATTTATTTTGACATTCTATCCTGGTTTTCAAATTAAGTATCTGAGTACTGACTCCATAACCTGTTATTATCCCCTCCTCCCTTCCAATTCCACACTACATTTTTATTCTTGTATAATAAAGAGCTGTAAACTTTCAGGCACAAGCTTCCACAGCAGAAGAAAATAATGAAGTAGAAGAATGGAGTAGTGTGTTGGTAGTCAAAGTGACATTTGGAATCAGCAATAGGGTTACCATGACGGACCCTCTTTCCCAACCTCTCCCGTCGTCTAAGACATGGTGACCCTCAGATTAAACCACTACTGGTTTGTGGTTCTGAGGAAAGGTCACCGGACCTGAAATGTTAACACTGATTTTTTCTTCACAGATACTGCCAGACCTGCTGAGCTTTTCCAGCAACTTCTGTTTTTGCTCCTGGTTGTCTCTCTCTCTCCCTGATGAAAGAACAGGCCTATGGTCTGGTAAGACTGTGGCGACTTCACTTATTTTGTACTAATTCCATGGAACACCCCATTCCTGGGCTGAGGGTGGATATTGGTGAAGAGCACGAGGTGTCTCTGAACTGTGCTCCCTTGCATACAGACTCTGATGGGAATGCAGGAGCAGTATAGCTGCCCTGCTACCTATTTTCACTTCATGGTGCAAATTCTCTTTGTCCCTCTCCAATTTTTTTTCTTCACTCCTATCATCTGTGAACCTAAGGCGCATATTCCCAGCCTTAATATAGATGAAGAGAAGGGTAATTCCATTGAAACATTAAAAAGAATTTGATCGGGTAGATGCATGGATCTCGTCACTGCTGTCACTCCTGAGCTCACTGATGTGTGATAGAATTGGTTAGAAAGGCTGAGGTTCTTCCAATTGGAGCTGAGAAGAGTGAGGGATGACTTAATTGAAGTGTGACTTTGGAACGCCCTGTTTGGGTTCCGCCAGGGCAACTCAGCTCCTGAGCTCGTTACAGCCTTAGTTCAAACATGGACAAAAGAGCTGAATTCCAGAGGCGAGGTGAGAGTGACAGCCCTTGATATCAAGGTTGCATTCAACTGAGTGTGGCACCAAGGAGCCCTGGCAAAATTGGAATCAATGGGTATCAGGGGGCAAACTCTCCAGTGGTTGGAGTCACACCTGACACATAGGAAGATGGTTGTGGTTGTTGGAGGTCAATCATCCCAGCTCCAGGACATCCCTGCAGGAGTTCCTCAGGGTAGTGTCTTAGGCCCAACCATCTTCAGCTGCTTCATCAATGACCTTCCCTCCATCATAAGGTCAGAAGTGGGGATGTTCGCTGATGATTGCACAATGTTAAGCACAATTCATGACTCCTCGGATATTGAAGCAGTCCATGTTCACATGCAACAAGATCTGGATAATATCCAGGCCTGGGCTGACAAGTGGCCAGTGACATTCACGCCACACAAATGCCAGGCTGTGACCATCAGCGATAAGAGACAATCTAACCTCTGTCCCTTGACATTCAATGGTGCTACTATCACTGAATCCCCCACTATCAACAACCTGGGTGTTATCATTGACCAGAAACTCAACTGCACTCACCACATGAACATAGATCTAGACAAGAGCAGGCCAGAAGCTAGGAATACTGCGATGAGTAACTCATCTCCTAAGTCCTCAAGGCCTGTCCACCATCCAAAAGGTACAAGTCAGGAGTGCGATGGAATAATCCTCTAATGTCTGGATGAGTGCAGCTCCAAAAACACTCAAGAAGCTTGACACCATCCAGGACAAAGCAGCCCCCACTTGATTGGCACCACATCCACAAGGATCCACTCCCTTCACCACCAACACTCAGTAGCAGCAGTGTGTACCATCTACAAGATGCACTGCAGAAATTCACCAAAGATCCTCAGACAGCACCTTCCAAACCCACGTCTACTTCCATCTGGAAGGACAAGGGCAGCAGATATATGGGAACACCACCACCTCCAAGTTCCGCTCCAAACCACTCACCATCCTGACTTAGAAATATATCGCCGTTCCTTCACTGTCGCTGGGTCAAAATCCTGGAATTTCCTCCCTAAGGGACACTGTGGGTCAACCTACAGCAGGAGGACTGCAGCTGTTCAAGAAAGCAGCTCACCACCACCTTCTTAAGGGCTACTAGGAATGGGCAATAAATGCCGTCAGCCAGCGATGTCCACATCCCACAAATGAATAGAGAAAATTTCTTGCCTCAGAACGTGACGGAGGTGCAACTATTAAATATTTTTTAAGACAGAGATGGATAGATTCTTGTCAGGCAGAAAAATTGAGGGTTATCAGGGATAGATGGGAATGTGAAATTTGAGACACGAAGGGATCAACGATGATCTTATTGAATAGCAGAGCAGGCCTGATCGGCTTTTTCTCCTATGTCATATATATTTTAATGATCTACATTGATTACCTGCTGAGCAATGCCTTGATTTAAAACACTACATTTGAAAACTCACTGGCTTCACTCCCTCACTATCATTTATAACCTTCTCCAGCCTCACAACCATCAGAGATATCTGTGTTCCTCTAATTGAGTTGATTGAGTTGATTTTGTTTTGAAGAGGTGACCAAGAAGATAGATGAAGGCAGAACGTTAGACGTTGTGTACATGGACTTTAACAAGGTTTTCAACAAGGTTCTGCATGGTAGACCAGCTAGTAAGGTCAAGTCACACGAGTTCCAGGGAGACCTAGCCAATTGGATACAAAATTGGCTTGACAGTAGGAGACAGAGGGTGATGGTGAAGGGTATGCCACAATGCTCAGTGATTGGTCCACTGTTGTTCATCATTAATATAAACGATCTGGTTGAGAATATAGGAGGCGTGTTCAGTAAGTTTACCAATGACACCAAAATTGTTGGTATATTGGATGGTGAAAAAGATTATCTAAGAGTTCAATGGGATCTTGGTCAACTGGGCCAGTGGCCAAGGAAGGGCAGATGGAGTTTAATTTAGGTAAATGCAAGGTTTTGCATTTTTGTAAAACAAACCAGGGCAGGACTTACATAGCTAATGGTAGGACCCTAGGAACTGTTGTTGAACAGAGAGACCTAGGGATGTAGGTACAGTTCCTTGAAAGTGGCATCAAAGTAGACAGGGTGGTGAAGAAGGCGTTTGACACACTTGACTTCATTACTCAGAGCATTGATACAGGAGTTGGGATGTCGTGTAATGGCTGTAAAGACATTGGTTAGGCCAGATTTGGAGTACTGCATACAGTTCTGTTCACCTTGCTATAGGAAGGAGATTATTGAACTGGAGAGGGTGCCAAAAAGATTTACAAGCATGTTACCGAGACTGGAGGGTTTGAGTTATAAGGAGAGGCTGGATAGGCTGGAACATATTTCCCTGGAGTGTTGGAGGCTGAGGGGTAACCTTATAGAGGTTTATAAAATCATGAGGGGCATGGATGGGGTGAATAGCCAAGATCTTTTCCCCAGGGTAGGAAAACTAGAAGCATAGTTTAAGGCCAGCGGGGAAAGATTTAAAAGGGACCTGAGGGGCAACATTTTCACGCAGAGCGAGTATATGGAATGAGCTGCCAGAGGAAATTGTAGAGGGGTGTACAATTACAATTTTTAAAGACATTTGGACAGGTACAGGGATAGGAAAGATTTGGAGGTATGGGCCAAATGCAGTAAATGGGACTAGTTCATTTCAGGAAATCTGGTCGGAATGGACAAGTTGGGATGAAGGATCGGTTTCCATGCAGTATGACTTTCTAATTGCAACCTGTTGAGCATCCCTGATTTTAATCCATTCAAGCATTCATTGGTGCACCTTCAGGTGCCTCCAGCCTAAGCTCTGGAGTCCTGTCCCTCCAATTCTCTCCCTCACTTTCCTCCCTTGAGACATTCCTACCTTGTTCATCTGGCATAATATAAAAATATAAGAACTAGGAGCATGAGTTGGAAATTTAGCCATTAAGCCCCTCCTTATGTGGCTGCATGGTGTTTCTATAATGCTCCAGTGAGGTACATTAGTTTGATTTGTTACATTAAAGGCACTACAGAACTGTATTGGCTGTTGTTGTTTTAGTTGTTGTTGTGGTGTGGGCATCAAGGACGAGTGGATTGAGAGCCAGGCTGCTCAGGAGCGAAAACAGGATGCACTTTTTCACACAAACTGTCGCAGAATTTGACATTACCACCCAAAAGATTGTGGATGTTACGGCAATTTGAGCTTCGAAGAATGAGATTATCAGATTTTTTTGGGTAAATGATCGCAATGCGATCGCAATTACTCTGTACCGACTCAAAATAACTTAAATGATTTTCAAATACAGGGGCTACCATTAAGGTTGTGCCCTGCTGCATTGGTGTGCGGGGACTGTCTTATGAGCAAAGGGTGAACAGGTTAGGACTCTACTCACTGGAGTTTAGAAAAATGAAAGATGATCTCATTGAAACATAAAGGATTCTTAAGGGGCTTGACAGGGTCAATGCTGAGAGGATATCTCATCCCCCCCCAACAACATAGGAGAGTCTAAGACCATAGGATAAAGTCTCAGAATAAAGTGGTGTCAATTTAACACTGAGAGGAGGAGGAATTTCTTCTCTCAGAGGGATGTGAACTTTTGGAACTCCGTGTCACAGAGAGCTATGGGGCAGAGTCCTTGTGTATATTTAAGTCTGAGGTAGATACACAGTAGAGGAGTCAAGGATTATGAGGAAAGGGCAGGAAAGTGGACATGAAAAATGTTGTATTAGCCACAGTCCTATAGAATGGTAGAGTATGCTCGAGGGGCAGAATGGCCTACTCCTGATGAAATTTCTAACGATTTTATTGCTGATACCATTGAGGATGAAAACATATTCTGTCCAATGGAATTTCTCAAATCCAACTTTAACTTCTTCCGCAATTTGTCACAAGCTACATGCTGGAGATAATGTAACCATACATCTCCTGCTACTCCCCTACTTTCCTCACCTTAATCCTACTTTTATTCATTCATGCTTACACCTGACCTGGCAGAGTAGGTGGAGCCTGAATGCAGGAGGATGAACAGAGTTGAGGAGGAAGAAACACCATCATTAAATTCGATACATCCAACCGGCAGCCCAGACACTGGCACTACATGAGACATGGAAGGTATAATTAAGGTGGAGTGCCTAGCAGTGAATCAATGGGCACAAGTGGCCTGGTGGAAAGGATTTAGTAGGTGCCAATTCCATGCAGGGTAAGCTCTTCTGTATGAAGTTCAGATGAAAACTTTGATGGGATCAGTTATTGAGACAGATCAATGGCTAGATGAACAATGAAATTCCAAGTGTAGAACATAGAACATAGAACAGTACAGCACATTACAGGCCCTTCAGCCCGCGATGTTGTGCCGAACTTTTACCCTAATCCTAAGGTCTATCTAACCTCTGCCCCTACCTTATACTCTATCATCCATATGTCTATCTAATAGCCACTTAAATGTCCGTAATGTGGCCGACTCCACTACCCTCTCCAGCAATGCATTCCACGCCCCTACCACTCTCTGAGTAAAGAACCTACCTCTGACGTCTCCCCTATATCTATCTCCATTCACTTTAAAACTAAGCCCCCTCATAATAGCTACCTCCACCCTAGGAAAAAGTCTCTGGCTGTCTACTGTATCTATACCTCTGATCATTTTGTACACCTTGTACTGGCGGGGCTGGTAGAAATCTTGCTGTCACTGTTGAGAAGCATGGAGGCGTCCACATCTACAACATGGGGCGCAGGGTTTGTGCAGAAGGTAGAGCCCCACCCCATCCTCATCTTTTCCACCTCCATGAGAACATTTGTGGACCTTAGAGTAATGTGGGGCCATTTAGGAAGAAGACAATGAACTTCAGCTTCACTGGCCAGCAGGGCCTCTGTGATGTCTCAGATGCAGTGATGGATAACAAATTGTAAGTTGTTTGCTATATTGCTTGTTCCAATCTAGAAAGATTCACTGGTAAAAACTTTTCAGGATCACCCTTAGGCAACTCAGGTCAGGTTCCAACCTGACCACTCCTGACTCAGATGCAGGGAGGCGAAGTAATCCAGGAAGATCTTGGCTGAGTTGAGAGTACTCCGAATCCTCCTCCCGTGGTCAGCATGTCTCCTTTACTGCCTCTGCTCCATTTGCCTCTACATTAGCTCCCATGACTGAGAGTAAGCAATATATTCAAAACCTTGCAGTAACAATCAACACCTTCCAATATTCAACACCTCTGCAAGTTTTACTATCTCTTTTCATCCAATCATCCAATTCATGATCTATATTTTACAGAAGAACAGACAATTTCAATCGATAGGAATGAGCCACTGAGCTGCCAGTTGGATGATGATACCTTGTTATCACACTGATGTGTCGAGTAGGCCTTTATATCTCTGAACACATGTTCAGGAAAAAAAAAATTCAGGTTAAGCTATTACATTAGGCCCAGCCGCTGGTGATCACTAACATTTGTGCTGCACCCAAACTGTTCAGGAGTAGTATAGATCCCACCTATCTCCAGAACCATCTCCCATAACATCTTACTACTATTATCAGGGAAACTTTATTTTTTATTCAGTTGTGTGATTGAGCCAGTACTTATTGCCTGTTCCTAGTTGACCCTTGAGAAGATGGTGGTGAGCTGTCTTCTTGAACCGCTGCAGTTTATATGCTGTAGGTTGACCCACAATGCCTTTATGACCAGCAATATTGAAGGAACTATGACACATTTCCAAGTCAGGATAGTGAATGGCTTGGAGGGGAACTTGCTGTTCTTGTCCTTCTAGATGAAAGCAGTTGTGGGTTTGGATGGTGCTGTCTGTAGATCTTCATAGTCAACATTTTGATTGTCTTTTCCATCTATCTCCTGCAGAAGTGTCCTGAAGCAATCACTTAATTCCTGGAAGCCAAGCTGCCATTATAGCTTGCAGAAGACCATGATGCATTCAGCCCTTTGCAACATTCATTGAAACCTATGACAACGAGTTTTATTTTGAATGTGATGTTAAACTGAAGCCCTATCTGCTCACTCAGGTGTATGTAACAGATACTGCAGAGTCATCTCCCAAAGGAGCAGGGCAGTTACCTCCTCTGGACAATGTTTAACCTCAAAAGAAAATCTCCAAAATCATAGATAACAAGGTGTAGGAAATTTCTGAAGAAGTGTCCAATCCTGAAACGTCAGCTTTCCTGCTCCTCTGATGCTGCTTGGCCTGCTGTGTTCATCCAGCTCTACACCTTGTTATCTCAGATTCTCCAGCATCGGCAGTTCCTACTATCTCCAAAATCATAGATTGTTTATTTCTGATGAGGGATCACTTGACCTGAAATGTTAACTCTACTTTCTCTCCATAGATGCTGCCAGACCTGAAATAATTCCATGAAAGCTGATATGGCATCACCAAGTCACCCTTTATTTACACGTGCATAGTACATGATACTGACCCAGCTAGCTCAGAGCCAGCTCCTACAGTGAGCAGAACCCCTGACACTCCTGTTTATATCTGTCAGCCAGGGCTCCCTGATTGTAGCAGGCTGACAGCTCAATCAGGGAACTCATATTCTATAAGGTCGATCTAGCTGACCTTGTTGCAATCAGTATAACACCTGTTGAGTTTCTCCAGCAATTTCTGTTTTAGTTTCAGTTTCCCAGCATCTGCAGTGTTTGGTTTTATGACAGGTTGTCGCATGATTGTTTGCAGAATGTTTCGGTTTGGAAACTGGCAGACACATTATGGCAGTGACTGCACTTCTACAGTACTTCATTGACTGTAAAAGGCTTAGGCATGCCCCAAAGCTATGAAAAGTTCTATATAAATGCAAATTTTTCTCCTTACTTTATTAATGTCATCACTTTGACAGTTTGCATGCAAGTGAGAAAAACATTCAGCTCATTTTCCTGGAGGCAACTCCCCACCTGTTTGTTCTTCAAAGCAGATCAGGAGCACAATTAGCAAACTGCAAAAGAATGCTCCAAGCTTCCTATAGGCCAAGACACACAGAAAGACCCACAAATGGCCCACAGAACCCATGGCCAGTGAGGCAGAATTTCATTGCTGGATAATCATACCCATCACTGAGTGATTGACAACATTGATTCAGACACTCTGTGATGGTTCAGACAGTCTGTGATGGGATCAGACAGTCTGTGATGGGGTCAGAGAGTCTGTGATGGGATCAGACAGTCTGTGATGGGGTCAGACAGTCTGTGATGGGGTCAGACAGTCTGTGATGGGATCAGACAGTCGGTGATGGTTCAGACAGTCTGTGATGGGATCAGACAGTCTGTGATGGTTCAGACAGTCTGTGATGGTTCAGACAGTCTGTGATGGGGTCAGACAGTCTATGATGGTTCAGACAGTCTGTGATGGGGTCAGACAGTCTGTGATGGGGTCAGACAGTCTGTGATGGGATCGGACAGTCTGTGATGGTTCAGACAGTCTGTGATGGATCAGACAGTCTGTGATGATTCAGACAGTCTGTGATGGTTCAGACAGTCTGTGATGGGGTCAGACAATCTGTGATGGGGTCAGACAGTCTGTGATGGGATCAGACAGTCTGTGATGGTTCAGACAGTCTGTGATGGGATCAGACAGTCTGTGATGGGTCAGACAGTCGGTGATGGTTCAGACAGTCTGTGATGGATCAGACAGTCTGTGATGATTCAGACAGTCTGTGATGGTTCAGACAGTCTGTGATGGGGTCAGACAATCTGAGATGGGGTCAGACAGTCTGTGATGGGATCAGACAGTCTGTGATGGTTCAGACAGTCTGTGATGGGATCAGACAGTCTGTGATGGTTCAGACAGTCTGTGATGGGGTCAGACAGTCTGTGATGGTTCAGACAGTCTGTGATGGGGTCAGACAGTCTGTGATGGGGTCAGACAGTCTGTGATGGTTCAAACAGTCTGTGATGGGATCAGACAGTCTGTGATGGTTCAGACAGTCTG
>NC_063351.1:49686462-49699138 GCF_021869965.1 Rhincodon typus | reverse complement strand
TGTGATGGGATCAGACAGTCTGTGATGGTTCAGACAGTCTGTGATGGTTCAGACAGTCCGTGATGGATCAGACAGTCCGTGATGATTCAGACAGTCCGTGATGGTTCAGACAGTCTATGATGGGGTCAGACAGTCTGTGATGGGATCAGACAGTCTGTGATGGGGTCAGACAGTCTGTGATGTGGTCAGACAGTCTGTGATGGGATCAGACAGTCTGTGATGGGGTCAGAGAGTCTGTGATGGGGTCAGACAGTCTGTGATGGGGTCAGACAGTCTGTGATGGGGTCAGAGAGTCTGTGATGGGGTCAGGCAGTCTGTGATGGGGTCAGACAGTCTGTGATGGGATCAGACAGTCGGTGATGGGGTCAGACAGTCTGTGATGGGATCAGACAGTCTGTGATGGGGTCAGACAGTCTGTGATGGGATCAGACAGTCTGTGATGGACTCAGATAGTCTGTGATGGGTTTGGACACTCTGTGATGGGATCAGACAGTCTGTGATGGGATCAGACAGTCTGTGATGGGGTCAGACAGTCTGTGATGGTTCAGGCAGTCTGTGATGGGATCGGACAGTCTGTGATGGTTCAGACAGTCTGTGATGGTTCAGACCGTCTGTGATGGACTCAGACAGTCTGTGATGGGATCAGACAGTCTGCAATGGAGTCAGACAGTCTGCAATGGAGTCAGACAGTCTGTGATGGGATCAGACAGTCTGTGATGGGGTCAGACAGTCTGTGATGGTTCAGACAGTCTGTGATGGGATCAGACAGTCTGTGATGGGGTCAGACAGTCTGTGATGGGGTCAGACAGTCTGTGATGGTTCAGACAGTCTGTGATGGGATCAAACAGTCTGTGATGGTTCAGACAGTCTGTGATGGGATCAGTCAGTCTGTGATGGGATCAGACAGTCTGTGATGGGATCAGACAGTCTGTGATGGGTTCAGACAGTCTGTGATGGGGTCAGACAGTCTGTGATGGGGTCAGACAGTCTGTGATGAGTTTGGACAGTCTGTGATGCATTCAGACAGTCTGTGATGGGATCAGACAGTCTGTAATGCATTCAGACAGTCTGTGATGGGATCAGACAGTCTGTGATGGGTCACTAGTAATTGTGGAAAATACTCAACTCTTTACCTGACACATATGCAGCTGCCAGTGAAATGTTCTTTCAAGGGATACCATCTCGACTCAACACATCTCACCTCCAGCTTCTCATTGGAAATTGTTCATTGCTCGGGTACACACACAAATATCCAATTAATCCATTTCAGCAATGGTTTAAAAAAGAATAAAAATAACAAGTTAATTGAACTACAAAACCATTAAAACTAATCCTCTCTTCAAAGCAATTCATCTGCAGATGCTAATGTTTGAATTAAGCCCCAGCGGTTAAAGGGTCTCTTAAAGATTTGCTTGGAAAATCCTCCTCTGTCATTACATTGTCTGTCAACAATTCTGTTTCCCTGCTACGAAATCTAATCGGATCAAATGAAAGTCTGTCAAAGTAATGAGAGCACAAGCAGAGTAAACATGTTGGATTTGTTCAATGGAGATTCAGTTCTCTGTGAGTAGTAGAAATATGTGAGTCTTGGATGGCCACAGGGATTCCACAAAGGGCTCGCATTCTCAACCTCTCTCTTCACCTGAGGCAAGAGAACCCTCAGGTTAAATCACCACCAATCGAGCCTCTCTCTCTAATGAGAGAACAGCCTTCTGGGTGTATGGTAACGTTTACCCTTACATTCAATTAGGTGACCATACCATAATTTTTGACATCACAGATCATGGAAACAAGCTCTGAGCATCTGATTATTAACCCCATAATGCTACACCTCCCCCTAGATTTACTGTACTAATAAACATTGCATCATAGGCTATTTTAATCCTAATCTCATGCTTTTTTTGCCAAGTGCATCAATTTCCAAAAATGTTCTTAGCTCACATGGAGGATATGTGAGGTGTACGCGCTTTATTAGCTTCTCCTCGCAAGAAAAACACCTTGGCAGTGTTGGATGCCGGCTGGAACACCAGCTGTGGCACTGAGGCTGACTTGAATATAAAGGCAGTGGAAAGCGAGGGAGAGAACAAACTGAAATTTCCTTTCCCTTCTCCATCCTTGTACACTGGGGAAAGGATAAAGAGCTGACTTGTAAAAATGCATCGCTTTTAGCTCCCATAAAGAGCTCCACAACTTTTAGTGAATTCCAGATACTCACCACCCTTTCAAATTCACTCTGAACCTTCTGCTCATTACCTTGTTCTCACAAGATGGTGGTCAGAAGGGCTTCTGACTGGAACTTGTCCACTCTGACCACTTTTCTTTCTTCTTCATTCTTCTTTTCCACTTCTTTCTTTCACTTAATTCTTTGTTTTCTCTTTCTTTAGTTTTGTTTTGGAGGGAGCTTGGTCATGGAGGCAGCAGCGGTGACAGCAACAGCTGGGGGTCTTTGTTGGTTGGCCACGAGGCGCCTGGCGTACCCGGGTGGAGCTCTGGCAGACGGTGGCATCACAGCTTCATCGATGTCTGGAGCAATACTAGAGCAGGACTCTGCAGTGAGGTGGCTAACACTGCAATGGAGCAGCTGGGGACCAAAGTGAGCCAAGATGGTGGCACCTCGAGGCTGTAATGAAGGTGGCTGGCATCCCCAGGTGGGTCTGAGCCCAGTGTGGGTGAAAGCCTGGCAGTGCAAGGGAGAGCGAGCCCTCTTGGGGAAAGCCCAGCTTGGAGCATCTGCACATCCTGGCTTAAGAAAGGACTGTAATGTTTGACTTTTTAACTTTATTTCTTTATTTTTCTACGTCTGTACCTAGGTATTTTGTACCTAAGATAGCGCTGTGTGTGGCAACATTATATACTTCACTGTACTCTTGTACACCTCACTTGAGTATACATGACAATAAAACCTAAATCTAAATCTAAAAGTTTAAATCCAAACTGTATCATTTACTACCTGAAAGACAACAAAAGGACCAGTCGACATCCCATCAAGAACAAATAGGCAATTGAAGAGAAGAACAATGAAAATTCCGAAAACAGAGTGATAACTTCTCTCATGCTGCTCTAAGAATTTCTTTTCCTGAAGATAGAGGCACTAACCTTACACTATCTTCATTGTGAGCCTGTTTCACTGCAAAAAATGACATATTGAATACTACAACAGAAGTAAGATTCATTGTCTTCACCAATAGAAAAGTATTGAAGATTCGATGAAAATGATGCCCTCTTAGACACTGACATCAGGTTTCTGATTTATCTGAAGCTCCTTAGCAGCACCCTGACCTGCAGAATTGCCTAAAAACTCATGAAATTTAATACACTATTATTAGACGTCTTCTCTATAACAGGTGCATTGATAATAGGAAGGATGTCTAGTTTTGGGACATAAAGGAGTTTGTGCATCAGATAGTTTCACTTGTTGTTATTGTTATCGTGCCAAGTTGTCATCCTAGTTGGGCTGCTGAGTGAGTTCAAAAGCTGTCTATTTTCTGTTGAAACACTGGCACCAATTGTTCAGCGCAAAGCTTGCTCAAGACCCTCTACATGGTCTAGGAGCTCAGCATAATGTAACTCTTGTCCATCATTCTCTGTTCTTCCTGGTGTCAAATCTGGTAATGGTGGGCTGCTTCAATAATTGCTGTAGGTGTTTTTCCCAAGGTCACTGTGTCGTTTTCCCACCATTATAACAAATTACTGGGGATCCTTCATGAATGGCTGGTAGGCTGTACCACACCAATGAAATCATGTGTAAACAATCAAGGGGTCAGTTCTGGAATTCTAAGATAGATGAGACTTGGATAACTATTAATATTAATTAACTCTGAAGACTGCCTACAGAGGCATGGCCCAGCAAGGCTTCACTCAAGCTTTCTTTACTCAGGCCCCAGTCACATGTGAACTAATAGTATCTGACATCACTGATTGTGTATCTGATAGTATATGGCACTTAACCCAAAGTAATACAGCTCTGACCAAGAAAAGAAAGCTTCTCTTCAGTAAAATGTTGACATTGTCTTGTACCGAATCAATAACCAAGGGTCTTTCGACAGCAAATTCCAACCTCTATCAGCTAGAAGGACAACGGCAGCAGATGCATGGGAACACCACCCCCTGCAAGTTCCCCTCCAAGCCACTCACCATCCTGACTCAGAACATACCACCTTACCTTCACTGTTGCTAGGTCAAAATCCTAGAATTTCCTCCCATAAACAGTACAATGGGCATCTCTACACCACATGAACTCCAAAGGTTCAAGAAGGCAGCTCACCACCACCTTCTCAAGGGCAGCTAGGGATGGGGCAAGAAATGCTGGGCCCAGCCAGCGACGCCCATGTCTCATAATTGACTTTAAATAAACATTTCCAGAATAGTGGTATAAGTGGAAGAAAACTCTGCCTTGATATGAAAATAATAAATGCTGGAAAAACAAAGCAGGGCAGGCAATATCTTTAGAGTGAGAAGCAGAATTAATATCTCAGGCATGTGACATTTGAAGATAGACAAACAGGAGGTTGGAAAAATACTGCAGGCCGGGCAGCATCAGGGGGAGGAGAAGTCAACGTTTTGGGTATTACCCTTCTTCAGGACTGGATGTGGGGGTATGGGGAGCTACAGGTATAGCGGGGGGTGGGTGGTAGAGGAATGGTTGTATAGTGTGGCAGTGAGAAAGGGACTCACTGATTTCATGTCTGAAGGAGGCAGAGAACATCTTCAAAGTGGGCATCCTGTGAAATTCTTTCCAGAGGTGCCACCTGCTGGGGAAATGGAAAGTTGTTACGGAGTTCAGGAAGATAATGCGTGCAGTTCAAATCACTCTAGGAAATGCAGCCATTGGCCTTTAGTCATGTGACATGATGCGTGTTTACTGAGGCTCAGCAGTTTAACAGAAACAGGTTGCCTGCTCAATGCCTCATTGCTGCTTGTGGGATCTTGCTGAACACAATTTGGCATCCATGTTTCCTGCAGTGCCACCAAGCCTAGACCTCAATACCAGACAGTGTCTGCAAAGTGCTATCAAGTTGCTGAGGTTGAGAAAGGGACTATAACAAATGCAAGCTCTTTTTCTCACTCTGTGCAAGAAGACTGCTTAAGCACGCTACTTAGAGTTGAGGATATGAACAGTATTTTCGCAGAGCTGATTGAAAAGCGCAGGATTTGATATTAAAATGACAATCTTGATTTTGAAGAGGCATAAGTGAATGGTAATGTTTTACCTTTTGTCCACTCAATCACAAACAAAGTATTTTAAAACACTTCCAGTTTATTTCTTTTGCCACGGATCATTTACTCATTGATTATCACTTGAGATCATTCACCCACTTGCAACAGTCTTGCGATAAAGGAATGAGTGAATAGACAGGCAATGGTGGTAATATCACTGGACTGTTACTCCAGAGACCCAGGTAATGTTCTGGGTAACAGGTTCAAATCCTGCCACAGCAGTTGGTGAAATTTGAATTAAAACAAAAACCTTGTATTAAGGATCTACTGATGATCATGAATCCATTGTCGCTTGTTGGAGGAAAAACCCATTTGGTTCACTGATGTTATTTAGGGAAGGAAACTGCCATCCTTACCTGGTCTGGCCTACATGTGACTCCAGGCCCACAGCAATTTGGTTGACTCTGAACTGCCCTCTGGGCAATTAGGGATGGGCAATAAATACTGCCTCACTAGCGATGTCCTCATCCCATGAATGAATGTTTAAAAATGGAGGATGTGAATGGGGGGCAGCAAGCAAAGAGACAAAGGGGGCTGAGAATGAAACGGACAACAGAGGACAATGAACAAAGCAGATGTAGATGGCAGGTAAAGAGGCAAAGGGAGCACTAAGTGAAGTGGTGAAAGGTGCAACAAGCAGTGAAGGGGGCAATAAGCAAAAAGGGAGAAAGAGCAAACTAGCAAAGGGGGTGGGGAGTGGGCATTCAGCAGAATGAGCACCAACAATGTCAGTGGCACCACCCATACACCTTTGGGCAGAGTGGGCACTAAGGTGCACATCAACAAGGTCAGTAACATTACCATCCTGGTCTAGTATGGTGGCAGGAGATACTGTGTGACTTTAATCATTTAATCATAAAAATTGTCAGATCTACATTACTATGGCCCTCATCTCTATTCCTCAAACAACATCACCAGAATAAATTGTCTGTCATTGTCATATTGCCACTAATAATCTTGCTGTCCATACTTTTTTCCACGTCATTTCCACTTTAGCAAAGTGACTGTACATCAAAGCTACTGTGTTGATTGAAAAAATGCTTTGGTAGATCCTGAAGCATGTTATGCAAATATACGGCTCCTATTTTACCAAGACTTCGAGGTAAAGGAATTATGAAAGTGACGACTATATTGCAATACACATTCCTTCCATACCCTCTCAGAATGCTTTGTACATTTGTTTTGCATTTAACAAGGGAATTTGTATATGTTGCTCTGTGATTCACAAGCATCTTTGCTCAGCAAAGGGGTATCCTGCAAGATCATAACTCACAACAGCTGCTGCTCTGCTGATCGCAAACTGCCCTTGCTCACTTTAGCTAAAACAGATTAATCACTATAATTATTTGTTTCCTAGGCACCATTCACAATGCACCCTCTCTGACTACCGTTGGTATTTAAGAATATATTCATCAAGCTACTATCAGTGGTGAAGAGATTAGATGAATTGCCACTCAGCAACAGTGGATTCAGTAGTTTCACAAAGTGCCATAAAGAGCCATTAAGCTTCACATTATCCAGTGTTCAGAGATCACAAGCTTAATTCAATGTTTTCACACATCACAAATCCTTATTTATAATGTACATCTCTCATTCTTTTAGAGAATGATTGTGCCACGAAAATATGTGCTGGGTGAATCATCATTTATCAATCTGTAACATCGTTCTCCAAGTTCTCTGCTGGTTTATTTCAGTGGGAGCTGTGATTGATATAATTGGGATTAACAATCATCTAAGGATGTGGGGATAGGACTGAGAAATTTCCTTGCTCAGATAGTAGCGAACCTGTGGAATTCTCTGCTACAGAAAGCAGTTGAGGCCAAAGCATTGAATGTTTTCAAGAAGGAAATAGATATAGTTCTTGGGGTTAAAAGGATCAAAGGGTATGGGGAGAAACCAGGAACAAGTTACCGAGTTGGATGATCAGGTCAGATCATATTGTAATGGCGAAGCAGGTTTGAAGGGCTCAACATCCTACACCTCTTCCTATTTTCTATGCTTCTGTGATTCCTGTCTCCAGCTCTTATTCCTTCATTCAGATTTTGGGAGCTGCAGACAATGGTCTCATTGGACAGAGGTGGACCCCAAGACATCACCCCAGCATCAGAATTCCAGGAATGCAGCAATCACTCCTTGTATTTAGCACCCCACCAGAGTGAGATTTGCTATCAGTTCTGGAAAATAAAACGGTTATGCTGTAGGCGCTCCCAGATCAATAGTTCTGCAGTGCCCTGAGCAATATTTTCTCAGTAACAATCCTGGATTGCATTCACCCTTCGCTGGTATTTTTCCATTTGCTTCACCAACCACCCTGTGTTAACTCCAGCAAGCTCATTAATTAGTGATAAAAATAGAGGCAGTTTTAACTTATGGTGCCCACTATGAACTGGATTGAAACTTTCCAAACTTATATGAGACTTGTTTGCAACAGTCAACAAAAAAAGCAGACACATCAAATTAGCTGAGCCTTATCTTTGAAGACAGGTCCCAGAGTGAAAGCTCAGTGCCTAACCTACTGTGTCATCCAACCTCACACACAGCACTCTGATTAAAATGAAGGTGTTGCCTAGCAACAGATCTTTGGTTGGTTTGTCTGCCGATGGTTTTCTTTTACTTCATGGATTAATGTCCAGTTTCCTGGCTCCTGGGATGTAATGATAGATAGTAGTTTGTTTTTCCTTCAGTAAGATCAAGGAAATGTCACTGATTTTGTTGAAGGAATAGTGAAAATGAGCTGAAAGATAAAACAAAAACAGAAATTGCTGGAAAACCTCAACAGGTCCAGTTGCCTGCCACTTTAACACACCATTCTGTTCCCTGGCCAACATCTCCGTCTCTGGCTTGCTGCTGCGTGTTCCAGCGAAGCTCAGTACAAGCTGGAAGAACAACACCTCATTTTCTGTTTGGAAACCCTGCAGCCCTCTGGACTCAATAATGATTGATTACTTTATTGTCACTTATACCGATGTACAGTGGAAAGCTTTATTTACAAGCAGTACAGGCAGATCATAGTAAGCAAGAATGTACAGATCAGAGGTTTTAAAAAGAATTAGACGGAGATACAGGTTACATTGCACAGGGTGTGCACTAAGCGAGATCAACATTAGCAAGATCAATCATTATTTGAGGCTACAGAATCCATTCAACAGCCTAATAACGGCTGGGAAGAAGCTGTTCCTGAACCTGCTGGTGAGTGTGTTCAAGCTTCTATATCTTCTGCCTGATGGAAGAGGTTGCAGGAGATCATTATCGGGGTGCAATGGGTTTTTGATGATGTTGGCAGCTTTTCTGAAGCAGCGAGCCATGTAAATGGAGTCCATGGATGGAAGGTTGGCTTCTGTGATGGTCTGGGCTGTGCACACCACCTTCTGTAGTTTCTTACGGTCCCGGGCAGAGCAGTTGCCGTACCAGGCCATTATGCACCTGGACAGTTTGCTTTCAATGGTGCATCTGTAGAAGTTGGTGAGGGACCTTATGGACATGGCAAATTATCTGAGCTGCCTGAGGAAGAAAAAGCGTTGTTGTGCCTTCTCGACTGTCGCATCTACATGGGAGGTCCAGAATAGGTTGTCGGTTATTGTCACTCTGAGGAACTTGGCCCTCTCCACCCTCTCAACCTCTGTTCAACCTCAGTTCCATTGGTGTAGATGGGGGCGTGTTCTCCTCCTTTCTTATTGAAGTCCATGATCTGGTATTTTGTTTTGCCAATGTTGAGAGAGAGTTGTTTTCATTGCACCACGTCACCAAGCCCTCTATCTCCCTTCTGTATTTTGACACATCATTGTTAGATACCGTCCTACTATGGTGGTGTCATCAGCAAACGTGTAGATGGCATTCATTTGGAATAACTTTAGAGCCTGAACACTTTTTCTCTATGTCCTTCACCCATTGTTATCACATGGGCTGCTTTCATTATATTTTTCACTCTGTATTGGCTCCCATTAGCAGCTTTTCTTGGTCCCTGGCCCACCATTATCCAGTCCTTTGTCTGGCCAACTGCTATCCTCTCTCTCTGGGCTCCATCTCCACCTATTGTTCACTCCTTTCTCCTCCCCTTCCCATCCTACCCCGGTCTTCAGCATAATACCACCTTTTCCCAGCTACAATCAATTCTAAAGAGGGGTCACTGGACCCAAAATATTGACACTGATTTCTCTAAACAGATGCTGCCAGACCTGCTGAGGTTCTCTGGCAATTCCTGTTTCTGTTTCTGAAAGATTAAAAAATTGAGACTTCTCCCTGAATTTTGTGCCAGACTATGCTGCAGTCAAACAATATTTTATTTTTGTCTGCCTCTGATACCTCCTGAATGACAAACACAAAATAAAAATGAAAGTGATCTGTTTTTTATCCCTTCAAAGCCATAAGGTACCAAAGTCCCTTTAGGACATTAACTAAGGAACTCAAGTGAATCCACACTTTTTTCACTGGACAAATTGTTTGACCAACCCTAATTTACCCAGACTTCAGCAGAAATTCCTAATTTTTGAATTAATTACAAACAGATATGGACATTTTGCCTCAGGATTTTATTTTAGGTGGAATAAATTATTCTCAATTGTAATTTGTGTTTATGGTAACCCAAGTTTAAAATAATTTTTTTTATTCACTCATGGGATGTGGACGTTGATGGTTGGACCGAGCATTTATTGCTCATCCCTCGTTGCCCTCTTGAACGTGGTGGTGAGCTGCCTTTTTGAACCACTGCAGTCTCCCATCAAACCATTATTTAATTAATCACATACTCCAAATATAATAATTAGTGACTATATGGTTTGATGATAGTACAGGCTGAGAAAGGATCAACACTTAAATGCATATCACTGCAGTTGGGCTGAATAGCATTGATGCCTTTAAGGTACACATGGGAGAAAACTATGGAAGAGTATAGTAGCAGGGTTAATGGAAGTTAACTAGCATGGAAGAATTGAACTGAATGGCCTGTTCCTGTGCTGATATCATATGAATAAAATTTCTTAGTGAAATACCTCAACAGAGCCTGGTATCCCATGACCAAGTCACCCTTTATTTACACTTGAACAGTCCTTGACATGAGTACCGCCTCATTCAGAGTCAGGCACCAGAATGTCAGTCTCTGACACTCACCCTGTTTATATCTGTCAGGCAGGACTCCCTGATTAGGGAACTCATAATCTATAATGTCCACCTGGCTGACCTCGTTACAATCACAAGAATTGGGATCTTCATATACCTCTAACACTAATAGATGGATGGCACTCAAACAGTATTTGATCTAAGGTTGCAACCTCTAACTATACCTTCTCCCTCAAAGTGTCAGGTGGAGTAATCTAAGCTAACATCTAAATTAAAGTTCTGTTGTTCACATATTCACCATCTGTGAATTTGTTTATCCATGTGAAACATTCTGTGCCTCACCTTACCCATTACGATATCAACGTTTGCTTTTTCACAACGGTCATCCCAGGAATAAATGGCTGATCTCTTATTGTGAGGCTGCACCACAACCACATTCTATACCTGACTTTGGAATGATTAACGTTGGCGTGGTGTATAAAAAAGAGAAGAAATATTCCAATTTCCAATGATTCACATTCCTGACCTTGGCAAACACAAAATTAATCTAAGATTAAAGAAACAAACTGCTTTTAAAAAAAAAGAGACCCTCTAACTGTTCTGGGATGCCTCTTGAAAGTTGCTTGAAATTATTTTGAAGGATAAATAAAGAAACACAGCCTTTGAATTAATTGGGAGAGGAGATGAAAGCCCAGCACTCATGCTCCTTCCAGCCCATTAAGTAAAAATGCATCTGCACTGCTTTCTCTGAAGGCTTTGCCTCATAAACAAACCAATAGCACCTATTAGTAGAACACCAGGGATTAGGCATCTTTAAGAACAAGAAAAAAAATCATTAGTCCAAACAGGTCCATTAGTAAGATATTGCAAGCCTAATAAATTTAACTAAATGTCAAAATACAATTACAATATCAACATAACACATCAATCAAATTTATTAATGAGAAGAAGATAATTATCCCTATCTCTGCGCTTGACAAATGTGCCTGACATTGTGGTTATTGAGTTGGCTAAGTGATGTGAAATGGAGAATAGTGGTGAAAAGCCGTTCTTCAGAATGGAGGACAGTGCACAATGAGGTTCCCGGTGTCAGTACTAGAAACATTGCTTTGTACAGAAGTGCAGAATCACACAATTAGTACAACCATTCAGCCAATCACATCTGTACCAGCCCTCTGAATGAACATTTGGACTTAATGTTATTCCTCCACCTTTTCCATTGCATTTCACTGAGGAGAACAGCCTCATAACTCGAGTGGCCAAATTACAAATACACTGTGTAGATCACCCACAATATTAAGATTTATATGGGCATAGATGGCTGGCAGTGTGTAACACTGCTCTCAGTGAATCAAGATAACCCTTGTGCATTAGCTGTTTAGTTTACAAAACGTGGCAATACCTTGGGATTTAGTTGCTCCTGCAAGCTTTATGGTGTTTATTTTACATATTAGGATTGCTTAAACTATAATAATTGCAATGGGAGTGGTCAAGAGGTAAATAAGTGGTGACTGCAATGCAAGGTTCATGAATAGCAGTATCATATGATATCTTTTATATTATTAGCTTTAAGTTCCACTGAAGTGGTGTCGCTGTAAGCAGCCCATCCCTCTGAGGGTTATGAAGCCTGTTTGTAAACTTTATTCCACTTATGTACTGTAGCTACCATTAACCAACATGTACAAAGCAACACTTTGTATTGAGAAACTGTCAATTTCACAGAATCACAAAATTGTTATTATACAGGAGGAGACTATTTGCCCAGTTGTGTCTTCACTGTATCTCTGCATGAGCATTATTAATTTGTGCCATTTTCCTGTAACCTTGCACATCATTTCTGCTCAAATAATCATTTGATGCCATCTTGAAATCTTCAACTGAATCTGCCTCCACCACAATTCCAGACAGTGCATTCCAGACCAGAATTGCCTCTTGTATGAAAAACTGGTGTCACTGCATCACTTTTACTTCTTTTGAAAATTAGTTTAAATCTGTTCCCACACATTCATGATCCTTTTCCCAGTTGGAAAAGTTTCTCCCCATCTGTTCAGACCCCTTATGATTTTGTAAATCTTCCTCTCTCTGAGAAAACAGCCCAACTTCTCCAATCCATTTTCACAAATGAATTTTCTCATTCTTGGAATAGTTCTTGTAAACCTCCTCCACACTCTTTCAATCCTCCCTAAAATATGACATCTAGAGTTGTACAAAATACTCCAGCAAAATCTAATAAATTTCTTAGACAAATTCCACAACACCTCCTTTCTCTCCTACTCTATGTCCCTTAAAATAAAGTATAAATACTGTATAAAAGCCAAAAGAACTGCAGATGCTGTAAATCAGGAACAAAAGCAAAGTTGCTGGAAAAGCTCAGCAGGTCCGGCAGCATCTGTGAAGGAGAAAA